>NC_090923.1:728675315-728978345 GCF_040938575.1 Ambystoma mexicanum
CTAGATCAGGGTGTAAAAGAACAGCAAAAAGTTTGGGGGTTGCCACATGGAGGGGAAATTACATACCATTATGAAATCTTTCCTAACAGTAACACTGTACTATTGTTTTTGTTGCAACTGTATCAGCTCCCTGTTAGGGAGAATTCTCTGATAAGGCCAATTTCCCAAACCTAGTGAGTCCCCCAGCAGCTTTGCTGGATTTTTGGGGTTTGTTTTTTTCTCCTGCTAAAAATAAGACTCTTTTACTCCCACTCTTAGACATGATTTGAGGTATGTCCTTGACTTGTTATGTGCTTATGGGCTATGGGGTTTCTTTTTTACTCCATAGGGTATCATCTGTTTTTCTGTATGTGTGGTACACAGCACCCTCAGTGCAGTGCCACAGGGGTGTCACAGTGACCCCCAAACATAGACTCCATTCCCTGGGACTGACTACTGTCTCCCAGGGCATGTAATGTCACCATTGAACTTTACTAGTCCAAAATTGTGAACAGAACCAGTACAAACCATCATATTGTGGAAGTACTGGTAAGGGGTAATTCGATTGCCCCTGGGTCTGTTTTCAAGGGGGCACTGTCCCGTCCCCCCTCATCGGGTTTCTGGCTGGTGGCAGTGATCACCACACGAAATATTCCTCCGGAATATTCTCTATGGGATTTTCCCATTGATTTTAAACGCACCACTTTTTGGTACAATGTTCAAGATACCGCTGGTTTATTTATATAATATTAAATCCCTGGTTGGGTCTTTTTGCCAGAACTCGATTCTAAAATGGCATTTGTGTCCGTCTCTGTAACTCTGACCAAGGTCGAGCCCTTTGTTCCACTATTTTGGCGGGCTTCTCCACAGAAGCCCTCCAAATGGTGCCACTCTGTCTGGGTTCCACAGGAAGGGTGTAGGGGGGAATTGGCACCCTGGACTGCGTTGCCTTAGCAACCCAAGTCGCACTCTACTCTGATTGGCCCAGTGGTGAACCGCCCGGCTCACCACTTAGCATGTGTGATTGACAGCTAGGCTGATGAATGGGTTTTTTTCTGCATAAAAGCAGGGCCTTTGGGACTGGAACTTCAGAAATCGCCACAGGACCTAAGAATCCGAAGAGGGAAAAAGCTGAGCCACCTGCAACCGACGACACCACCGGTGAAGCCCTGCTGCAACGAACTCACCACTTTTCCAACAACAAGAGAAGATCTTCTGCTGGAGAGTCTTCTCCCTTTGTGCTGGTAGGACCAACCAGTTAGCCCTTTTTTGCTTCCAAAGACGTCACTTGGTCGAATCGTCCGTGCCAAGCACCCCAGCGGCCGGATAGCCAAGCTCACCACTTTTGACCGCGAATAAAAGGACTGCACCTTTTAATCAGGAACTTTGCGGCTGGTTTCATCCATGTGCAGTGCAACAACTCCACGTTTCCACCTCGACGAAATCTTCTCTTCCCCTGGTCGGAACCACGAACCTCAACCACTGCCAGGAACAACTGCCCCTGATGGAGCTTCCGTTCTCTTTAAGGTACTGTGTCCTGCCTGGCCTCCCTTTCTACAGATTGCTAAAGGTGACCCTTAAATCCTTGGCTTCTAAACTGGGTTGACTCCAGGCCTTCTAGCTATATATTTTGACTCACCCCAACCTCTTTGGAACACTCTGCAAAGACTTTCAGTGCACTTTAAACCGTGTGATCCTGGGCACATTTCACTTGGTTGCATTTAAATTGTGCCTGGCCTATGAACTTTGGCTCTACAGTATAACCTGCCTTTCTCCCCTTGCTCTGAACTCTTAAAAGTGTTGGGAACTGTTTTATTTTATGCTCTGCCTTTTCTATCCCTTTTTAACCTAAACTATTGGAGTGCCATCTAGGTTAAGCGCTCACTTCTGTCTTAACAAATAGTTGTGCTTTAACCCTGACTTGTCTGATAGTTATCAAGCGAGGTGTGTATACATACCTGACTGTGTTTTAGATTACTTTTCATTGAGAGTGCTAGTGTATTGCCTAAAGTGTGTTTTAAATAAATAATTATATACTTTTTATACAAAGCTCTGGTCAGTGTTTGTTTGCTCTACTGTGTCTTGACCCTATTGTGTATACTCTGCATACTGCCCTACTCTTCTTGAGAGAAGTCTGACTGCTCAGCCACAGCTACCAGGTAAATCTGGGTTGTGCAGACTGCTACCAATTGGGTTTACTGCTGCTCCTGTAGTCTTAATCTTTTTGCAGTGTTCCCCAAGGGAACTGCACAGGATTCTGTCTAACACTCCCACCCCTCCTGAAAATATAGCCTACCCTCGGACTGCACTGCCAAAAAAGACAAAGGAGGTATAGTTGTCAGGCTGTGCTTGTTTCACCTTTATGGTTGGGATCACTACTGGATTAGTTGTAGTGTGGGTCTGGGACACTACTCATCTCTTGTCTCCTGAAGTACATTAGCCATTTAGTCACAAATGTTTTAGTTGAGTAATGTTTATCATATTTGTGCACTTTTCTATTGATAGTGTTAATTATTTTCAATTAGAAATCGTTTCAAGTTTGTCATGCTTGATGGTCCTGGAAACAACACATTCCCAACTTATGGGGCAATTGTCGAAACTAGTTTACCAGAGCGCTGTGTTCAATCGCAATCATTTATTTTTTTAATTATGTTGTATTTATTTTTCAAAACTTGTATTTAAACATGGATACGATACAAACAAAGACCAATTGTGCCAGCAGCATAATGACAGTTAAGAAACAGCTCTAATATACACCTGGCCCAGTACACCCATCTCCTAAAGTACAGAATTAGGGGCATACCACTCAGCATGCCCCCCACTAACTCACAGCAATTAATAGGTCGACAAAAGGGGGTATGAAAGATAGAGCTGGATAAGTTTGGCAATAATTGATAAATGGCAACCACATTTATATATTTAGTAAGTTGGTTAGTCATATGGGCCATCACTTTCTCTGCCACTAGAATATCCCACACCTTGAGCCACCAGTGAGCAAGCAGTGGCCAGTCCCTGCACTTCCACCTGCAAGCAGCTGTGATCACATCAGCAAGCAACTTAACGGTCGAGTGGCAAATCCACCCCAGCAATTTCTTTGATGAGGGCCATAATAGTCAATCTGAAGGTATGGATCACCGGGAAGGACCACCATATGTGAAAGTAGCTTTCCGCAGGCCACCCCAACGCCAGCAGTCCAGGGCAGGCTTAATTTTGTACAAGGTCAGGTACAACCTGTAGCAAAGTTTGTACATGCATTCACGATTGGTGACACATTTTGAGGAAGCGTGTTTCCTGGCCCTAATCTCCTCCCAGGCCATATCCTCCATAGGGTGACACACATCCATTTCCTAGCTAGCGATATAGGAAGGTTTAGATAATAATATCGTATTGTATTCGTCATTCGAATCAATAGGTCGACACTCAGTAATTTATAGCGCACTGAGATTCTGCTCCTCCCAACCTCCTCTGTGAAGAAAAATTCTAGGACTTTCAGGACTCTTGACGCTCTATCCCAAACCGAAGGGTGGGCCATCCATTGCCTATGATGGAGTTATCAGAATCTCTCATTCTCTCGCAGAGAAAACTTAGCTTTACAGTCGACGGACGATAGGGGGAGTTAAGTTATCATGATATAAAGGAATCACCCCCACCTTCTTCAGAGCAGGATTCCAATAGTAGAGGGACACCTGCGCAGAATGAAGGAGCACAGAGGGACCGGAGAGCCCCTCCCTATCTATTAGGGGAGCGATCACTAGGCTACACTGGGAGTAAGCCTGTTCCAGGGCCATCCATTAGCATGCAGGGGCAGGCTCTCTCCATGACAGAATATGGCAAACCTGGGTAGCATAATTGTACCTAGCTAGATCCGGGACTCCCATATCCCTCTTCTGATGTGCCACATCACCACCACCCTCGGGATCCTCTGTTTCTTCCCTGCTCAGATAAAGTGCTGAACCCTTTGTTTTAGAATTGCCTTAGCAGAGGCAGGAACCCTGACCGAGAGGGCTTGACCGAAGTACAAGAACCTGAGCAGGAGATTCATTTTCACTGCTGTGATCCACCCCATTAACTATATCTCCTGTATTCTCCAACGCTTGTGCTCACTAGCCAAGTCACTGAATAGCCCAGTTAGTCGCCTGGAAATTGGCAGGGAACCACACCCCAATGTAAGCAATAGAGCTAGTCTCCGATTGCACCGGACAGAGCACCCCCAGTCCAGCCGCAGTCGCACAGGGAGGCCAGACTCCCTGGGCAGAAGATTTCTGGTTGTTAACAGCAAATTCTGACACTCGCTCAAACCTGGCCAATTCAGACATTAAGCTTCAAGAGACGTTTGGAGGTTTGTCAATGTGAGCATAACATTGTCAGGGTAAAGGCAGATCTTATATGGGACACCCCCTCGACCATCACACCCTGTATCTCCGGATTGCCTCTGCTCCTTTGGGTGAACGGCTCCATAACAACTGTGAATAACACGGGGGGACTGTCGGCAGCCCTGTTGCGTCCGTCTGGTGATGCGGATAAGAGCGGTATAATCCTGATCGACCCTCAGTCTGTTAGGCGGCGAGTGGTAGTTAGCAAGGACCATACATTGGAATATCGGCCCGAAGCCAAAGGATAGCAACACCTTGAGTAGATAGGGACAATTTACCGTATTGAACTCCTTTGTGGCATCCAATACGAGGACACCCATCTCAAGACCAACCCTCCCGGCCGCGTCGATCAGTTTCAGCGACCGTCTGATGATGTCATGCGTACTACGCTAGAGTATGAATCCCATTTGGTCGGGGTCAATTAACCGGGTAACACCGTAGCCAATCTAGTCGCCAAAATCTTGCAGTACAGCTTTGCATTGATGTTAAGTAAAGTGATGGGCCTGTATGACTGACCCTCCTGTGGGGACTTCTGAGGCTTTAGAATTAGGACCGTAGTAGATTCCTCCATTGAGGGAGTAACCTTTCGCTCCACTCGGAATGAATTAAATAGTGTGGTCAAGGGTTCAATCAGTTGAGGCTGGAAAATCTTGTAGAAGCCAGCAGAGAATCCGTCCGGCACAGGGGTTGTATTTATAATGCAGGTGATTGCAGCTGTAATCTCTTCATCAGTTATGTTTGTCTCCAAAGCATTGCGCTTGTCAGCTGAGAGCGTGGAAAGGCCCAGGACCTGATTGTACACCTGCTCTGAAGGAGCAGCAGACCCCTTGGCCGTCTCTTCCTGGAAATAGCTCTAGTGTTCAGCTGTCGTCAGCTTTGAGCCCAGTTATAGTGTGTATCGATTAATTTCCGGACCAAACATTTGTTAGCCTTGTTACCTTTCACGTAATAGGCCTGCCTCTTGCGGATAAGCGCCTTAGCCATCCTACGCGCCATGTGCGCCTCAAGTTTATTCCTGCCCACCCACAGCTGTCTCATTCCCTTTAAGGACTGTTACGCTCACCTGGTATCCACGGGGGCGCCACACGATACTGGATGGAGGGCTAATCGCTATCCCGGACCCCTCTCTGCTTGGTTATGTGCCAGATATTGGATAGCGCCTATAACAGGAGATTGGAGGATACTGGTTCTGTGATGGGTGACTCCCACCTCCCTCTGGTCCAAATCCCCTCCCTTGGGGTTATTGCTCACCTTAGGTTTTTATGCGTTGAACTCACCGTCCTGCATCTCTGTGCAGGGGCGCGTGGTTGGTGCGGGCGTTCCGTGGACCTAGTTGCTTCACTGGTCCATGTGCCCTTATGTCGGGTCCAAACCGGCTGTTACTCTGACTCTGCATGCTGTCTTCCAAGTGAGTTATAATGTCTTTTCTGCCTTTTTTTCTGTCTCTTTCTTTCCCTCCGTTTTCTCTGTCTTCTCGGCGTCTTGCTCCACTACGCTGTTCCCTAACAATGTCTCTCTTGTTTTCACAGGGATGGTTGGGATTTCGGAGCTGCCGCGCCGATGGCTAAGACCACAGTGAGTTATTGATGCGCGGAGTGCTGCGCTGTTTATTGGTGTTAATTGCTAACCTGTGTTCTCTTCTCTTCTTTGTACAGGTTGCGGTGATGTTCCGGAGTGATGAGCGATTGAAGCGCTGCTTGCACAGGTAAGTGCTTTGTTAATGCTGACCTTGTTCCTTCTCCCTTGAAACCCCGAGATGGGCGAGGTAAGAGAAGCGCAGGGTGCTGCCAGGACCCGCTGCTTGCCCAGTTAAGAATTGTTATTAATGGTGTCTTCCTTTCTTTACCTTTGCAGGTTGCAGCGAACTCCGGAGGTGGGCGAGGTAAGCGAAGCGCAGCATGGATTCAAGGGTGGTTACTTCAGAGGTAAGTGTTCTTGCTTGCTAATGTTGTTCTTGTACTTCCAGGTTATTAATGGAATCTGGATATAGGGCTTCACGGATCGGGCCGCCGGAGAAGCAGATGAGCAGGAGCTGGACATGGTGAGCGTTACGCTGCAGGAGTGCAGAATAAGGCAAAGCATGTTCTGCTATTTGGGTGTGATTTAAATAGCCCAGGTAAAGTAGTTCCAGGCCAAGTAGTTCCAGACCCAGCCACTCCCAAAATACTGGACCGCATGGCTTGGGTCTAAAGTACTGAGCTTTGTAATAGGCCTTCATGTTGGATTAAGGTCCAAAACTGGTATTGCTTTATTCCTGATAATGAGCCTGGCGCCAAAGACACCAGGACTGACTCCATGTATGTTTCTGATGGAGTTTTAAGGCTTTAAGGCCCTTGGGGCCAGTGTGAAGGGCTTTAGTCCCACTGCTGCCAAGGCGCTGTTATACCTGAAGGGGTCAGGGGCATGGATCTTGACAGGACCCTGTTTGCTTGTGGTACAGCTTATCTGTGCGCACTTCACTCTAAAGGTTTTCCCTCAATTCCCTGTGCCTCTTAATGTACGCAGCAGAATGTGCGACAATCTTCCCCCTGTCTACTGCTTTCATCACATCCCACAATAGAGCGAATACGATTATCACGTCAGTGTTGTCAGATCCCCCCCCCCTCCCCACCTCTGGCCAGACCCACTGCTCCTGCAAGAGGGTTTCTCTCGTCTGCAAAAGGGTGCCATAGAGTTGGTTCCTGTACAGGAAAGGAACAGTGGGTGGTATTTCCACTATTCTTTGGTCCCAAAGAAGAACAGAGGTCTGCGAGCCATGACGCTTGAACAAGCTCCTCAGGAAGGACAAGTTGAAGATGGTAACACTCTTGCAGAATCTCCAGGCACTAGAACTTCAGGATTGGTTGTTGTCACTCGACCTACAGGATGCTTTCTCCCATGTGCCGATCCATCCAAAGCACAGGAAATACCTGAAGTTCATCATAGGCAACATTCATCACCAGTTTTGAGTCCTGCCTTTCCGGTGTACCTCTGCCCCGAGTGTCTCCACCAAGCTGTTGCCGGTAGTGGCAGCCAGTCTCAGGAAAGGAAGGATTCACGTCTTTCCCTACCTGGACGATTGGTTAATCAGGGCATGGTCTCTGGAAGCGCCTGAGGCTGGGGCGCTCACCTGAACAAGCTGACGGTGAGCGGGTTGTTGTCCTTTGCAGAGACAAAACTTCACATAAATCAATTGGATCTGAGGGCGACCAAACTGGTGCTGGTAGCCTTCTTGCCTTCCATAGAGAAGAAGACTGTCCTGATCATGACTGACAAATCAGTTGCCACTCACTACATCAACAAGAGAGGTGGTATGGTCACTCCCCCTGTGCAGAGTGGTGATGCAGCTCTGGTTTGGGGCGTTACAGAACAAGATCTCCCTCTTGGCAATTCACCTCACTGGCAAGGAGAGGGAGCTCTGCCAGGATGTTATTCTAGAGAACATTGACCTTTCGGGAACCCCTGAGGTGGATTTGTTCGCATCCAGTGTGAACAGGAAGTGCAAACATTTCTGCCCCCGGGAACATCCCCCGAGAGGAGCACTGGGGGGAAGGGGGTGGTGGACTGGAACTTCCAGCTCCTGTATGCATTCCCACAAATTACCATCATTCCTGAAGTGATCAGGAGTTTCAAGAGGTGCGGAGCAACCATGAACCTGATTGCCCCGGACGGGGGCCAGGAGGATGTGGTACCCATACCTTCTGCACATGGCCACCTGTCCTCCACATTGTCTTGCCTGGAGGCCACACCTCCTCTCAGGTGGGGTGTGGGGGGGCTGGTTCATGACCCGAGTGTAAACACAATCATCCGACACGCCTGGCTTCTGAAAGGCTAAGGTACAGGTTTTGGGACCTTCCGGAAGATGTGATGTAGGTGTTGCTTTCGGCCAGAAGGCCACGAACTAAGGTTCTATACTGCTGCCGTTGGACACAATTCTGCAGCTGGTGCAGATCACAGGATGTGGATCCCTTTTTATGTGACACCTCAAGGGTGTGTGTGTCTTCTTCATTTGGCAAGTTCTCACTCTCCTACACCCTTAGCCCCTCCCCTGCTCTCCCCAACCCTGTCTGTCCTCTTTTACTCTCCTCCTCTCTCCTACCTCTACCCCCATGCCCACATCCCTTCTGCCCGACACCCAATGTTTATATTCCTAAGCGCAGCCTGCACAGCCTTGGCCAAGACCCCACATTCAGCAGACCCTCACCCACACACCATTTGCACCCTCCCATCGACTTAGGCACAGAAGCCCCACTACTTTCAGACCCACCCGCAACAATTCTCCTCCACCCTCCTTCCTTGTCTGCATCCTTTCCCCCTCTCCTACACCACTACCCCCTATCCCCCTCTCCTCTACCCTGTCCATCCTCTCTTCCTCTTCCCTGGTAACTCCACTAGCCCCCCTTTGCCTTCACCACCCAAGCTGCAAGACTCCACGCCTTTCTGTCATTCCCCTCTCCCCTCCTTCCACCCCTCTCCATCTTCGAACCCTGGAACCCCCTTTACTACTTGCAGCATCCCCTTCCACAATCCCCCTCACCTCAGGCCACTGCTCTCTGCACCTTCTCTCATGCATACTATACTCATCCACACCAGATCTGTCATCAGAAACAAGCACATTATTTTCAACCTTATCTCTGACGAAAACCCAGACATCCTCTTCATCATCGAGACCTGTTTCACTGCACACAAGGCCGCTCCCCGACGCACAACAGAGCCAGCAGAAAATCTCTCATCTCTGAACATCTGGCTCGACTCCCCCTCCAACCACATTGCCCGTCATCTCATTGACAACTTGGAAGCCCACAATATGACCCAACTTATATCAGGCTCTACACACATTGCTGGTCACACCCTCGATGTAGTGCTTATCTCTTCCAATCTGATCTTATCCCCTTTCGCCCGCCCCCTTATCTGGATGGATCCTGCCTCTACCTCACCCCGACCCCACCATCTCCTCCAGGAACCTGCTCTGGAACAAGGTAACTATCTCCATGGATTTATCATCCTCCCTACTTTCCTCCCTTCCCTCTCTCCCCCTCCAAGAGGGAACCCCATTTTGACCAATAGCTCTCCGATGCCCTAGCCCCCCTAACACCTACCAGACCCCACTCCCACTGCACAGGTCCTTCCCCCGGTTGTTCAGCCTTCAACCATCACCTGGAATGCCATTGGCAGAGACCAACCCCTCCACCCCCCAAAACAAAGCCACTCTTGCAAGGCAGACCAGAGCTTACAGATAGTTTAGAAATCAGGAATGCCAAACATTCCTTCTACAGCTCCTGCATCCCTAACGCCACCAACCTCTGCAAAGAACTCCACAAGATTATTACTGAGTTCAAGACTCTTCTCTGTTTAACCTCTCCCCTGCCTCCCAACCTCTTTGCAATGCCTTGTGTGAGCACTACTACAGCATAGACATTGAAACGAAACTCACCATCAATGTTAATTATCACCTCTGCCCAAACTCTTGCTCTCCCCCACCATCCCTGCCCCTGATATGCATCCTCTTCAGCACTTTCTCTGCAATCTCCCACCCTCGGTTCTTAAGGCTTCTCTTCCCTTCTCAAAAACATTCTCTGCCCCACCTTCGCAGGCAGCCTCACCAGATCTATAATAAAGCACTCACTGACATCTGGAATTTTCCCAGAAACATGCAAAACCTCCCATGTCAAACTTCTACTAAAAAAGCCCTCTCTTGACCCCTGCTCCCCTCCAATTACCGCCCAATCGCTTCATAGCAAAACTACTAGTTTGCACAGCCTATTCCCAGCTCATCTTCTACGTAGAATCACATGGCCTTCTTAACCCTTCCCAGTCAGGCTTCAGACCACTCAATGGAACGGAAAAGCTTTGCTCTTATCCTCTTTGACCTATCAGCAGCTTTCGATGCGATCAACCATTCCATTCTCATAACCAGACTCTTTTCCCTAGGCATCAGGGACTCCGCCCTTAGATGGATCTCCGTTTTCCTCTCTGACCACTCCCAACTCATTTTGCTGCATCTGTTCTCCTCTTCCCCCGCCCACTCCCCCTCAGAGTCCCTCAGGGTGCCTCCTTCTCCTCTCTTCTCTACCTCTCGCCCATCCCCATGCTCATCAGCTCCCACAATCTCACCTGCTACAACTACGCCGATGACACTCAGATCATCAAGATCCCCATCTCCCTCTCTTTTCCCCTCCAAGATCTTGCATCTTGTCTCTCAGTCATAGACCGGTGGATGACCAACAACCACCTCCTCCTCAATCCTGGAAAGCTCAAAATCCTAATCTGCGGTAAAACAACTTTCCTTCCCCAACCTACACCTTAGCTGCTGTGAGAAACCTGAAGGTGTCTCACCCGCCAGTCCCCGGGGATCTCTCATCCAGGTGGCCAGGACATGGCCATCGCTTTTGGATCCAGTTCCTGGGGGTGGACCAGTGCAGGTGGATCTCCTGGATGAAGGGCCATCGGGTAGTGGAAGGGAGACACCGGATGGCGAGACACGGTATCCCCTTCCCTGTAACACCTTTACCCCTTCCTACCAGGTAACTTACTTAGGGACTCATCCCTCCCCTCCCCCATCTTCCGATACAAACATGTTCTCACGGACAACTCATTGTGAGGGAAAACGGACTAACACCATGACATGTCCCAGTACAATGGTCAGGCAATTACTGATCATTACACACACCTGACTTCCATCACACTACCCCACATGGATAAAAGGCGGAGCACGAAAGCGCACTCTTGTGTGAGGCAAAGCACACGAGGATGCAGCAGTTCCAAGATGGCAATTTAATACAGGGCGAAAGACGGCGAGACTGAAGAGGATGGCAAGGAAAGAAGTGCCTTTGACCTTTTCACTGATAGACCGTAACTTTCATGAGCCTTCGGGAATAGGAACCGTAAGACCTGGAATTAAAGCTGAAGAATCCTGCATTGTGTGTCAGAGGTACCCAGGGCTCTCCCGGGTCGATAGTCAAGGCGGGGAGAATCGTTTGTCACTGTGGTACTGTCATTGGGTCCTACAACAAAGAAGCAATGGGGAAGTCAGCACAGCCGGTGAGTTGGGGAGACTGATACCAGCCCGGGCTGTATGGAAATCAATGTTGCAAGCAGCAACATTGAATAAAGGAAATTGAACAGTACAGTGCATGAGGTGTATGTTGAAAGCGATGCAAATATAATTAAATCAGCAGATGAGTGACTGAACTTTGAAGCTAAGATTTGATACCGCAAACAGAGTGATCCGACACCACGTTTGTGTTCATTCGAAAGTCTCTGTTAGGTATCCAACCGAAAGGTGATAAAGGTTAAAGAGAAGGAATTGTAAAATCAAAGTGGTCCTGCGATGGGTGAAGCCAAACCTTGTGCACATTTGAAAGTCTTCGATACTTGATGTAAATTAAAATTGGTCCGAACCCGGCTGAGGGAGACTTATTGGGCCTCATTACAAGGCATGGCTTGCCGGAAACACTGGGGCAATCCAACCCTGGCAGTCCAGGAAGTCAGGCGCCAGTAAAATGGTGTTCCCGATTCCCATAGAGTCCAATGGGACTCTATGGGGGTGAGGAGCATGGAAGCACTGTGAAAATCTGCCTACCGTGGCTGCTGTGCCCGGCAGGGTCAGACCTGCCATGCACAGCAACTCCGGCAGGCAGACTCAAGTGTGCCGGTCCAGTAACAACGGTGTCGGTAGGCTTACCAGCACTGTTATTACCAGACCGGCACACTTATAATGAAGTCCATTGTGTGGGAAAGGAATCTGAGCCTGGCTGAGGGGGATCCGGGGTGAGCCGTGAGTCACCCAAAAATTAATATCCTGCAAACATTGTGGAAAAGGGATCTGAGCCTGAAAGAGGGGATCCGACGGGAACGAACATTGTACTAACACAAAATCTGAGCCCGACTGAGGGGGATCCGGGTGAATAGTGAATCACCTAAAGTGAATACGACTTTGAGAAGTGAAGAGATTTGCTTACAGAAGGTCCTGATGCTAATGATCGAACTGTATCCTTGTGCTAAAGAAGCCATAGACTGTGCTACACTCGAGTGTACTGCCTTGTCCAGTGCTAAAAACATGGGGAAGCGAGACCAACGGCCTGAACTTCCTGTTATATCATTTTCAACACCTCTTTCCTTTTCACAACATTATTCCCTACAGTATTTATATTTAGAGGTAAGGATTGGCAACATGTTTTTTAGTATAGGCCCTTTTATTTTGCCAAGACACCACTAGAATTGCATTATTATTATTTGATGACCGTAGCTTGCTCCCATCTGTAGATTTAGGATTAGATAGGCATTTATCATACCCTTTTTGAAGTTCAGTAAACACCCTTGAACTTTGGTCACTTGTGTCTGTCTTACTGTTGATACCATGCCTTCCTTACACCGCCTACCTTACGAACCCCACCCAGTGCATCACCCTCAGTCAAAAACCTAGGATGCACCTTTAGCTCAGACCTAAACTTCACTCGCCACATCAATGCCATCTCCAGATCATGCAGCTTCCTCCTCCGCTTTCTCAAGCAGATTCTTCTGTATCTCTTACCCCATAGAGTCTCTGCAATCATGGGCATCATCCTCTCTCGCCGAGACTACTCCAATTCCCTCTATCTAGGCACGCCTGCATCTCAACTCAGAAATCTCCAACGGATCCAATACTCTGCAGTAAGGCTTCTCCTCACACTCTCCCCTAGAGAACACATCTCCACTGCACTTAGGATACTCCACTGGTTGCCCAGCAGCCGACAGTCCAAAGTTTCTCCAGACAAGGAGGAGCCTGCTTCTCCGTCCTTACACCCACCTTCTGGAACTCCCTCACCCTCACTCTCCACCTCATAAAGAATCACCTGGCTTTCAGGAAGGTTCTCAAAACCTGGCTGTTCCCTCCTGAATCCTGAACCCCCTCAAAACCTGGATGTTCTCTACCGCATCCTGAACCCCCTCACACACCTGCACCGACCAGCAGTCAGACCCCCACCCCATACCTACCCCCTCCTTCCTGTCTGACATTCAGTTACCTTGCCTCGTCTTTCTTATCTCTTGAGCTCTGCCCACATGTCGATCTAGAAAAGCAGACACCCCTCGATCATAAGGCTATGTATTATGTTGGCCGAAGACCAACCGTCTCTTGCATCAAGTATTAAAAATATATAGCCATAAGCTTGACTAAGGTGCAGCCATTTTGAAGCGACTGAGATCACCATTTTGTTTTTCTCTAACATTTGCTTTTTGCCTCATGTAAAACTGCTTTGCTGAAATGTTAGTCTGCTTCACTGATGCACAATGCAAGGCCGCGAGTGGCATGTTGAAACATAACGCAGTAACTCAGACAGAAATGTCCGGTCCCCTCCCTCTCATATCCTTGGAGGGTGAGCAGCAAGGCATTCTAATCAGTACAGCAGGTGCCAGCTAGTCTCGGTAAGCACAGTAGAAACGCTAGAGCGAACATCAAATGACTTGAATTATGCTCTTATTTGCGGCCCCCCCTTCCCTTAACCTGGTACAGCCCTGGAGAGCAAGTTGACCCCCAGTACACAAATAGAAACTAGGAGATAGCAAGGCCTGGAATGTGTCTCTCCCTACTCACAGCTTGCTTGCAGAAAACAGAAGCATTGTGTTCTTTAAAACACAGACTTAATGTCTGTGGGCTTACAAAATTGCAAACTGTTACACAATGAATGTTTGAAGGTGTCAAACTCGTCACCATTGTCAATCATCGTGCCTAGTTCAAAGGAAATGCAATAGGGGCGGTATAAGTTGTGACACTACTGATTACTAGATGCTTGTTTTGTATATATATATAACTGTTGTATGTATCTCGCTCTCTTACGTCCCCCGAGGTCTGATAGACACACGTCGCGGGGCGTGGGGCCAGTTGGCCAACTGAGACTATTTGTTTTGCAATAAACCCTAGATTTTGGGAATACAACCTCGTGTCTGGCGTATGAGTTCGTGTGTGGTGATTGTGCCTTGTTTCCACAAACGAGGGTCCCTCAGGGGCCCCTTCAAGATGGCGCCTGAATAGGGACCCTGCCCCACTTGTTCCATCGTGTAAGTTGAGAGATAAGGAAGGCGGAAAGAATGTCGAGGACGGAAAGATCGAGCCGGGATCAAGAGGTGTTCGGGGCGAACCCTACGTAAGCGATGAGACTCCTATGCAGATCTGCACACATCTGATCCCTGATAGACGTGCCCGGCCAGAGAACACTGATCAGGTGAGTTGGGCCCTGATTCAAAAGTTATCCTGATATTGGTTGAGAGTTGATTTTGCAAAATCAAACACCCAGAGTAAGGTTGATTAGCCAAGGGTAAGGTTAAAACATGCCTGGGGTATTGTCCACTCTAGCGGGGTTTTTCTGCTGCGGCGGACAATCTTTGGAAACTGGCCAGGTCGCGCCACCGGTGGGAATGCCGGCATATGAGATGTATGTGAAATAAGGTGTGGGAGCGATAGTGTTTTGTGAGATTTGGCATAGGCAAACCAGAAAGCAGGAAAATCTTCAGTGGGCACAATGTCCACACTTGCAAAATAGAAATGGGTACGGCCAGAGAAGACAGCATAGGGGACATCCAGGAACAAATGGGCATAATAGAAATAACATGCAGCAGCACCAAAATAGTCAAGGGAATGGTGCCCAAAATCAGAACCAAGCTCAAAATCAGACCTCTACTCAGAATCAGAGCCAGCAGAACATGCAAAATTAAATTAGAGGAAGGGGTGGGAAAATTTTTGATACTCATGCGAATGCGTACTATAATAACAGCAGCGATTGCACATCAGATGATTTGCTGTTTCCCCAATAGGACAGCCGAAGACAGGGGTCGGAACCAGTCTCTATTCCCATTAATCAGAAAGGACCCTATGTAGAAATGAAAGTCGGGCATAGTGAGCACAGATTCCTCGTGGATACGGGGGCACAAAAGTGTTTGATAGACCATCACTTCCATCACTTTGGTTCCAGAAATACCACTGTCAGGGCATGAAAATATTTCAGTAGGGTACGCAGGTACCCCAGTGATTAATCCAGTGTCCCAACCAATAGCAGTAACATTAGGCCCATTTACTGAATACTGTCCATTCCTTTTAACAGAAAAGGTTGGGGAGAATCTGTTGGGATTGAATTTATTGAAAAAAACTAAGTCCAGTTATCCACTGTACGCCAGATGGAGTATTTTTGACCATTTCTCCACAGGATGTGCCAGTATCTGAATTTTTGTCTAAACCCTTGCCAGGGGAATTAAGTGAAGTGCCAACTTGTATATGGGCGGTAAATGACAATGATGTGGGATGCTTGAAGATAGAGCCAGTGAAAATTACGCTAAAAGAAGGAGTCATGTTACCACGTATTCTGCAGTACAAAATCTCAGCGGAAGGAGAAAAAGGATTGAAACATTTATTGTGTCTGATTTGATAAAATTGGGAGTGATTGAAGAAATTACAGGCAGCACGTGCAACAGTCCCATTCTCCCGGTATATAAGAAAGGCGGTAAGGAGGTACCGTACCGTTTCATAATTGATTTGCGTGCATTAAACAAAGTAGTAGATCCGCAATTTCCATTGGTCCCAGATGTTAACACAATTTTGACAATGATTCCTGCTTCAGCAGAATACTTTAGCGTTATTGATGTGAAGAATGCTCTCTTCAGTATTCCAGTACACCAAGAAAGTAGATATTTGTTCGCTTTCACATTAGGAGGACGATCATTCACATTTACGCGCGTATTCCACAAGGCTACACAGAGAGTCCGAGTATTTACAGCAGAGAAAGAACAACTAGACATGATAGAATTACCAACAGGTTGTGTATTATTACAATATATAGATGACCTATTAATTGCAGCAGAGACAGAAGGGATTTGTAGAGAGAGTACTGTTTTGCTATTAACACATTTAGCAGCACATGGCCACAAAGCAAGCTTAAAGAAGTTTCAGTATTGTCGAAAGAAGGTGGCTTATTTGGGTTACCTACTTTCGAGAGAAGGGAGAAGACTAACGCCAGAGCGAATAGAGAGCATTTCTGGTATGCCTATTCCAAAAAACACAAAAAGGAGTCAGAGCTATAATAGGCATGGCTTCTTATTGTCGCCAGTGGATAGTGAATTTCGCTCTAATTGTGAATCCCATGGTGGAGTTGAAAAAAAAGAATGCTGTGATGCCTTTGCAGTGAAGTGAAGAATGTCAGAGAGCATTTGGGTTGCTCAAAACTGTGTTGTGTTCCGCTCCAGTTTTGCGTACACCAAATTATGATTTATTTTTTAGATTGTTTGTGCATGAGAATGACGGCTGCGCGCTGGCTGTTTTAACACAGGAACAAGGTGGAAGAAAGAGGCTGTGCGGCTATTTTTCTTCTGCGCTGGACCCTGTGGCGCGTGCATTACCACAATGTTTGCGAGCTGTTGCAGCGGCTGCTGCGTCAGTGAAACAAACGGAAGGGATGATATTGGGACACACCTTAATTTTGTTGGTGCCACATGCCATAGACGTTCTATTAAATACAACACAGACGCACCACCTCACCTCTCCTAGATTGACTAGATATGAAATTGTCCTGTTCGCGCCACACATCCAAATTATGAGGTGTAGCGCTTTGAATCCTGCTGAATTATTGCCACTGTCCATGGAAAAACTTGATGGAAATGAATCACCTCCCCATGATTGCTTAATGGTTACTGAGGAAGAAACGAAGGGGAGAATTGATTTGGCAGACACCCCACAAAAAGAGCCAGATGGAGAGTTGTTTTGTGACGGCTCCTGTTTTAAATTGCCGGATGGCACATCAACTGCTGCCTATGCTATCACCACATTAAAAAGTATTGTGGAGAGTAAAAGAATCCCCTAAAACTCTGCACAAGCAGTGGAGATAATAGAATTGACCAGAGCTTGTGAGATTTCTGAAAATCTTAGTGTAAACATTGATGCTGACAGCCAATACGCCTTTGGCGTGGTTCATAACTTTGGCCGACTTTGGCTGAGAGAGGTTTCTTAACATCACATGGGGCTAGAATACAACATGGCCCTTTTATTGTACGATTGTTGTCTGCACTTACTTGTCCGAAGCACCTGGCAATAATAAAATGCGAGGCGCATAAAAAAGTAACATGCAAAGTGGGAGAGGGAAACGCATTTGCAGACAGGATTGCGAAACAAACTGCCACTGACCTGAATCCCAGAATGTTCACAGTACAGTCAGAGGAAGTGCCCTGCATGATAGAGAATGGAATTGCCACTGTCAAAGAAATGCAGGCGGAAGCCACAGCAGATGAAATACAAGGGTGGGCTGAGGGCTCTGCTGAACTAGATCTGTAGGGTTGCTGGGTAGACAAAAAGAATAGAAATTGGATGCTGCCCAACTCCTATGTAACTGCAATGGTCACAATGGCTCACAGCCCTACTCATATTTGTGCCAAATAGATAGTTCAACACTTATCCACAGTATGGGAGAATGCGCACATAAAGAAAAATGCTGAGAGGTTGGTGCAAAATTGTATCATGTGTCTACAACATAAGGTGGGGAAGGGAACGGTGACTCCAAAAGGCAGTTTTGAATCTCCCTCTATGCCGTTTGAGGTAATCCATTTTGATTTCATAGAAATGGAGAGATGCCAAAACTTAAAGTATGTCCTAGTGGTCATATGTGCATTTAGCAAATGGGTGGAAGCATATCCATTGAATGACTGCACTGCTATGAGTACGGCGAAAGTAATGTTAAAAGAATACTTTTCCCATTTTGGCCTGCCCCGTGTCATATGGTCAGACAACGATCCACATTTTGTGGGCGCAGTAATATTACAGATTTGTGCAGGTCTCCAGATCGATAAACGATTCCATTGTTCTAGGCACCCCATGTCTGCCGGTCTTATTGAACACCATAACGATATCTTAAAATCTAATATTAGCAAGATATGCGCAGGAAGCAAGTTAAGCTGGGTAGATGCATTACCGCTAGCATTACTGTGCATGCGCACATCTGTGCAGGCGAGAACTGGACTCTCCCCGTATTAAATCGTTATGGGGAGACCAGCGAATGTTTGGTGTGCACCTCAGCCAAAGAGGCTGAGGGAACTGGAATATCCTGTGCTCAGTAGCTATTGTAATCTGTTAATACAAAAATTGCGTTTGATTCATCAGCAGGTGCAGGAGGCATGCCAATAAGATACACTGGTCCGGGACACGCACTGGAGCCAGGAAACTGGGTGCTAATAAAGAACTTTGAGCGAAAGACATCGTTAGCACCCAGATGGCGTGGACCCTATCTGATCCTCCTGACTACGCAAATGGCAATTCAGGGATGGGAGGAAGGCGTGGGTATTCGCAACACACGCCAAGAAGTTCCCACCACCGGCTGAAAAATTGACTGATCGAGACGACCAGAAAGAGACAGCGGTCCCAGCAATGAAAGACACGATTGGCAGTTCTTTGCCACAAAATCTGCCTGATCCTGAAAGAAAGCCTGGAAGGATTGCTGTGAAAGAGGAAGGGCAAGGAGTGCCCCAACGTTGTCCAGCAGAACCTGCATCACTGCTGGCAAACACAGAACGTGTACCTCTTTGGCGCCCACCCTCTTTCATCGTACCACAGCCTGAAATGAAGGCTGCATCATCACTGTGGCGCTCATCATCTGCTATTGGCCACAGGCTGACTCCGAGCTTGAGTCTGGAAGTGCACCTGCACTATTCGTTGATCACACGATACCAGGAGCAGGGCGATACAATTTGCGGCCCAGGAAGAAGGAGTGATCAAACCTGCATTCCTGTTGATTTTCTTTTTGTTGCCTCTGTTTCCTATTCTCGGATGAAGAAGGAACCGGAGGCCTAGAGGAGAGCGTTGTGAGGGTTGTGCAAATCGGACAGCCCAATAATCGAGACTCCTCGGTGCTAACACAAAATCCATGTGTCCAGAAACCCGTACAGACAAACGGGGCGCACATGGTATGAAGGCAATTGATAACTGCTCTGGAGTTCCTTTGAGCAAATGTGCAGACGCACAGAGATCTTGCCCAACATGTAGCAATCCAGGCTGCTAAGAACTGGCATGATAGACTGTTGACTTTATCGAACTTATTGACATTCCAACGAGTGCAACAACGAGAGACATTCACGACGAACACTACAGAGGAAGGACTGTGAGAGAAAATGCCGGAACCAGCTTTTGTCTCCTCCTGCACCACTGCTGATAATGAATTAAACATAGAAACTGAAAGATTACACAAAAAGAGTTATCAAAAAAATTGTATGCTAATTCTAACAATAATAATGTCCGTAATGAGCATAATAGCCACAGTACTGACAGCACTGGTATTATGGTACCTGGAAGAAATGCACCCCTTAGAAATTCTCTTGCCCAAAAGAAACAACTCCACCACTAAAAGCCCTGTTCATGTAATTACTTACACTCTGTCCCCAATAGAAGAAAGACATAGAGAAGGTTATGGGAATAACACATTACTGCAAATAATGAATATGACACATTTAATTTTGAAAAAGAAAAACTGTTCGGTGTGTGCTCATTTGCCACAGCATGGTGGCAAAGGAATAGGTTGGTATGTGCACCCACTAACATTAAGTTCTGCATGCAGTGCATCTCTGAGTACATTATATTATGGAAAATGGAATAAAAGTGAAACGGGTCAATTAGCTAGCACAAACATGAATGAATTTGAGGAGATAATCATGAGACCTATAGGTTGTTCCATATTACATAGAGCACGAATGATAATGTCAAAAGCTACGCCCAAACCAATGCCACAAGATAGATTGTTTGTGCAGGAAAAACCATCAGTAATCATATTTCATATGAGATCAGAAGGAAATAAAGATGCAGTGCCTCCCTCCTATACAGTAAACTACAGCCCACGTTCTGTTCCTTTTTGCTTAAAGAAGAAGGGCTCTTATTCAGTAGGGACATTCACTAGATGTATGAATACAGCGATTCTTACTAGGGAAGTAGAACCAGTATATGTAGGTGACCCTGTGTATTTTATATGTGGAGAAAAAGCGTATCCTTGGTTGCCTAGAAACTGGGGAGGTACTTGTTATTTGGGACTTTTGTTCCCAGGAGTGTTTCTTTTAAAAACAACGGATATAGCCACGAAGGAGTAATGAGGATGGATTAATAGTAGAAGACGTAGCAAAATCATTTGTACCATTTTTGGCCCAAGCAATAAACTCCTATAATATATTTAATTATACAACATGACATTAGAGGAGGAAGGAATTAGATTAATGACACTTCAGAACAGAATGGCTCTTGATGTAGTCCTGGTTGATCGTGGCGGTGTTTGCAAAATCGTGGGATCAGCGTGCTGTGTATTTGTAAATGACTCCTCTCCTACGATTTTTGAAGCGATAAGAAAGCTACATGTCTTAAGCTCTGAACTCCATACCCAAGAAGGAAGTTGGGATATAGGCTCCTGGTTCTGGGAGTTATATTCATGGGGATGGAAACTATTTGCGATCCTAGTAGCAGTACTAGGAATATTTATGACATGTTGTCGTTGCATACACTGCTTACCTGTAATATGCACCGAGATTAGTAAAGGGTGTGTGCAGATGATAGAAAAAAAGAGCACTATTAAATCGAGTACCCATGGTAATGAGGAAACAAAGACAGTCAAAGAATTCATGTCCATCAATGCAGATGACAATGAGGAAGAAACTAAAAATGCACAAGATTCAGAATCTGAAACAGATACTTGGTCAGAGGAGGATGCAATGTACAGATGAGACATTTGGCATGTGGCCAAAAGGAGGGTTTGTCGATCTAGAAAAGTAGACACCCCTCGATCATAAGGCTATGTATTATGTTGGCCGAAGACCAACCATCTCATGCATCAAGTATTAGAAATAGATAGCCATAAGCTTGACTAAGGTGTGGCCATTTTGAAGCGACTGAAATCGCCATTTTGTTTTTCTCTAACATTTGCTTTTTGCCTCATGTAAAACTGCTTTGCTGAAATGTTATTCTGCTTCACTGGTGCACAATGCAAGGCCGCAAGTGGCATGTTAAAACATAACGCAGTAGCTCAGACAGAAATGTCCGGTCCCCTCCCTCGCATATCCTTGGAGGGTGAGCAGCAAGGCATTCTAATCAGTACAGCAAGTGCCAGCTAGTCTCGGTAAGCACAGTAGAAACGCTAGAGCGACCATTAAATGAATTGAATTATGCTCTTCTTTGCAGCCCCCCTTCCCTGAGCCCGGTACAGTCATGGAGAGCAAGTTGACCCCCCGGTACACAAATAGAAACTAGGAGATAGCAAGGCCTGGAATGTGTCTCTCCCTACGCACAGCTTGCTTGCAGAAAACAGAAGCATTGTGTTCTTTAAAACACAGATTTAATGTCTGTGGGCTTACAAAATTGCAAACTGTTACACAATGAATGTTTTAAGGTGTCAAACTCGTCACCATTGTCAATCATCGTGCCTAGTTCAAAGGAAATGCAATAGGGGCGGTATAAGTTGTGACACTACTGATTACTAGATGCTTGTTTTGTATATATGTAACTGTTGTATGAATCTCGCTCTCTTGCGTCCCCCGAGGTCTGATAGACACACGTTGCGGGGCGCGAGACCAGTTGGCCAACTGAGACTATTTGTTTTGCAATAAACCCTAGATTTTGGGAATACAACCTTGTGTCTGGCGTATCAGTTCATGTGTGGTGATTGTGCCTTGTTTCCACAAACGAGGGTCCCTCAGGTGCCCCTTCACACATACTTTCCTCCTTATACAAGCACCTCTCCCAGCGCCGCGCCCCAGCAACGCAGACAGGGCTCGGCATCCGGAGGAGTCAAGAGGACATCAAGTAACGTGCCCTTGATAAGAATTCTGAGTGTGGGCCGGGTATTGCACTCTAATAGGTTCAGAGGGTGGGCAACGTATCGCACTTAAACACACTTTTAGGTCAAGCAGTTGGATGAATTTGGAGGAGGGTAAGTAGATGCATTGAATTGTCAGTGGAGCTTGTCACTGCAGGTAGCTCGAATGCATATGAGGGTGAGCATTGCCACTGCAACTAGACATCTAAGGGGGATTGTTTATCACACTTGAATGACCAGGGATGGACATTGTATCACTCTGAGATCCACACAGAGGGTGGGTGTTTATTACACTTAAATCCTGTGTGAGATTAAGCACTGCCCTTGGTACCCAGATGGAATCCAGGGGGTTGACAATGTTGAATGTATATCTATCCTATCTTTCTTTTTGCACTCTGCACCTTCGGAACCTACCTAAGGCACAGCCTCACTCCCACACACTTCTGCTCACACACACAACTCAAACACTGTTGCAAAACACCCCTGCCATAAGAATGCAGCTACCTTTTACGACAAAAATTAAAACTGTATCTACTCACATAACTACCTATCCTCGTACACACCCCCTTCTGCTTAGCGTCTAGTATACAGCCTGCACCATCCACATGCCATTCACTCATTGGTGACAAGCAGGCTCTTGGCCACCCTCTCATAGCTTTAATGGCCAAAATGCACACAAGCTTAATTGCATCTCCCATTTTCCCATACGTTGGACTTTGGTCCCTCCGAGGTCGTTCAACCAACAGCGCGTGGTGAAAGGCACTATACAAATGACAAAATTAATGAATGAATTAAGTTGTTGACAATTCGCATTTGCAATTATATCTCTAGGGGCCATATCCGCCCAGGCAGTGATCATAAATCTTCCAAGGTGATCTGCGAGGAGGGGACAGCATATGTACTAACAAATCAAGCTCAACATGAGCGTCATCGGACAGGGCATCTGTGACAATGTCAATACTGGGAAAATACAAGATCAGGGCAGGGCATACAAGCAGCACGTCAATCCTTGAAAAGGTCCTGTGTGCATGAGAGAAATGCTTGTAGTCTCCTGAGTGCATGAAACGCCAGAGGTCTATATTAATCTTCCTCGGGAGCTAAAGGTGAGCTAGAGCATGTTTGAAATCAATAGATAAGGGGGGATGAGACTTATTAAAGTTAGGGTCGGGCACCAGATTGAAGTCGCCTCCCAGAATTAGCTCTACTAGAAAGGGAATTTTTTCCCACAGAAAATCGTCCAGGAATACATTTTGCCTTTCATTTGGTGCATATAGCGAGATAATAGTGCCTGAACAGTAGGCCTTTAACACCCAGTTCAACAAAGGGTACTTCCCTTGCAAAGAGGATCCCTAGCCCTTCATTGTGCCACTTGATGCCACATATTGCAGTGGGAATTGTCTTCTTCGTAACCTACAGTTTTAGGGAGGTGGGTTTCCTGCAAAAGGGCAATGGAGCAGCTGTTATCCACCAGCCTCTGCAGTATTGACTTACACTTATTGGGGAAATTAAGCCCCTGCACATTTCGGGTAAGAACCGTAAAACACGATTGTGGGGGTCGGGGGGTGCTAAAATCTCAGGACCAGGCAGTAACATAGATATGACCTGTCACACACCACCGACCAAGACCCATGTTAGTAACAGTCTTAACAGGTTAGTTTCAATCTGCCATGCAGATAAGGGGTATATCAGATACTTGTACTCCCTAAAAATAGGCACATACTCCAAAAATAAAAAATAGGGAGTAAAAATGCTCCCAGCAACAAATAGGAAACAGACACGTAAGACCTTGTGCCCGTGCTTACACACACGCAGCTGCATGTGTATGTTTGGACCAGTAGTGTACATAATACCACAGGAAGTAACTACTGTATAACTGCCTGATCAGAAGAAGTAAACATGTATCTTTTAATGTGCATGAGTAGCTAGGTTCAATTCAATAATTAATACAAAAACATTTCAATTTAGCAGTTAAAACATATTTTTACTTGCTTATAAAATGCTCTCATTGGGAATTCGCCGTACATGTTTACTCCCTAAAAAATAATTTTACTCCCAACTTTAAAAAGTAGGGAGTAAAATACTCCCACTTCCAAATCTTATCTGGAGCACTGGTTGCAATTGCATCCAATTTTGTATAAACCGAAAACAAATTCCCAACATAATACCCCCCAAACCAAGAAACAAAAACAAGAGATAAACACAAAATAACACCACATGGACCAGAGCTGGAAGCCATTTAGCTCCTGCTTGAAGCTTAGAAGAGGCTGGTTAACTTGAAACAAATAGCTACCAGGAGCTACCTTTGACTCACAAATTGAAGGCGAATTCTGGCATAGAAACAGAGGATGACATCTGTATAGAACCTACTGACGACCTGAAGAGAGGGTTCCAGTAGTGGTCACAGCCATTCATAGCATCAGGAGGTACATTATTTGTAGCTCTACCTCCGTCTCTTTGCACAATCAGCCGTCAAACTCCCATCTAACATTCTCATTCCCGTCTCGACATGTGTATACATAGTTATATGAGAATGCCACGCAAACATTCACAAAAATTAACTGCATCTTGTATGCCAAGGACTGGGCGACAGTGTGGTCAAGTGCCGAAAATTCAGACTGGTCTCAAACCACAGCTTCATCACTTAACAAACGTGTTAGATCTTGAGCTACTAATTTAATTTTATAGGTCCCAATTCCAAAAACGTTTTTTGCTCACGTGATGGGATATGCTAGTGCATACTCTGCACTTCCATCCCAATATAGTGGACAACATCCACAAAGGCATCGGAATGTGCGCACATTCATATGCCTTTTTCCCACAATTGTGCAAATCATTGGGCACTTCTGCGCATTCCAAAGCACATTCTGTCTTCACAAACGGGATGCGTTTCAAAATGCAGAGAAAAATATAAGCACTCCCCTGTGTCTGTTTTGAACGTACGTGTGGCAATGCATAAGCGGATAATTTCAGACATTTTCTGGAATTTCTTTAGCTGGAACAGCAGCAATATCACACTTACATTTTACCTCCCAAACAATGAAATGCTTAGGACATTGTTTAACATTTCACAACGACTGTCCCTTTACGGACCTGTCAATGTGAAATGCGCTCACAGCACACCAGAGGGTGCTGAGAGTCTGTTTGTTATACATTAGTGTTAATGCAAGAGGACGGCAAGACCATCGCTTGCTCAGGCTTACAGGCCGCCAAAAATACACGGGTCACCTTTGGGAATAAGGTGACCTGCACATTTATTTGAAACATACAATTAAGAAAAATCTTATCCTCATTGCTTTTTTACTTGCAGGATGTTCTGAGAATCTGGACAAAATTGAAAGTCCTTAAATATTTCATAATTGGCATTCCGTAAGAGTGATTTTGTTTTCTGGGTATGGCCTTTAAAAAGCCAGTGTTGCTTCATATATAATAAAAGAGACCTTTCATATATGGCACACCAAAAGTACTGTAATTGTTTTTGTGGCTCACTCATGGTAACACCATTCGAAAACCATGGCCTTCTAATCCCAGTCTGTGTTCAGAGACGTCCAACTTCCTGGTACTTCCGTATCCTCTATCTATTCTATTGTATGTGTACATTGCTTATTGATTTGTATATGTCTCCTCTATCCATGCTTGCACACTTGTAAATTCTGTTAGGCTGCTAATCTGTGCCCTGCATCTATGATAGGTCTGTGTATGCTTGGGGCGTGTATCTTTCTTGAGGCTTCTAAACTACTAACTCAGCACGTGTCCTTTGCTATATCTACCCTCCTTGAAATCGGACTTCTTTATCTGTGCTGGCATATGCATACCTTTTTCATCCATACTTCAACTTGTATACCTTCCTCAAGGCTCCTGTTGTTGATAAAAAAAAGTACTCCCTTATTAGACTGCTAGTGTTGGCCTTGAAATGCCACTTATAAATGATCCTGAATTATCCTGATTTCAGCATGAATGAAGATCAGTGAGTCTTCCCATGCTTATTTTGGGAGCTGCCAGGGCAGCATATCAAGCTATCGGTTTGGCCTGGACGAACGGACAGGAAGGCAGAGACTATGGTTTGTGACTGCACTGATGGGGGTGGTGTGAGCAGAGACTTTAATATCCCTTAATTTCTTTTATGTGGGAAGGGGACATTTTTCTATGCCAAAAACAATAACATTGGCCTTTTTTATTTTTTTTATTTTGGCATTTGTTGAGCGCACCAAACCTGGGGGAATCTGGGCACTGGTTACATGGAGACTTAGTTATAGTAAGGTACAGGCAAGGAGGTGCATTAGGTACATTCATTACATCAATTACATTAATTACAGGTAGTGGTTACAAGAGATAGTAAAATAAGTAGTAGCAGCAATATTTCTGTTCCGGATCAGGGTGGAGACGGTGGTGCCTATTTAGAAATGTTAAGGTAAGTTAAATTTGAAGGGCTTGTGAGAAAAGCCAGAATTTGAGGCCTTTGCGGAAGGACCAGAAGGAGTCATCAGATATTAAGGCTAGAGGGAGAGCATTCCAAAGTTTGGGAGCAATCCCTGAGAAGCTGCTTCCCCCTGCTTTCTGTCACCTGTATCTGGGTATGACAAGTAAGTGGGAGTAGGCGTCCCGGGTAGGTCTGGCTGATTGGGCATTATACATTTTCCTGGACAAGTAGGTAGGTGCAGTGTTAGAGATACATTTGTGGGTCAGTGCTAGCGTTTTGAACGTGATAGGTTCTCAGACCGGGAGCCAGTGGATATTACACCTTTCTGAGGAAATGTGGTCATTTTTGGAGGTTGTCTAGTGTTAGGGAGAATTCTCCAGAATGGCTGATTTCCCTTACCTACCGAGTCCCTCAACAGCTTTGCTGGATTTCTAGGATTTATTTTTTTCACCTGGTAAGAGTGTGAGCCTTTTTTCCCACTCTTACATGTGTTTTGCTGTGTGTGTTTAACATTTTCTTGTGTTCATAGACTCTGGAGCCTCACCTACTCCATAGGCATCCTCTTTTTACTGTGTGTTACACAGCACCTTCAGTGCAGTGACACGGGTGTCTTTTTGACTCCCCAACTCGGTCTCCATTTTCTGGGGCTGACTACTGTCTCCCAGAACATGTAAAGTTGCCATTGACTTTATTAGTCTCTTTTAAAACTCACAGACCCAGTACAAACTATCTTAAAAAGAGTTCTGGAAAGGGTTAATACTTATCCCTTTTCGTCTGTTTCTCTTGGAGCATTGTTTCGCTCCCTTTTCATTAAGACTTGGCTGGTGGCAGTGGTAACTACCCTATTTTTCCTACCGCGGTTATCTGAAATAGCCCTGGTATTGTTTTAGGCTATCTTGGTAGCCTCGAACTTAAACCCGCTAGACCATATACGTTCTTATACGGTTCCAGCTGGATATTCGCCATTTCTTTTTGTAAAAGTCTTTCTCATGTTTTACTCTGCGCCAAACCAGGTTTGGTTCCTTTGTTCGCCGTCCTTTCGCGGGCTTCTGCACAGAAGCCCTCCTTAGGCGCCTGTATGTCTTGGGGGGCGCCTGTATGTCTTGAGGGAGGGATTTAGGACTCCCTGCACAGGGTCTCCTTGGAGATCCATGTCGCACTCTGATCTGATTGGCTGTGGTGACTGTCCCGGCGGGACAGCCACCCTGCTGTGTGATTGACAGCCAGGCTGTGTGAATGGGGGAAAACTGTATAAAAAGCAGGCCTCTGGTGCTGGAAAGGCAGAGTCGCCACTGGAACGAGAGAACCGAAGAGGAGCTGACAGAAGAGGACCCCTACCATGACTGAACTGCCCGGTGAAGCCCTGCTGCAGGTCCGAATCTTCATACTCCAACGACAGGGAAGATCTGTAAGGAATCTTCTCCCCTTGAGCTGGTGGGAACAACCAGTTTACCAAACTGCTCGACAGGCCTCCCTTCTCTGGTCGAATTTGCTGTACAGAGCTACAGTGAACCAGATAGCCAGGAGGAACGGTCCTGCTTGCGTTTTAAGGAGCGCACCTTTTATTTGTTTCTTTGCTCTGCTGTTGGTTTCTTCCCTGGGCAGTGCAGGACCCTCCAGTCTTCCTACTTCGTGTCAGTCCGACAGTCGCTTCAGGAACCGTGAGCCTACAGGACCTGCCAGGAACGTCCGCTGCAGTTACAGCCTTCTTTTCCATTTAAGGTACTGTTCAAATCCAGTTGTTCGTTTCGTCCAGCCATGATGAAAGCGTGTGAAACCTTTTGCCAATCTGAGGGCTTGTCCTTCTCCATTCTTTAAGCTAACTTTTCTGCCGACCAACTTCGTCTTGTACTCTTGGCAAAGACTTAACCGCAAACTACCCTGAACTGTGTGATCTTGAGCAAAGACTTTGGTCCCTTGACTTTGGCCCAGGCCCCTTCAATCTGATTTCTTCACTGTAGTTCCTTTTTCTAGATTGCCCTGCTTACTTACTTGTTGGTGCGGCACAATCCTTGTCTAACTTTGTCTTTCCCTCCCTTTTAAATTGCTGGAGTGCCATTTGGCTCACACTTCATTTTAAGCCTAACTTGTCCAGAATCTATTGGGTGCGGTGTATCATATTAAGAGTGTGATTTTTCAACTGCTTTACTTTAGTGAAATGTTTTACAACTGATGTGTAAATAAATGTATATTCTTTTACTCAGAAACCTGAGTCAGTGTTTTAATCATAGTAATGCTGTCTTTTGTGTAATTATTGATACTGCTCACTTACTCTTGAGATAAGTCTGGATGCTCAGCCATCGCTACCACTTTACTGTATAGTACAGGCTTGTACCAAAGGTGAATTTGTACTGTCACTTGTAGTCCTAATTGTGTGTGGTGTTCCCAAAGGGTACTGCATATAATTCTGCCTAACACGTTTAGAGCTGCTCTTATGGCGTTATTTTGGATGATCTACATTTTTTTTATATTGCAGTTATATTGCGGGTATTGGTGCCTGCAAAGAGGGAGTTGCAGTTGTCGATCCTGGATAGTATGAGGGCTCTAGCGAAAGTAATGCAGCTGTCGGTGGACAGGAATGGTCTGCAGGCATTGATCAATTTCGCAATGTATGCTGCTGCTGAAACAATAGAGTTTACCTTTCTTGTTAGAGATAGTGTGGAGTCTAAATATACTCCCAAGGTCTTTGCCTCTTTTGCGACGGTAATGGTGTTCCTGTCGATGTTGATGGTTTTGTAGGAGTTATTGAGTGTATTTATCCGAGATTGAGTGCCAATGAGGAGTAGTTCAGTTTTCTCGTCATTAAGGCACAGGCTGTGTTGTGCCATCCAGGCCTGGATGGTTTGGTATAGTTTGCTGAGTGCGTTGGAGTAAGTGTTGTAGTTTCCGGAGATGGGTAGGAGGATTTGGGTGTCGTCAGTGTAGTTAGTGTAACTGACACTCAAGGAGGTCAAAGAGGGGTTTGGTGAAGATGTTATACAATGTCGGTGAGACACATGAGCCTTGAGGCACTCTGTAGGTGACTGGTGAAGGTGTAGCTGCCGCTGAGGCAGAGAACACTCTCATATTGCGGTTGGAGAGGAAGGACTCGATCCAGGCATTGGCTTTGACCGAGAAGTGGGCAGCTGAGGAGAGGTGTTTGCAAAGAATCTTCTGATTGACCAAGTCAAAGGATTCTGAGAGGTCGAGGAAGAGGAGGATGGCCATATTGCCATTGTCTTTGATTTTGTCCATTTGCATTTTTAAGTCCAGGAGGGTGGATTTCGTTCCGTGGTAGGGGCGGAAGCCTGATTGGCAAATGCCGAGGAGTTTGTGCATTTTCAAGATGTTTTTCAATTTGCAGATAAGCTGCTCTGTCAAATATTTTGAGGAGGAAGAGTATGGTCTTAATGGGACGGAAGTTGGTCGGTATGTTGGCGTCTAGTGAGGGTTTCTTGAGGAGGGGCAGTACCCAGGCTTCTTTGAGATTCTCTGGGCCTTTGCCAGTGAGAAGTTGTTAATTAGTGTCATGATGAATGGGGCATGCTCTTCGGCGCAATCCTTTATGAGGGTGGCCTTGCAGATGTCTCCTTAGCATTTTGATGGTTTCAGTTCTTTAATGATCTTGGCTGTGATCAGGGTGAATTTGAACCTGGGGTGGAAGGAGAGGTGGGGGTACGCTGGTCAGGGGACTAGTTAGGTGTTGGGAGTTTTTATTTAGCATCATTTTGTTTTGGAGTAAGGCGTTTTTGTCGAGGATTGCGTTTTGGATGTTCGTACACCAGCTCAGATTTTTAGCAGCATTATCTGGTGGGGGAGAGGGTGTTTTGAGCTCGCACAAGATAGCAAAGAGCTCTTTTGGGCCTGAGCTGGCTTCACCAATTCTCCTGTTGTAAGTGGTGCTTTTGGTTTGCAGAATGGCTTTTTTGTACTTCTTGGAGAGGGCTATGAAGTGCTGTTTGTTCTCGTCGAAGGGTGATTTTATCCAGACATTCTCTGCTGCTCTTTTAGAGGAGCATAGGGTTTTGAGACAGGTGGTATACAAGAGTTAAGGTGGGCACTTGGTTTGGGCTTACCTAAGCTCAGAGGTGCTACTTTGTTGATGGCTTTGAAGAGGGTTTGGTTATAAAGTTTGACCATTTTGGTGGGGTCTGTGTTTGTGTGTGTGTGCGCTATTAGCGGGAGAAGTAGGGGGAGTATGTTGGCTGGGGGTATGTTCTGTGAGTTTCTTGAGAAAGAGGCCAGAGCTGGTTTAGTTGAGACCTCAGAGCAAGCTGTCTCAGTAATCTTCTTAAAGGCGATGACATTGTGGTTTGACCAGGGGCAAGGAGCGTTGGTTAGAATAATGGTTTTACAGTTGAGATTTGCTATCCAGTCTAAAGTGCGGCCTTTGCCATGGGTGGGGCTTGAAATCGGATGTGTGAAGCTTAGGGATTCAGTGGGATTGGCTAGTGCAAGAGCATGGGCATCAGCCCATGATGGATCATTGAAACCTAAGTTGATAACTCCCAAGAAGCTGATTTTGGCAGTGGGCTTAGTGTTGGTGGGGAGGAGATGAGCAATGTCTTCCACGAAGGAGTAATGTCTTTCTCTATTCCCCCATCCCATGTCTACATAGGCCAGGGATCTGCATCATGTGGTTGTCCAGATGTTTTGGACTACAACTCGCATGATGATTCCCCATTAACAATGGTAACTAGGGCTGATGGGAGATGTAGTCCAAAACATCTGTAAAGCCAAATGTTGCAGACCCCTGACTTGGGCCATACATCATAGTTTACAAATTTGATTACATCACACCATATAAGTGCAAATATATGGGCTGAAAGAAGTGATTATGAAAGAGGGAGTTAGTGGCAGTGATTAAATTGTGCATCAGCATTCTAGAGAGTAGTAGTATTTATGAGCATTGGGGGCACGAGAGGAGGAGACAAGGTGCTGATATGTCTAAAGAAGCGGAAGAGCAGAGGGCCAAGGGCAGGCAGCAGCACCACAGTAGAAGGAAGGTGAATGACAGTGCTAAAGCGAAAAGGGTTTTTTATTTGACTGGCACAAATGTACAGTTGATGTAACAGAGAGGGAGAAACCAAAAGAGATCTATAGATAGTGATTCTTCAGGCAATAGTGCTGGACAAACAAATTAATTCCATAATACAAAATAAATTATGTACTTGACATTTGACCTTTAATAAAATAATACAGTATTCTAATTTCATGTTTAGCAACCAGAGTTCCAGACAATGTTCTAATCCCTCTGCATAAGTAGGGCAGTGATCTGTTGTCCTCCTTTCTGTGAGCTTTATATAAATATTCATAATACTGAATAGTTCTGCATATGGGCAGGACCATTCTTTTAATAAACATTGTAAATACAAATTTCAAAAATAATTAAAAAAATATAAACAAATGCATATTTAGTGTGGTTTTCAGTTTTTTAAATTCCCTGATCAAAGTAAATTCTTGCAAATGTGATACAAACAAAACATTGTGTGCACCCCTCTGAAGAAAATAGAACAAAGACACAGATAGGCACCTGCAAGGTCGGTCTTTTGTTTGCAGCCCCTCTCCTGGTCCTTTTTGGGGGGTCTTCTCACCCCTGCTCTGCAACCATGCTGCGCTACCTCTTCTGGCCCACTCACTCCACTTACCTGCTGAGGGCTCCTGCTGCCTCCTTTGTCCTCTCAAGGCTGGTATTTGTAAGCCCGACGCACACCACGTCACGCTTCTGTATTTGACTTTTTGTGCGTTTGGCTTCTGTCTCCGTGGCCTACAAACCTCAAACTAAAATTACACTTTTAAGGCAGAGAGAATGATCCAGTATCCCATCATGCAGTGTAGTGTCAGATGATCCCTGCTTCATTTTTCCACACTATGGCCCTGATTCACAGAACATTTTCTTATGGGATTGCGACATTGTAAAACGCTTCTGTGAATCGTGCCCTTTGAAAGCATCTCTGAGCACTGACTGAGGCTTTCCAGTCTTTTTTCTTGCTTGATCCATCTTCACTTGTTATCCAGGCAAGCTGTGGACACAGGGCATTAGGACTCCTGAGCATAGGGGCAAAAGCCCCATAACAAATTAAATGTTTTTTATCTGGGGCACCACCAGTGGGCAGCTCTCACACCCCCTGCTATCCTTCAGAGTGCCTTCAGCATTATGGGAATCACCACCATTAGCATTTGACGTTTATCTTCGATATTGAAAACAATGACTGCAACGTGTTTTCTGCTAAGTAGCTCTTTGATGGCATGGGTCCAGGGGCGCACTGCCTGATCGGACATTCTGACCCAGGCAGAATGCAATTTGGACATGGGATGGCCTGGGGTTCGTTTTACAAGCCATCCTGGGGCCGGTTTGGAATATAACATTATTTTTGTGATTAAGTAACTTACTTTAGGTAACTAACGTTACTTATTGCTCTGAGTTGCTCGCTGCTGCAAAGCATATGAGATGCAGCAGGTCATCAAAGAAAGTGAACACTTACTAAGTGTTAACTTTCCTTTGATGAATGCACACATTAGCTGAGTCCGTGCTGGGCAGTGTGTATCCCCAGCCATCTGCTGGCGTGGTGCCACAAGGCAGCTGCACTTCCATTAAACAACAAATTGTAATAAATTGTCATGGGGGGTTGGGAGGAAATTAACTGAGAGACTCCTGCTGTGGGCGGTTCCTGTCCTGTGTTGTGTGCATGTTTGTTTTGGGGAGGGCGTTGGGCGGTGTGGCCTGCCTAGAGTAGAGTCCTCCTCGTTCAGAGCCTCGGGACAGGGGCCAGGCAACTGACAGGGGCATGCTGTTGCTATGCGGCTTGGCAGCCAATCACGTGCGCGGGCCGAATGCTCATGGTATGTTGTGCTGCTGGGCCTGGTGCAGTCGGTCACTCATCACGACACATTTGGGAAGCAAGGAAGGAACTGTTGACATGGAGTAGCAGCCTGCAGACCTATGGCTCTCTGGCTGTGGCAAAGCATGTGCAACTTGCAAGTGTAACAACGACGACAAGGCCTCTAATCTGAGCTGCAGCAGGCTGACAGCAGTCTGGGCGTGGCCCAACCTAGCCCTGCAGCCCAGCCGAGGTGGACAGCAGAAGACATTATATGTGCACGCACTTGGGCCGGCGTGATCAAACAAAGTAAGTAAAGATAAAAACCTAAAATGAAGGGGCTGGTGCCTGCCAGGTCATCTGCCCTTTATAACGTTTTATCTCTGGAGGACTGGACTCGGCTTGTAGACAGTCTGCAAGCCCAGTCCTCGAGGCACATCCACTCCATGCAGATGCAGAGACCCCTGCTGTAAAGCGACTTAAATGAACTAGTTATTGCCCTGAAGCTGCCGCCATCTGAAACCTCTTTAAAAAAATCGAAATGACCCGGCTACTCCTGGAAACGGACAGAGGGAGGGATAGCACTTTCCGAGATTCAGCTGCAGCTTTCCTGCTCTGGTCTCCGGTCCGCGTCCTCCGAGTCCCGGCACTAATGAAGGGAAAGCCACCCAGCGGTAGACTTTGTTTACTACAGCTGGCTGGCTTTTCCTTCATTAGTGCCGCAAAAGCAAAAGCCAGCACAGGAGGGCCTCCATTTCACAAAATGGCTGCGCCCCTGTGCTTGCTTTTTCGAATTTTGAGCTTGAATAGCTCAAAATTTTACATAGGAAGTTTTAAAACGGAGGATGCTAGTATTTTTTTTTTATGTGGCCTATCTATTTTTTAAATAAAAATGTTTACTAGACCATCCCTTTAACTTCAAAGTACTCTCCCTTACACACAAATGCATCAATCACACCGCTCCCTCCTACCTAGCAGAAACCATCATCAGGAAATCCTCCCTTCGTCCTATAAGAACCCCCCATGACAACCAACTCCAAGTTCCGACCATAAGAAGAGCTAGAGCTGGAGGCATTGGCTTCCCACACATAGCACCTAAGCTCTGGAACAACCTCCCTAACTCTCTCAGTACGGAACCCTCGCTGCTTTCCTTTCGGAAATCCCTCAAAACCATGCTCTTCACATAATCACCTCCCACCTTCCCTTCCGACATGAACGACACATATACACATATCTTAAGCGCTCTGATGTCTGCACTGCTTATGTATGTAACTAAAACATGATACTGTAAATCGAAATGCCTTGTAAATGTATATATCTAAAACATGATACCGTAAATCAAAATGCCTGTAAACTTAATAACCTTCCTTCTGTAACCAGCAAAATGCTTATATGTAACAGCGCCACGATGCCCACGGGCTGAGCGTGCACTTTTAAAATATGAATAAATAAATAAAGTTGGGCAGTGCAAAACAATAATATAGCCTTATGGACCGACTAAGGGGTCATTATAATGGGATCATGATCTGCCTGCTAAGGGCCATACGTTGAGGAAGTGTCAATATCCAAAGCAATAATGACCCCTCCTGAGGTCTGTAAGGCTATTTTTAGCACATGGTGGCAATAGTTTTCGTGATGAAGTAAAAATGTTACTTTATTAGTGAGTAAAGTAAATAGACAAACTCATTAAATAAAAAATGTTGTAGTATTTAAATAAGGTTATATTCATAAGTTAAATTCCAGACATGGCTATAATGGAGCTGGTTTAACAGGAGCATGTATTAGGAGTTGTGTAAAAGTAAACAAGCTCTCTACAAGAAAGTGAAATAATTTTCAATGTATTATCTTTGTCTTTGTTTTGTTAAATAGAATGTTGCATCAAAAAAGCTCCTCCCAGAAAGGAAGTATCTTGTCAAAAGAATCTTGAAATCGCTCAATTGTTTCCCAGTTTGAAGACAGAATGTTCAGAATGCCATCAATACCAGTAGTTATTGACTGCACTCTGAACATACTGATTGGCTGAGAGGAGGTCAATAACAATGTCCATGTACTAATAATTCTAATAGCCCAAGCTTAGCCATGCCAATGATAGCATCCCAACTTAATGTACCTATCTCAAAATTCACACATCAAGCTTCATTGCAGACTAGATCGGATGATCATGTGAAAAAGCAACATAAACCATCACATTTTTAAGAGTTGAAGTTGACTGCATGTTTCCTGATTACATACAATATGGACGCTTAAAATTGACTGACGACTTTATGCACATACTGAAAGAGGCTAGAACACCACCCACCAGAAAATGCATGCATTTCTGTAAGACATTCTACTTACAATGTCCACAGAAAATTATTAATCACTGACCTGTGAAAACAAATGGGCTTGACGTTTGAAACTATACAGAATGCGGACTCACAGCAGTTATGCTCGAAAATGTCCTTCCCTGTAGTGTCACACCTCAGTCACACTTTTGTTCCTTCCCCATAGAGCTGGTAGACACAAGCAACTAAGAGCAGACTGAATCAATTACTTTAATTACACATAAATCCCAGTACAGGGACGCAGTTTTTGGGGTGATTTTGGGACAGCGAGATAGAGAAAACTATCTGAGCAGGAGAGGTGGGTCATTGTAAATAGAGAGGACACTCACTGATGTCAGATAGGTTGCAGAAGCTGTGTGTGCAGACTGTGGAACAAGCAGAGACAGCACGGAGCATGGGCGGAAAACTGAAGTCCTTCAGGTCAAGCAGCAGAACTGGTTGAACTGCTTATGGAGCGCTCAGAGTGTGGATCGTGTGTTTGGTGTTTGGTCATTGAGCGGTGTAGCGTGGGGTTCCCTTCAGACCTCAGCTCTTGGATCTGGCCGTGGTCCTCCAGGCCTGACCCCAGCTGCTATACCCAGTGTACAGCTGACTGTGTGATCGGTTCCCGTCGCTGAGAAACCATTACCCGCTCCTCACTAGTAAGGTGCATTATAATTGAATCTACTGCATTCAGTTGTAACAGGAGAGGCAAGGCACCTTTACCATCTCCTTACAAGTTAGTCTGCATTGCAAATGCATCCACTGCATCCTTTGTTGTAAGCACGCCCCGCTGCAGCTTCTTTTCATTCCTGCAGCATGGGCATCCAAGTTTGTTCAGCCACTTCCTTTGTTCCGGCAGCTTTCATCCCATTCCGCAACATTGATGGCGGCACTTTCCCTTTGTTCCCTCAGTTCCAGTCACTGCTGTTCAATTAAGACAGGGTGCCTCACCTTGGCCTTTTGTGGCCCCTCACGCCCTTGTTGCACCTTGCCTTTGTCTCCTTCCATCTTGCCCGCGATGTGGTGTCAGCATTTTTCCACTGACGGTCGCACCAGCGCTCTGCATTGAATTGCACATGCCTCACCTTGTCTCGTCTGGCCCCCCCACGTCCAAGCCTACACCTGAATTTGCTGGGGTTTGCTTCCACTTTGTTCTCTACGTGGGCATCATTTCTTCTGCCGTCGGCTGCACCAGCTGTGTGCCTTAATTCACGGTGTGTTTCAACTTGGCCGTGTGCCCCCCACGCCCATGCCTGCAACCGCGTGTGTTGGGCCTTGTCTTTGTTTTCTTCCATCTTGCTCACAACGTGGTGGAGGATTTTCTACACTGACTGCTGCACCTGGTTTGTGCATTGTAGTAATGAGTGCTTCATCTTGGCCTTGTGTTTGGCCCTCCCAGACCCATGCCTACACCCACGTGAGCTGGGTTTTTCCTGTGTCTGCATGCATCTTTCTCATAACGTGGTGGAGGCTTTTCTTCACCGACTGCAGCACCATTTTTGATCATAAAGTTTCAAGTGTTTCACCAGTTTCATCAGCACCAGGACTGTTGTGCATAAAGGATTGATGAATTCACCTGGGACTTTTGGGCCTATTTCACCCAATGCCTACACCCGCATTTGTCGGGCTCTCCTTTTTTGTTGCTGCTTTACTGCTTTGGAGTTGCTCTGTGAGCCCCTGTTTCTCGTCCTCCTGCCTTTTGCTACATGTGCTTGACCTCACTGGATTTCTATTACACTTTTTCCTGGCATATTCCCACCCACCCCTCTGTGGGCTAACTGCTCACTATCCAATAAATGTGGCTTGGACATCACCTTCAAAGCCCTTTGTTCTCCTCACTGAGGCCTTCACCGGAAATCTACCCACCGATTGGCAGCATTGACTTTAGTTCCTAATGCCCTCACCTGCCGCATCTGGGCATCTGCTTCGGTTGGATGGAGGGCTGACTGACTGTGCGGCCCTGAAGAGTATGAAAAAGTCACTGTTGTGCTTCTTTCTTACGTCATCTGTCTACTACAAGGCTGCCTGGTGAGTTCATTGTGCCGGTGCATCGCCCCGCCCCACTCTATCCTTCCATTTCTCTGCATTCTCCTTCCATCCATGGCTCTCTACATCTCACCTATTTACTATAACTGCTACTCTATCACCTATCCTTCCTCCCTTTCAAAGCCTGGAAGGAAAACGTTCAAAAAGAATCTCCTGGTTTCCAACCCTGGACTGCCCATCGCTGACACCTACGTCAAAGCTTCTTCCAGGCAGACTATCACAGACATCACCTTTGTCGATCCCTCCCCTGAACCAATGGACTCCACATATGGTCTCTATCCTCTCTCCCTTCTCCTTGTCTCCCATTAATAGAGGCACCAGATGGGAAGTACTCTTGACGGGTTTCTCATCCTCTAGGTGCATCATTATGGTCTATCACAATGGCACTGTCATGGCCTAGAGCTATCTGCCCAACCTTCTTTTTGACAGGTGTCTTCCTTCTCTCATCAACTTCCTCCTTTCTCCTGCTTCTCCTGAGGCTGCCACCGCCTCCACCTCGGTTGGGCATACCACTTCCCTTTACCCCCCTCGAAGACCTTCAAAGGTGGTTGCTCTGCCGTCAAACACACTTCTGATATATGTCTCCTCCTCGAAGACTTTGACCTCGATTTTCTCGCCCTAACTGAGACATGGTTTACTGCCAGCTCTGTTACTGCATTTGACACACTACTTTCTGAGGGCTACAAGATCCTCTCCTAGCCCAGACCTAACTGGTCTGGAGGCCCAGTGGCCTTCATCTTCCCTGACTGGATCCCTGCCACTATCATCCCTGCTCAGTCCTACTCCTCCTTTGAATGCCTCATCTGCCGGCTTGGCATCTCTCCATCCCTTTTCGTTGACTCTTGCAACGATCTACAGGACCTCTGGTCCGGTCGCCCTCCTCCTCTCTGAGTAGTCTGACCTCACCTCTTCCCTTTTTGTCTCTACCTCCAAACTTCTCCTCCTTGGCGACTTCCATATTCAGCTGGTGGCTACTAGTCACTTTTGCAGCCTCTGCGACATTCTTTCCCTCACCATCCATCCCTCAGGTCCGACACATTCTGCCGAACATACCTTGGATACTCTCATCTCCTCTAACATTCCTATCTCCAACCTTCTCACTACTCCTCTCTCCTGGTCTGACCACTGCCTCCTGTCTTCTAATCTGGATCTCTTAGGTCCCCCTACTATGCCCATGGAGTCACTGCCTGTCTCCTTCTCCATCATTCGACCAATGAAGCGAGTGTCAGTTGCTACCTTTAATACCACTTTCATTCCCTCTCCTGCAACGGAGGTCCACACAGACTCGGTTCTTGCTAATTTCACCTTTCTATCACCAACACCCTGGATATCCTTGCCCCTGTCATGAAGATCTGAATGAAGCCTGCCTCCAAGCATAATACTTGCTATGACTCTGACCTAGCCTCTCTGAAACGCAAGTGCAAAATGGCTGAGCGAAAGTGGTGTATTTCAGATGCATCCTCTGACAAACTGGCCTGTCGCTGGCTCCAAAGGCAATACAGATTCGCCATTTGCTCTAAGAAGAGGGCTCAGATCCAAACCTGCATCTCCAAGGCCACTAACAATCTCTAGCGAACTGTTCAAAATCTGCAAGGAACTCGAAAATCCTTCTGCAGTCTCCACTTCTCTCCTTCCATCCTTGACCCTCTGTACCTCTCTGGCCTCCCACTTCCTTTCCAGAACCCAGGATATTCTGTCCTCATTCTCCTCTACCCCTCCCCCCTCCCGCACAAGCTATCACACCTCCCCTCTTCCCCCACCACCACTTTCCTCCTTCTCTCCCATAGCACCAGATGAGGTCTCTAGACTAGTCCTCTCTATGAAAGTCTCCTTCAAACAGGTGCTCCCCTGCTCCTCTAGAACTATCAAGGACAACATTGCCTCCCTTGTGACTTCCCTAGCAGATTTCTGTAACCACTCTTTTGCTGGCTCCTTCCCTCAAGGACTCCCTTGTGCTTCCCCTCCTTAAAAGCCCTCTTCTGATCCTTCCTGCCCTGCTAACTATCGCCCAATCACCATTACCCCTGTAGGAATGGGCCTTTTGGTCACTGTAACCAAAAGCAGGCCAACCCTTAAAGAGTACGTACACGCTTTGTCCGTAAAGCAAGTTTATTGTACAAACGGTTAGATGACATCAAAAAGTCAAACTAACCACACTTTTTATATAAGTTGCAACAGATAAAACTCTCCCAATGGTTTTGTTACAGAGTTAACCCCCCCACACACTTGATTGGTTAAACCTATACAATATAACCATGTCCCCTTTAGATCCCACACTTCTTATTGGATACATTCATCTAAGCACCACACTCTTTAACTTATAATTGCATGTTTCATATTTACAGTACACCCTTCTCTGGGGCCTTTCCATATTTGGTCATAGCCTCATCTCCTAGTTACACAGTTTACTCAACTTACAAACAATTTCAATTATCACAGGTTCCATTTGGTTAGAAACCTTTTCCCCTACTTGTGATGCACACAGCTATTCTATGAAAATACCATTGATGTGAAGAGGAGGGGAACAAACACATTTCCTTTTAATCTATTGTTGCTGATGTTATCGCCCAAACATGCTGGTGACCACATTTCACTCTAAACTATGGGACTTACCATTCCAGCACACATGGTCCCAACCCACACCTTGACAACTATATTGACAATGCATTATCTATCGGTGCTCCTTTCCCAGCAAGCAACCCGCATCAGGAAACAATGGGACCTGTTTCCCATTCACCCAAGCCTTTTTATAGGTGAACTCGGTAGGGGTTTGACATAAGCAGATGCTAAAGCTCTCTAGCTCTTCCTCGGCTTCTTCCCAATCGTCACCTTTGAAGCATCCTATTTCCATCGGTTTGTCTACTCAGGTAGTAAGCAGACTGCTATACGGGAAGATTTAGTTACACCTCAAGACCTAAACCATGCATCCCTATTCCGAGTAACTTGTGTACATGGAGACAATTAAATCAATCATAAGATATCAGTGCACATAGACATCCGGGGCAAGACCAAGTAAAATACCATCTGCCATCATTCCAAGACTCCCTGAGGAAGTTATTCTGCGGCAAGACTTCCCCATCTTCTCTACTCTGTTACAGGAATCTCCACCCCCCTTCAGAGACTTTTTGCCACAAAGAACCTGGCAGGAAAGTAATGATTCCCAGAATTCTCCAGTGTGGGATTTGGAAAACTCAGAACCCCTGAAACCCAAGACAGCCTTCGAAACTCAATTCATAGGGTATTGTAGAGAGGTAGATAAGATCCCTCCGCCTCCACCTCTTATAAACAATCAGTAGAATATGCGAGAGTGCCTGGACATCTCTCACCCCTGTTCTTTGGCTAGCCTTAACAGGACATCTAACCAGAAACCAGGTATCTTCACCTTGCATAGGTGAAGGATATGTGAGAAACCTGAAAGTGTCTCCCTGGCTAGTCCCCGGGGAGCTGTCATCTGGGTTGCCAGGCCACGGCCATCGCTATTGAATCCAGTTCCTGGGGGTGAACTAGTGTGGGAGGATCACCTGGATGAGGGTTCCTTGGGGAGTGGGAGGGAACACAGACGGGTGAGACACGCTATCCTGCTTCTTTCAACACCTTCTTCCCATCCTACCACGTAGGATATTGCAAAACACTGCCCCCCCTCTTTTTCCTACACAAACGCTTCCGCACCACACGAAAGACAACAGACTAACACCAGAGCCGTTTGCCTGATATGTCCCAATGCAAGGGTCAGGCAATGTCGGGCAATTTAGCAGAATCACACACACCTGATGGCCCTTTCCCTTCCCTACATGGTTAAAAGGTGGAGCACAAGACAAGCAAGGCAGACGGCACAACATAAGAGCTAACTCAGCACAGCAGTTCAAGAGGAGGAGAAAGACGGTGCAGACCGAGGGAGTGACAAGGAGAGAAGTGTCCTTGCCCTTTCCAAGCCAGGCATGTGAAGCCTCTGCAAACGAAGACATAAGACCGCGAACAAAGACTAGCCTGTGTTGCAGCAGAAGTCTACTTTATTCAACACCCTCCTCCGCTGATAACCAAGGACGTCGGTCTCAGTGGTACCAACCCTGACTCCAAGGATAAAGAAAGGCAAGCGGATCATTACAGTCGGTGAGTCGAGGGGAGGATTGATAAGAAGCCGAACTGTGTTGAATGAAAAGTAGCCAACGGCTAATTTGAACTTTGAGAAGCTAAAGAGGGAGAAAACCAGTAACAGAGAAGGCCGGCGCCACGTAGATGCTCAAGTAGGAAACTCTGGGCGATTACCCAATGGTAGAAAGACTACCGTAACCAGAAGCCATTGGGGAGAGGCAAAAAAGAGGTCAAAGTGGTCATACAGGGGTCTTGTAAAATCATCTGTAACGTCGAAAGTCTTTGACCAGCAGATGATTGAGAAAGCTAAGGGAATTGAATCCTGCATGGTGAACATTAATACATGAACTGTATTTCGTAAAGATTAGCAAGAACCCGGCAGAGGGATGCTAATGAGAAGGGGCAAAATCTAAAAGTCCCATGATGAACTGTATATAATCATCAGCGAGAGTGAACCCAGCAGAGGGAAGCCGACAACCAAAAATCAGTGAGAGTGAACGCGGCAGAGGGAAAACCGACAACCAAAAGGTGACAAGAGTGAACCCAGCAGAGGGAAACCAGTAATGAGGGTCAAAGCCCAAAAGCCTGTTTAAAAAGACATTGTGAAAGCAAGAAATATTGCAAGACAAGGGGAAAGGGAGAGCCCCCTTTGTCATTTGGGATCCAAGCCCGGCCGAGGGAGATCCAGGGGTGGAAAGCTGTCACCCAAAGTTCACTGAGAAAGGAACTGTTTCATGAATTTCTTGAATACACCTACTGAGGGGTTTGCGCCCAGAAGAAGGGAACCCAGGGGGGAAGCCATCACCCGAAGTATCCGTGATGCAGAACTTTGTTTTTGTTTTTTTGTGGAAAACATCAGGCACTCGAGGGAAAGAGACTTTTATTATTATTACCATCGAAGAACCGGATAGCTGGAATTGAACTGTTGGCTCGTGCTGAGAAAGCGAGTGTGTGCTGTGCTCCAAAGCCCCGCCTTGTTCTGTGTTAAAAACTTGGGGAAGGGAGACCTCAAGGCAATCACATCCTGACTTATTATTTGAACACTGTTTCTTTTAATTTTGATACCTTATTCCACACTCTTTCTGTAATTAGTTGTAAGTAATTCACAATAGGTTTTTCTTAGTATAGGCCCTTTTACTTTGACACATCCCAACTAGGACTACCTTATTTTTCATTTGATGGTCGACGATTGCTCCCATCTTAGATTTAGGTTTAAGTTAGGCGTTTTTCCGCCCTGCATTTATAGTTCAATAAACACCCTTCAACTGTGATCACTTGTGTCTGTCTTTACTGTTGCTACCATGAGTTCCTTACAGGAGGCAGTCCTTTCTCCATGCCAACGCGGTGTACCCCATCCACAAGAGCTGCAACAGCCGCCCCTATCTGCCTCTCACCAGTGCCCTGATCAATTGTTGACAATCCATCAACAAGGCATCCTCCTTAACATTCGTCCTCTCTTCTTTTTCTCCCTCATAAATTGCACAGTTGTGGACAACGTCGTCAGGCTTCACTGGTTCGGCTAAGAATGTTGCTAGATTGACTAGGTGACACCTTACCGGATGTACGGAAGCATTTGATAAAATAACTTCATAACCTGATACTCTTTGGGTTGTCAAAGGGGACTTAGACTTTCCAAGATAGCAAAAACTGCATGCTCCACATACAATGTCACCGGGCAGCCCATAGTAATGGTTGAAGACTTTTGTATCACAAAATCTGCTGCCGCGAGAGCTTGTTCACACAGGAAACTGAACTTGCATAAATGAATACAAAAGCCTGCTGTAGTAAGCCAAGGGCTTGTAACCGAATGATGTTTTTTTTAGCTAGGACTGCTGTCATTACCTTCCCATCTGTATGTGAAAATAGAAAAAACTGGTAATTTGGGGTCCCCAAAACTGGAGCATTACTGATCCATGTTCTCATTTCCTCTGACCATTTTATCGGACACTTCTCCTTCTAGGCTTCCTTGAGCGCTTGAAGTATGGGCCTCGTGAAAATAGAGTAGTCAAAGATCCAGGACCTAGAATAGTTACAGAGCCCCAGAAACTGCTGCATCTGTTTTACCGTAACTTGCTGAGGCATATTCTGAACTGCTGTGGCTCTCTCAGGAATCACCTTTCTCCCTGCAGACAATATTACCTGTCCAAAATATGTCTGGCAATACTGCAATTTATCTTTGTCCACTTTGTACCCCTTCTCCGCAAGCAGGGTGAGAAGCTTAATTTTATCTCATTGACACTGCTCTTCTGAAGCACTACAGACCAATAAGTCGTCCACGTACTGAATTACGGTACTGGGCACTTGTAAGTTTCCCAAACCCATTTGAATAACCCTGTCACAAACACTCAGGATTCAGAGTTCCCCTGGGGTAACCTTGTGTACTCAAATGTCTGCCCACGATATTTCAACACTGTGAGGTACTGGGAATCGGGGTCTTAGGGGACTGAGAAAAAGGCTTTTTTTAAATCAATTACTGTAAAATAGGGCGACCCGATAGGGATGTTACAGAGAATGGTGGCAGGATTTGGTACCACCGGAAACTCTGCTTCAACAATGTTTTCAGATGTCACAAATCCTGGACCACCCTCCAACTGGACCACTTTGCTTTCTTCACAGGGTAGATGGCCGTATTACATGGGAATACAGGTGGTTGTATAATGCCTTGTTTTAATAATGCCATAATGGTCTCAAAAATCACTCTGTTTGCCTCCCTAGACATGGGGTATTGCCTGTCTCGTGGCATTATTGCTCCTGGTTTTAATTTAATCTTGTCATGGCCACTAGTCATGGGGCCAGTCCTTCCTCATCCCCAGAGTCCCACTGGACCCAGTCAGTGTGCTCTGCACACTCTAGAACTAGGACGTGTGAAACTGGGCCGGGCGTGGCCCATGGAACAGAACTGGAAGGCATGTGCTACAGGCCCAAAGCAAGGGCATGGTGGAGTTTGTAGGCAGAGCTAATGGGAGGTGCCTGAACCAGCCTATATAAGACCAGCCCATCCATGTGCCCTCGCTTCGTGTTATTTTGATTCCAAGCAGCGTAACGCTCTCCTCTGTACCTACATGTGCCTCACTGGATTACAGCCTCATCTTCGAGATTTCCTGGGAACGCTTCTTACCTGCAGTCTTCCGCCTCATCACTGCGAGCGTCTTCTCTCCAGCGACTCCGTCGCTGCGGATGCGTCTTACCTGCTGTCAGCCGCTCCATCTCTGGACGCGTTTCCCATCTGCTACCAGCCTCTACATCGCTGAGTGTGCATCTTACCTGTTGCCAGCCACTACATCGCTGAGGTCACATTTTACCTGTCGTCAGCCGCTAAATTGCTGAGCACGCATCTTACCTGTCACCAGCCGCTACATCGCTGAGCACGCATCTAACCTGTTGCCAGCCTCTATATCGCTGAGTGCGCATTTTACCTGTTGCCAGCCTCTACATCGCTGAGCGCTCCAGCTGCTACATCAATGAGCGCGCCTCTTACCTGCAACTCGTTGCGGCCCGTGCCGGACTCTTCTTCTTACCTCCATTCCATTACGGCCAGAGCTGAGTCTTCTTCCTAACTGACATTCCACCACGGTCGGAGCCGGAGACGCCTCCTGCAACCGCAAATCTTCATCGAAGACACGGACACCATTCTTCATCGTCGGCCTGCACCTATGAGGGAAAAGAGCAAACAGGTTAGAACTCTTATGCATTCAAACAGCCTCATATATACAAGAGACTAAAATTCCCTTATAAATACCAATTTACCTATCACTGTTGAAACTCCATCAACCTCTAAGGTCTTCCGGACTCTCCTCAATCCAGACTCTCTTCCCGTACGTATGGAAATGGAATGAGACATTGCAAGAATTACCGCTAGACGGAATACAGTCATTCTGATCAAACTATAATCATACTAAAGAATTACCTCACATGTGGATTGGTCGCAGCTGGTCTGATCAACCTTCCCACGGGCCAGTGAAGTAACTTGGTCTGTTCTACGCGCCCCTGCTAGGAAAGTCAGGACGGATAGCTCCACATCCCAAAACTACAGGTGAGCGTCTATGGGAAAGTGCTTGCCCATCGTATTCTGGCACGAAAGGGCTGGGGGAAGCCACGGGGTCCCCACTCCATTCTCATTGCCTCTCCTCTTCATGCAGGGGCAACACTCATCTCCTGAGCCGCAGGTCCAACCACTCTCTGAAGGGGAAGGTGATTTAGAGGAACCAGGCAAGGGAGAGCTCCAATCGTGCCCTAACGCCCCCACGGAGACAAGGTGAGCGTAACCGAACACGAAGCCAGTCAAAACATCTGCCTGGGCGTTATGGGAACTACCGAAACTGACCAGTTAGCCCAGCTCTTGGGAGAGCTACGGGCCGAGGTGCATGCCTCCAGACAGGAGACTAATTCCCTGAGTAGATGTTAGGCAGAATCCTGTGCAATGCCCTTAGGGACCACTACACATAATTAAGACTACAGGTGATAATACAAGTTCACCTTTTGTACAAGCCTGTACTACACTATTAAAGTGGTAGCAGTAGCGGAGCAGCCAGACTTATCTCAAGAGCAAATGAGCAGTAGTAGAAATTACACACAGGACCACAATTACTATGACTCAAGCAAAAACTGACTCAAGGTTTTTGGTTGAAAATTAAAAGTACATTTATTTCTAGACCATCTGTTTGTAAAACACTTCACTTCTATTAAATTAAAACCACACGTAAAATACACTACACACAACCAATTCTCTTTGTGCAGAACAACTGAAGGTAAGTACCTTATGGTTTGACGGACCGGTGTTGTGAAACAAAAGACGTTACCGGGAATACATATGCGATCACTTTTTGACAGTAATGACAGTTCGGTCTTACTAAAGATACGCGTATCTGCGGACAGAAATGTTACCGCGGTAAAAACACACTTAGCACCTGAGTTAACAAAAGAGAGTTGGGGGCAAAAATCATAGGCAATACTTTTTTCAAGGCAGACAGAATCAGAGAACACTTGCTGACAGGAAGATAAAAGTCAATAGGCCTGCGCCTGTGTCAAGTGGAACCGGGTTCCTGTTGTCGAGGATCACACAGTCAGACAGTTCAAGATTCAAAGTTGCCAGGAGTACTTGGATATTGTCAACAGAGGAAGCAAACGTTATAAGAGGGAAGGAAGACAAGGGCAAGCCTTGGGTGAGGAGAAAAGGGTTCACCCTAGTTCCTCAAAGCTGGACACAGTACCTTATTCTTTGAAGAAGCTGGTGCCACGGCTGTTGTTCCTGGTAGTTTCCCGCAAACTTACAGTTCCTGGAGCTTCAGTCATGGGGACATGAAGGAGGACGTCTGGAGTGAGCTGCACTACCCAGGGATGAGGTCAGCAGCAGCAACAGTGAATAAAATGTGCGCTCCTTTAAAACAGGAGAGGCTCTCCAGATGGCTATCCGGACCACTACAGCAGTGTGCAGCGATTTCGACCAAGAAGAGGATCCTCTGCCTGTGGAAGATGAGCTGGTTGATCTCACCAGGCTCAATGGAAGAAGACTCTGGACTGGATCTTCTCTTGTCGTTGAAGGGTAGATAGCTCAGGACTGCAGCAGGGCTTCACCGGGACTCGGTAGTTGCAGCAGCCATCTTCTTCTCCGCTTCTCTTCGGTTCCTTGCAGTTCCAGTGGCGACTCTGACTTCTAGCCCAAGAGTCCTGCCTTTTATGCGCAAATCCCCCATTCACACAGCCTGGCTTTCAATCACACAACGGGGGGGTTGTCTGGTCCGGACAACCACCTCAGCCAATCATGGCAATGTGCGACTTGTGTTTCCTGGGATACCCTGTGCAGGGGGTGACTACACCCCTCCCTCACATTCAGCCCACCTAGACACCCAGGCGCCAAGAGGAGGGCTTCTTAGCAGAAGCCCGCCAAAAGACGGTGAACAAAGATGGCAAACCTGGTTTGCCGTGCAAAGTAAAACACAAGAAGGACTTTAACAAAAAGAAATGGCGAATAAACCCGACCGGAGCCAAAAGGAAGCGTATTTGGTCAAGCGGGTTTATATTCGAGGCTACTATAATAGCCTGGAACAATACCATGTTTATATAATATAATCGCAGTAGAAATGTTAGGGTACGTACCACTGCCACCAGCCAAGTCTAAATGTTAAAAGAGCAAAACAAAGCTCAGATAGGCACAGACATAAATGGATAGAAATTAACCCCTTCCAGTACTCCATGTAAGATGGGGTGTACTGGGTCTGTAGTTTTAAATGACTACATAAAGTAAATGGCAACTTCACCTGTTTCTGGGGGACAGTAGTCAGCCCCAGAAAAAATGGAGTCAGAGGGAAGTCTCAAAGACAACTCTGTGGCACTGCACTGAAGGTGCTGTGTAACACACATGAAAAGTGGTGTTCATGGAGTGGTGCCCTCCAGTGCCCACTATCACACAAACAGTAAAAACACACATGGCAAAACACATGTAAGAGTGGGAAAAAGGCTCACACTCTTACCAAGTGGAAAGAATGAACTCCAGAAATCCAGCAAAGCTGCTGGGGGACTCACTGGGTAAGGGAAATTAGCCATAGAGAGAATTCTCCCTAACAGGAGAGACCTTATTGTAGCCCGAGAACAAACAGATGACTTGGCAAGACCGAAAAATGGACCGCACAAGAGCTGAAGGAAGATCAGTGTATGTGAGGCCTCGGGACAATCAGACCAAGGGCCATGAAACCCCTGAACCTATGCAAATAGGAGGACTACGGGCTCCCATTTCCAAGGCTGGAAGAGAAAAAAGAAGAGAACAGGGGCTTTTTTGTTTATATTTCCTACGGGATTGCCCTACAAAACCCCCCAAGAAGGTGGTAGGTGCCACGGACAATGACAGTCTAGACAAGAACAGGAGCCGGAAAACTCAGACGCCCTGCAAGTGTAGAGGTCCACTTGTCGAGCGGAGTCAAGAGAGTTGTAACAACCTCACACCTGGTTATTCCAGTATTAATCACCCACCCCCAACAACCATCGAAAGTGCATGCTCTAGAAGCCTACATTGATAGTGGTGCAGTGGGTAATTATATCGATCAGGGGTTGGCTGCTCGGATAGGCCTTCCGCTTCAGCAAAAATCGCACTCGGAAAATGTCACAGCCGTGGATGGCTTTCAGCTGTCTTCGGGGCCTGTAACTCAAAATACTGACAAGGTACTGCTGACATGCCATGATGGTCACCGGGAAAGAATTTCGTTTGACCTCATAGGGGCCCCCCAGTTCCAAATGATTCTAGAAATGCCACGGCTGGAAACCCATAACCCAAGGATCGACTGGCGCACCAGAAGACTGACCTTTCCTCGTGAATGCACCAAGAGTTCCTATCTTGAGGATGTGAGGAGATTACAACACATGGGGAAACCCATCTTGGGAGTGTCGGGTTCATTGCCCTGCAAATATCAAGACTTTGCGGATTTGTTCCAAAAGGAACAAGCCAATACCTTACCACCACACAGAACATACGATTGCCAAATCAATCTGGTCCCGGGAGCACAAGTCCCCTGCAGCAGAATCTACGCTCTGACGGAGCAGGAAAATCAGCACCTACGAACATATCTTGATCAGTATCTAGCTAATGGATTCATCCGCCCATTCAAGTCTCCGGCCTCCTCAGCTCTCTTCTTCGTACCGAAGAAGGAAGGAGCCTCAGGACCTGCATAGATTATAGGGCGTTAAACCAGATTACCGTAAAAAATAGGTATCCTCTGCCACTCATTCCTGAACTACTCGACCAGGTGAGGAATGCTCAAATCTATACGAAGCTAGATCTGCGGGGGGCCTACCACCTGGTCATAGTGAAAAAGGCGACGAATGGAAGACAGCATTCCAAACCAAATATGGGCTCTTCGAGTATCAGGTTATGCCCTTCGGGCTATGCAATGCTCAACCCACATTCCAGTTCTTTATGAACGACGTACTCCACGAACTGCTAGACGACTGTGTCCTTGTTTATATCGATGATATCCTTATTTATTCGGCATCCAAGGAAGAGCATGTGGGCCATGTGAGAGTGGTATTGGAAAAGCTCTGTAAGAACCAATTATTCGCCAAGTTGGAAAAATGTTTTTTCCGCGTTGCAGAAGTCGAATTCTTGGGCTTCATGCTTACTCCTTGGGGAGTACACATGGATACTCGTAAAGTGGAAGCAATCCTTCAATGGCCATCTCCGACATCAATCAAAGGAGTGCAGAGTGTACTCGGGTTTGCCAATTTCTATCGGCGGTTTATTCCAGGATTCTCGCAAATCGTCCATCCTATCACGTCTTTGCTTAAAAAAAGAATAAAAAGTTATCTTGGACCTCCGACGCTGAAAAAGCATTTCAAGAATTGAAATCGGCCTTCACTTCAGCCCCTATCTTCCGACACCCTCGACCCGATCTATCTTATGTGGTTGAGACTGATGCCTCCAATGTGGCAATGGGGGCGGTGTTATCACAGAAAGACCCTGACACCGGACAGTTACATCCTATAGCATTCTGGTCCTGCAAGTTTACAGCACCTGAGAAGAATTGTGCTATAATCGACAAAGAACTATTGGCAATCAAAGGAGCCTTTAAAAACTAGAGGCATTACCTCCTGGGGGCTAGGCATACTGTCACTGTTGTCACGGACCATCGCAACTTGCAGTATTTAAAGACAGGCCCAATCATCTCGTCAGCTCCGTTGGTCTCTCTTCTTCGCGGAGTACGATTTCGAAATCACGTACCGGCCAGGAGTATGGAACGGAACAGCTGACGCCCTGTCGCGAAGTGGCGATAACCAGGACGCATTTATACATCAAAACCAGTACCCATTATTCCAGGGGAACGAATTCAGAACCAGATTGCAGTAACCGCCTGTTGGGAAGAATTAAAGACCGACCTCCGATCGCAAATGGATCAAACAGCCCAACAAGAATGGTTGAGTAAGGGAGATCAGTATTCTGTCATACTACTTTCCGGGAAGGCTATACATTATGGACAAAGAGATACAAACAAAATCATTGCTAACTACCACGACTCACTAGTGGAAGGACACCCCGGGATTACTAAGACACGGGCCAAGATCAGGAAGAACTATTGGTGGCCCACCTGGAGAAAGGATGTGGCCCAATTCATTGCAACTTGCGGAGTGTGTGCACAACAAAAATCTCAAAAGACCAATCCTGCAGGATTATTACGTTCCCTAAGTGTACCACTGGTGCCTTGGCATACTTTGTCCATGGACTTCATTACAGAATTACCTCCTTGTGATGGCTTCAACACCATCTTAGTAGTGGTGGACTTATTCTCTAAAATGGCACATTATTCCGCTAAAAGGAATCCCTTTGGCTGGAATCCTGGCCACCGTGTTCCTTGAGTAAATAATCAAATTGCATGGCTTCCCCTCTGTATTGATCTCTGATCGCGAAACACAATTTGTCTCAGCCTTCTGGAGGAGTTGCTGCAAAACAGCGCAGATTGATCTCCGCCTTTCTACCAGTCACCATCCCCAGACCGATGGTCAAACCGAAAGGACTAACCAGACACTGGAGCAGTACCTGAGGTGCATCTGCAGCAGACCGAGGGATCCTTGAAAGATGTTTTGTGGCTAACGGAATTTGCTTACAATAACTCTATCCACACTAGCACGGGACAAACCCCATTCTTCATCATGAACGGTCGGCACCCCAGACATTTTCCTTCGACCCACTTGATGAAATGGAAATGCCAGCAATTACCTCTATACATAAAACTATTACTGAAACCCTCAAGGAAGCGACCAAGAACTTAACTAAAGCCAAAGAACAACAAAAGAAGTTTGCTGACCGGCATAGAAGGGAAGCTCCACGCTACAAATCGGAGATAAAGTATGGTTAGCGGCCAGAAACATTCCGCTAAAAGGACCTCGGGTCTTCCGCCCCAGATATCTTGGGCCCTATCCCATCAAGGCCATCATCAACCCTCCGTGGTAAAGCTAGAGCTACCAGACAACTTGCAAATCCATCCCGTATTTCATGTTTCTCTTTTAAAACCTGTGAACCCTGAGACAAGAATTACACAACCATCAGAACCCGAAATCATCGACGGAGAACCTGAATATGAGGTTAAGGACATTTTGGACTCCAAGGTAGTGCGATCAAAACTGTACTACTTGATCGACTGGAAGGGTTATGGGCCCCAAGATCGCACCTGGGAACCTGTGGAGTTTATCCAGGTGCCTCGACTAATCAGGCGGTTTCATCGCAATAACCCCACCAAGCCTGGGCCAGGGAGGAGATCGCCTGTGAGAGGGGCCTTGCGGGGGAGTGCTGTCATGGGGCCAGTCCTTCCTCATCCCTAGTGTCCCATTGGACCCAGTCACGGTGCCTTTGGCGCATGGCTCATGTTAAAGTGTGCTCCGCACACTCTAGACCTAGGAGGTGTGCAACTGGGCCGGGCATGGCCCATGGAACAGAACTGGAAGGCACGTGCTAGAGGCCCAAAGAAGGGCAAGGTGGAGTTTGTAGGCAGAGCTAATGGGAGGGACCTGAACCAGCCTATACAAAACCAGCCCATCCACGTGCCCTTGCTTCGCATTATTCTGCTTCCAAGCAGCGTAACGCTCTCCGCTGTACCTACCTCTGCCTCACTGGATTACAGCCTCATCTTCGAGATTTCCTGGGAACGCTTCTTACCTGCAGTCTTCCGCCTCATCACCGCGAGCGTCTTCTCTCCAGCTACTCCGTCGCTGCGGATGCGTCTTACCTGCTGTCAGCCGTTCCATCTCTGGACGCGTTTCCCATCTGCTACCAGCCTCTACATCGCTGAGCGTGCATCTTACCTGTTGCCAGCCACTACATCGCTGAGCGCGCATCTTAACCTGTCACCAGCCGCTACACCGCTGAGCGCACATCTTACCTGTTGCCAGCCGCTACATCGCTGAGTGCGCATCTTACCTGTTGCCAGCCTCTACATCGCTGAGCACTCCAGCTGCTACATCGCACGTCTTACCTGCAATCCGTTGCGGCCTGTGCCGGACTCTTCTTCTTACCTCCATTCCATTATGGCCAGAGCAGAGTCTTCTTCCTAACCGACATTCCACCACGGTCGGAGCCGGAGACGCCTCCTGCATCCGCAAATCTTCATCGAAGACCCGGACATCATTCTTCATCGTCGGCCTGCACCTACAACGAAAAAGAACAAACCGGTTAGAACTCATATGCATTCACAGGGCTGCATATATACAATAGAGTAAAGTTCCCTTATAAAGACCAATTTACCTGTCACTGTTGAAATTCCATCAACCTCTAAGGTCTTCCGGACTCTCCTCAATCCAGACTCTCTTCCCGTACCTATGGAAATGGGATGAGACATTGCAAGAATTACCGCTAGACGGAATACAGTCATTCTGATTGAACTATAATCATACTAAAGACTTACCTCATACGTGGATTGGTCGCACCTGGTCTGGATTAACCTTCCCACGGGCCAGTGAAGTAACTTGGTCCGTTCTACGCACCCCTGCTAGGAAAGGCAGGACGGATAGCTCAACATCACAAAACTACAGGTGAGCGTCTATGGGAAAGTGCTTGCCCACTGTATTCTGGCACAAAAGGGCTGGATGAAGTCACAGGGTCCCCACTCCATTCGCTTTGCCTCTCCGCTTCACGCAGGGGCAACACCCATCTCCTGAGCCGCAGGTCCAACCACTCTCTGAAGGGGAAGGTGTTTTCGAGGAACCAGGCCAAGTGAGGGCTCCAACCGTGCCCCAACGCCCCCGCGGAGGCCAGGTGAGCGTAACAAATCTGTACTGATCCTACACTTTTCAGCAACCCCAGATCATGAGGATTGCTGGTCCACAAGTGGTCCGGCAGTTTTCCTAATCCTCCTTCCAATATGGCAAGTTTTTCCTAGCGACGAGTATAGTCTGGGGTACTTCCCTTTGCCCTATCATTACCTGACGAGGGACACCAATTTCAAAGATCATCTCTCTCATGTCTTCTGCATCCTCAAACAATTGCTCATCGGGCACGTCTCTTAACAATGAGTTCGGATCGATAGACAACACTGTGCGCCATTTGCCTCCTTCCTCATCGGCTCCTGAAAGAACCACCCTGTCCTTCTTGACAACCACTGCTTTTAACAGAATGGTAACAATAGTCCCTGACACTATCTCCTGTGACTAAGTAGGCCGAAACAACAATTTAAGAGGTGTACCCCATGCTCGATCTTTTATTCCCGGGACTCAACTCAACACTATCATCACCCCATACAGAAACAGTGCTGAATGCACTGGTACCCCCATGGTTGCGCTATCACTGTAATACGCATTTTTAAGTGCTGCTTCTTTCACAGGATACAATCCTGGAGTCTAGCATAATATGCCGTCTTTCGAAAAAGTAATCGACATATTAAACTTGCTCAGGAGGTCCCTTGCCAAAAGATTTGCTGGGGTATTCTAACAGTATAACAAGGGAGCAGATAAAGTTTGCTTACCTACCTGATTTTCAGATCCTTTGTGTAACATACCGACAGGACAGCCCCAGAAAATCCATGTTTGTCCATCGTTTTGCCTGAAAGGGGAAATTCACCTTCTTTGATGTATGATTTCGTAGCCCCTGTATCGATCATAAATGAAAAAGTCTGCTCACCAACCTTTACTCCTATCCGAGCTTCCTCTTCCGAATCAGTAGTAAACGACAGAACTGGACACATCAGAGAACTCTTTGGGCTGCCGTATTCCTGGTACATGTGAGCACCAGGAGGTGAAAAAGGATTTCCTGCGAACCACTTGCTCCAGTGTAGTAGGTGACTGTCCTGTGCGGTAGAGGGTTCTTATCCCAAGCTTGTACCCGCTCCTGAGCTGACACGGTCAGTGGGGGTGCATAGATCTGTGCAGTTCCAGCTCTTGGGTTTTGATCAACCTGGACTTGCTGCAATGGCACAGAGCTTGGAGCATATGGCAAAGTTAGGAGATTCATTTGTGGGGGACCTGCATTGGAATATTGCGGTCGATACGGGGCGATGTTGCACGTTTAGCTAATGGATGCCTCTGTGTGAGCTCCGTGAGTGAGCAGAGGTTTCTGGCATAATTCTGGCACTAACCGAGAAGGTAGCAAGCATAACCTGACCAAGAGTCAGACCGATCTCTCCAACGGTACCTGAGATATATGGCAGTGATCGGCGTCTGAGCTGGGCCAAGCTGTGACTGCAAATTGGGCCTCCTGCGGAGGGCGGGCCTGCCGGCTGCCTGCGGCAGTGGGGGCATGAGATTCTGGGGCTCTCTGAGGAGATCGGGCAGATAGGGAGAGGTCTGCGCGTGAGCACACCATTCTGCAGATAAAAACCAGGGAGCCAGTGTGGGCCTGCCTCACGCTGCTGCCCCGACTACAAACAGTGAGCACAGGCCACCTGGAGGCGTGTGGACTGGTCGTGCCCGACGGGCTGGAGATTAATCAGAACTTCGGCGAGTGTCAGATTTGGCAATCGCTACCCTGCACCACGTTGGGGAGGCATTCATGGTGGATCCGGCCCTTATCGAAGACTGAGACCGTGCTGACCTCGCTCGACAGGCTCAGGTCAGTCACCACGCAATACCACAGGACATTTGGATACATAAGCAGGTTGCCAACAGGTACACTGGATCCGTGGGGTAGTGTCAGCCCCGCGCTTTTGTAGGAGGCTTAACGAAAATTGGCAAAATATACGCTACTGTTTTAACCATATTGGACTGCTGGTGCCACATCGGACACAACGTGTGCTGAGTGATCCGGCGGAGTGGGTCAGCAAGTGGCTCTCAGCTGCTCCAGAATGGCTGAAACAACACTCGTAGTGACGGCGGAGGCCTGGTGCTGCACTGCACCCACCGGCAAGTAGGCATTGGAGTGTTTGCCCTGCATATACTTCCCCTGGAACTGACCCATGCAGACCCTTACTTGCAAGTTCTTCCAGAGACTTTCTCGTGTGTCCCCCTCTTTTGTGCAACTACTAGGCAACTCACAACTCACTCTGCGGCCTGGGGTCCAGCCTGAGGGCGCCCGCAGCTGGGAAGAGGAATGTGAGGGGCCATGCCAGTCCCCAGTTGATGAAGCGGAGTGCAGCTTACGTGCTAGGATATTTTATTTTTTTTGTTGCATTTTTGGGGCAGGATAAGAAGTGTGACACCGCAGAGTGGATGTTTCAGAGCATGCCCCCATAAGGCTTGAAAGACTGTCATCCAGGGTCCGGGGCACCCTGTGCCCACTGCTCACGCAGGGACTGATACCCCGTGAATTGGGCACCAGGGCCTAGCGAGGAAGCCTGACTGAGCGCTCGTTAAATCTCGGGGTCTCGCTCTGGCCCCCACAGCTTGAGAGAGAGGTACAGCCTGACATACTATCCCGAAGTGCAAAACACATCAATAAACTGCAATTTAGAGACCAGGTGAAGACTTGGGCGCAGAGCTTGAAGGAAGGTATGCAGGGATTGCTGGACACCCGCACCGGCGGATCTGGGGATGCACTCGAGTAGGAGACGGACAGAAGGAACAGAGGCCCTCTGGTAGACAGTGGGAAAACCTCTAAACTCACCAACAATATAGGACACACAGAATTGAATACTGTGAAGTTGCTCTCTAACACAGTATAATGCCTAAGGGGGCACCATCTAAAAAGAGTGGCACAATTGACAAATTTACTAAGCCAACCGCTAAATTAACAGATGCCGGAAATGACGGGCGTAGCAGTAAAGAATCGGCGGCAACTGTCCCGCTATCGATGCCCGACAATTTACAGGGAGTCATAACCGTCATGCAACAAGGATTTGTTGCCATCAATGACAAACTAGACAGAATCACTATCAACATCTCCACGATCCGGGCACAGCTGGAAAAAACCACACAGTGCATCACAGAAACAGAAACGCGGATTGGCACGGCAGAGGACACCATTGCAGAGCACGGTAACAACTATGGTGAAAGACCTAGGCACCGTCAAGATGAAGTGCAAGGATCTGGAAGCGAGATCACACCGGAATAATGTCGGCATCATACGGGTACCAGAGGACGCCCTGGAGGGGCCCATGGAGTTGGTTGTAGAGGGTTTATTAAAAGATCTGCTGGGGGAACCGGGCTGGTTTCAAATGTTTGTGGTGGAACGTGTGCATAGAACTCTGGCAACAAGACCTAAACCGGGCGCCTTCCCGCCCAATAATCTCACGGCTAATGAACTACAGGGACAAGCACATGGTTTTGAAGGCCGCACGAGAGAAGCAGGATCTGACGATAGGCTCCAGTGTGATTCGTATTTTCCCTGACTATACGCTGGCAGTGCTGCAGGAGAGACACATATTCATCAGGGTTAAGAAGCTGTTAAGAGAACGCAAAATACCATATGCTATGTTATACGCAGCAAGGCTGTGCAAGCAGTTCAAAAACAAAACCTACTTTTTCACGTTCCCAGAAGAAGTGGCATCATTTGTGGAGGCCAATATTACCCTACTGGAAGAGCAATCGCCCGAAGAAGGGTAGTGGCTAGAAAGCTACTGCGCAGCATACCTGAGCAGGCGCCGTCCATGCTGTGTGCTCTGTACCTCGCTAAGTACATGACAACTATAATTGTGCTCTTAGTAACGCTTGACCGAAATTAACATTGAGGTCCGAGCCCAGGTTGGTGGGTATATAATGTATGCTGAGGGCTGTGTGACATACTCAGGATGATACTTAAAATGTTAACTGAACTGTACTTCGTAAGTGTTTGGGTAAATTCATAATGTGTTTTGGTAACGTTGGTTTGTGGTGCTCATATTGGTTCATGCACAGGCTGGGAACTCTTGTCACCACGTAAGCAGTCGCCCCCAATGCGAGTCCACAATTCTGTTAAACAGGGGAGGGAGGGGAGAGTGTATTGAAAGGGGGCGGAACATAGTCAAAGTTTGGGCTACTATGAGGGTGGGAGAGGAGGAAGTTGGTGGAAGTTGGGATGAAAAGTTTATGAAAATGCACGAGTTGAGTATAACATGTTATTGCCGAGTTGGTAGATAGCACAGGGTTATGAAGACTTCTCGCAAATACGTGAGAGATGATGGCTAAAAGCGGGCCAACTGTGGTGAAGTTACTAACCTGGAATGTGAGGGGCCTAGGTATACCCATGAAGATGCGTAAGGTGATGTCCTATGTGAATAGACAAGGGGCTCAGATACTGTTTCTGCAGGAAGCGCATCTATTACAACACCAGGCGCGTAAAGATCACCCTGGGAGGGGGTGAGCAGCGCTACTACACCTCTTACTTGACCAGGGCAGGAGGGGTCATGATCCTGGTCCACAGGTCACTGCCATTCACACACTACGCATCAGAAAGTGACCCTTGCAGCAGGTATGTAATTGTACATGGGAAGTGTGGAAATATTATTGATGAACATATACGGTCCTAACATAGATGATTCAGAATTCTATGAAGAGGTGTTTGGAAAGTGGGCCAAGTATCCCACTGCACTAGTGATACTACCTAGAAAGCTGTTGGATCATTTGCCTGTGTTGCTCTTGCTGGATATCCCGGAGGGAGCTCCCCAGAGAACACAATGGCGATTCAAGGCCACATCCATGCCAGATCCTGTGTTTAGGTCGAGTAGGGCGCAGCATGTTACCGATTTCTTTGAAAACAACGAGGGGGAGATGAGCACACATGCTGTATGCAAGGAGTTGCGATGTCCACAGAATTTGGGGTGCTCTGCGATATTAGGAGAGAACTCAAGAGGAGGGAGGACTCCATAGCGAACTTACAAATGGAGTATGCACCAAGGCCGGCAACACATATTAGTGGAGAAATCGAAACGCAGCTTGATGTATATCGAAAAGCAGCAGATAGAGAGCTGCAAGATTTTGATAGGCTGGCAGCGGCACGCAGGTATGCAGGTATGGGGAAAAGGAGAGGCCAGGTAAGCTTCTGGCGCATATGGTTAAGAGTGAGAGGGGCAACACAACCCTTCTGTGTATTGCCAGCAGGATGGAGTGGTGGTCAATAAAGTGGAAGAGGGCTGCAAGGTATTTCATGGTTTCTATGCAAACCTCTATTCCCCCCAAAGTGTAGCTACAAAAAGCGAGATTGATGAATACCTAGCTAAAATACCCATGATGCTGCTAGCAGCGGACGCTCGCAATTCCTTGGAAACACCTATAACGCTGAGTGAGATAAAAGAGGCAATCAAGAGTTTACCGGGAGGGAAGGCCCCAGGCTTGGACGGGCTGGGTTCGGAGTTTTACAGGGAATTCATGGACGCCCTGGCTCCTCGCCTCTTATCAATGCGCACTGAGGCACTGGAATCTGGCATTTTGCCGGACACAATGCAGGAGGTGGTCATCACCCTATTTTTGAAGCCCGGATAGCCACCAGAAGAATGCGGTTGTATCTACCGCTGTCCCTTATCAACACAGACACGAAGATATTTGCAAAGATACTGGCCTCCCGGCTTAATCCGCTAATGTTCTATATGGTGCAAGAGGTCCAGGGGGGATTTGTGCAGGGGCGATTGACAGCATCAAATATACAAAAGGTGTTATAATATATTAGCGAGGATACCACAAGATACTGAGGGGGTTGCAATATCCTTAGATTTGCAGAAAGCATTCGACACTGTATATTGACCATTCCTGTTTAGGGTGCTACATAAATACGAATTCGGCCCAAACTTTATTCGTTGGGTGCAAATTCTATATACACGACCATACGCTAGGGTGTGTGCAAATGGGGTGCTATACTCATTACTAAAACTACCGGGAGTCACCAGGCAGAGCTGCCCACTCTCGCCCTTACTATTCGTATTGGTGATAGAATCCCTTGCAGACCTTATGAGAGCATGTCACACTCGTGCTGGTATTCTCATAGCCGGACGGGTGGAATTGCTAATACTATATGCAGAAGATATCATGCTGTATGTGAGGAACCCCAGGAAATATCTGCAGAGGATACTAACAGCGGTTCGGGAATTACTCTGGTCTCCGTTTGAATACCGATACGTCCAAAATATTCCCATTGACGGACAAGACAGGTGAACCTAGCAATCTGTTTGGTCTGCGGTGGTTGCCCCAGCAAGTGAAATATTTAGGGGTAGAGATAGCGCGCTCAGCAAATCTATTACGCTCCCTTAACTACGACACATTGGCCAATGCAATATGTACTAAACCTGAACGCTGGAAACAGCTCCCTATCTCACTTATGGGACGAGTGGCATTGGTGAAAATGATTATACTGCCTCTCTTATTTTATCTCTTTAGTACAATACCACTGTGGCCGGGTAGATCCTTTCTCACAAAGGTGACCAGTGCATGTTCCACATTCGTGTGGAGGGGCCAGGCGCAGACCAGCTGGAAGCACCTTACTTTGCCGTACCAGCTGGGGGGGCTGGCAGCTCCAGACTATGAATTATATTACTTGGGAGCAGAAGCATACTATGCGATGTTATGGGCAGAGGGCGGGCTGCACACATCATATGAGGAATTAGAGAGGCAGGGGAAGGGTAAGGCTTCTCTTCTACATGAGGTGGCCATGCAGAGGCAAGGGAATGGTAACCAGCTGGACCCTGTTTTGGTAACACAACAGGAGGCATGGATGAGACTAGTTCAGCACCCCAAGAATACTATAATGTACAGCGCAGGTATGCCTATATGGGATGCCCCCTATTTGGGCCCTTAAAGGGATACAGTATTGGCAGCGCACTGGGAGGGTGTGGGCATAATACATTTTGGGGATTTATACCGTGATGGCCTATTTGTGACCTGGGATGATGTCAAGACACAAGTAGGGGACACCCCACTACAGAAATTGCAATACTTTAGGCTCCGCTCTGCGGTGGCATATGTGTGGGACGGATTCCCGCAAGAACCGCCCTGACATCAGAGTCTGAACTATGTACTATCCTTTGGTACGACAAAGAAAATAGCCTCAGCGTTGTATAAACTTGTGTTGTCGACAAGGAGGGTGCAGGTACCGGATATCAAGGGAGATTGGGAAAGGGACCTGGGTATCATTTTTACAGAGATGCACTGGATGCAACTATGAAGGCTAACGAAACAGATATCATTTAACTCCACATACAGGCTAATCCATTTCAAAATACTGAACAGGGTACACCTCACCCCGGCCCGCCTTAAGAGAATGTATGCAGCAGGTAGAGGATAGATGCCCGCGATGCGGTCATGAAGAGACTGATCTATTGCATATGTTATGGTCTTGTGGAGCACTCTCTGCGTACTCGGGTAAGGTGTGTGAGGCAAAGGTGGACCAGCCTGTTAGGTGGGCCAAGCGTTATGCAGATTGGGCTATGTGTTTAAAATTGACATACTGAAGTGTAAACTTATAAATATAGGTCTGTTGCTGGCTAAACGTGCAATACTGATGCAGTGGAAGAGTAGGGTACCCCCCAGGGTTGAAGAATGGGTGAGTGATATGACCTGGGCAAACAATAAGGAAGAATTGTACTCCACTATGTTGCCCTTAACTAACCGACCAAGAGACATATCGGGTGGATTCCGCCAATACCTGAGCAATAAAGGAGATGAAGGAGAAGACCGAAATGTTACGCTGTAAACAAACTGTATACTTGGCTACCCTGCCCTGTGTTGTTGAAGTAACTCCTGTGCAGTTTACTACTTGACTTTATGGCTGTATGATGTTGTAACTCTGTGCAAAATTAAATAAAAGATAAAAAGAATATAAATATATTGCGGCCGATTTTGACAGTCCTGTGCGACGTGTCCCATTCTCCCACACATCCAACACTGCACTCCATACCCTCCATAGTCACCCATCGGCCCAATAAACCGGGGTCCCATCCCTCCAAACCCGCTAAATGACCCACCACCCCATGAAAATCAATCCCTATCCCGTTGAAACCCTCTCATTGGTCCCGGTCCAGGTACATACCCATCCATCCATCTTTGTCCCATTCCAGTTTCCATTCGTTCCTGCTGTCCAGAGTGTCTCTGCTGTTCCTCTGTGGAGCTTGTTATCATTGCTTCTTATAAATAGATCTTTGCCAGCTTTTTCTGAACCACCTTTGCCTCAGCCTTTTGTACTTGCCTCCATGCTTTCCTTTTCCTTCTCCTACTGCCTTTTACAAAAATGCACAATGTGAGCTTGATTCTCCTGCCAACTCTTGGCCTCTATTCCTACCACTTCATCCAGATTGTGCTGGACTTCTTTGAGGAGTCCTATTTTTAACATGTGGTAGAGAATAGCCACATTCCTGTCCCATGCGTCTCTTGTCTCTGCCCTCCACATTTTTTGAATTAATTGAATATGGGCGGTAGGATCATCATCTAAATTCCTTGTTTTCGCCAAGATAGAGTTTATATCGGGCGTATTGGGGTACATCATTCTCAATGCCCCCCAAACTTGTGCCATATAATTATTAAAGGCTGCTCCATCATAGGTATTCGTGTTGAACTGAACACCCGGGTATCCCGCTTTTTTCCAGAGCTCATCTGCCCGTTCCCCCAACAAGGCTGTGAAAAGGCTTTTCATGTCCCCAATCGCTAACATGATACCAGCGGTTTGTTTTTCCAAAGCATGAATCCACTTCCCTGCCCTTGCAGTGATCGAAGGAAGTGTCTTCATTAGATTATTCGGCCCATGTGTGACCACAGGACATAATATGCCTTCCCCTGACCCTTCTGGAGTAGTGGGAATTGAGTTACCCCCTACCTTTACTCGAGCTTTTCCCATCTGTCCTCAGCCTCTCCCTACAGCCATGTGAGCCCCACGGCGCCTCTTAAGGCCCTGTGGTGTGCTTTCTCTGATTACTGCTGGAGCGGGAGGCACAACTACTACCTCTTGTCCTCCCTGCTCATCATCTGTTTGCCTTACATCCTCTTCCTCCTCTGTCCCTAGTACCACATCCCCTAAACATTCTAGCAGGGCAGAAGCGTATTTTGCACTGCCGTAGCATATCGCTTTTCTTTCTCCTTAGTCTGATTCCATACCTGCAATGGCACCTCCTACCTCCAAATCTACATTTTCTCCCTTTATAACTGATTTGTCTAACCTAAGGAAGATCTGACCATGCCTCCGTTTCTGTTCATCGACCTCCTTCACTTGCCTATTACCTCATCCTGTTCTTAACTCCTGCTCTGTTGTAACTGCATTACCTCGTTCTCTGCTAACTTTACTACTTCTCCAGCATGGGGTCTGGCATGGATTCACATGCTCATGAATAAGAGAATATTCCCGGTCGTCAGGCCGGGAATCCTCGGTATAGAAAAAAATCAGTATCAGTTTCGTTTCTGATCTGTCTTTCTTAGTAGTAACCAATCACTGGTCTCTGGGTCATACTGCCCCAGCCAATTACTGCCCTCTCCCTAAGCCCCGCCTCTGGCAGCCATCCTCAGATTTTTACTGCACGTTCAAGTGTTGGGAGTCCTCGTGCTGTAGCTCTCGAGCTTTTGCTGCGTTTTCGCGCTTTTTCAGGAGATTTTTCTCATTTTTCGGTTAAATAGAGCCTCAAGCTCCACCGTTTCTACATCCGATCAACGGGGATCCGTTTCGGAGTTTTCTACGCCCTCAAGGGTGAAGATTTCGTCGAGTTACGCTTTTGGAGGATTCCAGGAGTTCCGAGGCCTACCCTGGACATGGCCCAGGAGAAAGGAAGCTCGACGCCTGGGAAGCTGTTCAGGACCTGCCCTGGATGCCAGCTTCAGATTGTTTTCAAGGAGGACGAGCATTCGTTATGCCTCTACTGTCTCCATGAGGACAAGACGCACACGGAGAAGGACTATGCGTTTTGTGGGAACATGTCGGAGCGGACCGTGAAGGATCGGCACCTCTGTCTCGCCAACTGGCTGGAAGGGAAGAGCCCGTCAGGCGAGAAGAAGAAAAAGAAGTCTGAGCGGTCTTCTAAGTCCTGTGAGGGCGCCCCGGCGACGGGGGCCCAACAAAAGGCCAAGCACTGCGAGTCCGCGGGCACCGTGAGCGCCGAACAGTCGGGCTTCTTGGCTGCCAGGCAGGGCACATCCTCCCTGGCGCCATCAACCACGAGCCAACGCTCTGGCTCGGGTAAGAGGAAGTGCGAGAACCTGGCGAAGCTTCTGGAGAGGCCCCAGTCGATCTCGAACATTCCGGCAGAGGGGGAGCGAGGCTCGGACCCTTCACCCAAGGTGAAGGCCCCAGGCATACAGAAGGTGACGATGGCCTTAATTCACCCTGCTAAGACCTCGATTGAGGATGTCGCAGCGGCCTTGGCTCAGCCTGTGGAGGCGACGCCAGTGGAGGCGACCTCAGGACCCAGAGTCTCCCTGCCACCGCAGAGGGAGTCGTCTTTCAGGCCCATTGAGAAGACCCCCATGAAGTCCTGGTTGGAAAAGGTTGGGGAGGGGCAGGTGGCCATCGTGGATATGGATACGACCTCTGAAGAAGAGCTCATCGAAGTCGTGGAAGAGGCCCAGCCCATCGGGAGGGATCCCGACGAGGGCGACGACGAAAACGACGGTGTCGCCGATGAGGTTCCTCAAGAGCCCTCGCGCCCGTCGTTTCCGGCGCCGCAGGTCACTTTGGCGGCTATTTTGTCAGCGATTCAGTCCTTATGCTCGGAGATAAGGACAAGGTTGCCCCTCCCCCCGATGGAGGTACCTGAGCCAGACCCGACGGGGGAACCGGAACCGGGACCTTCGGAAAGTGCACCGCATAAGAGGAGGAGGACGCATCCTACGCCACCTCTCCCACCTCTGCGGCATGTTCTGCCTTCCCCCCGGTCTACTACCCACGGGGATGATACAGGCACGGACACGGCTACGACAGGTACAGATGACGACGGAGGCGACGACGGGACGTTTCCCCCGTTGCCCCCTGCTCGGGCGTCCCCGCCTGACGAGATTGGATCCTTTCATGCCATGATTTCCAGGGCATCCAAGCTTTTCCAGCTCTGCCCAGAAGAGAAGAAGAAGGAAGGGTTCCTTTACCAACGGCACGAGGCTAAAAGGAAGACGGTTCTCGCCGTACCTCTTCTTGATGACATCTGGGATGAGGGGCTCGCCCTCCTCAACCCTGCCACGGCGCCGGCAAAGAGGGACCGGTACGAGAAGAAGTACCGGTTCCCCGACGCTGCCCCCTTGTGCCTTCGGGTGCAACCTACCCCGGATTCGGTCCTCTCGGCGGCGGCAAAGAAGAAGCTGGGGGGGCATCGGCCTCGACATCAACTTCCCCTCCGGACGGCGAGGGCAGGAAGCTGGACACGATGGGACGACGGATCATCTCATCCGCAGCGACGACTATCAAGGCGGCCAACGCCCTGGCTATCGTAGCCCGCTACGACAGGGAGTTTTGGTTCAGAATCGCCCCTCTGTTGGACTTCCTTCTGGACGCCAAAAGGGCTGAGGCCCTTGAAATCCTACAGGAAGGTGAGATTGCTTCGGACCACGCCATCACAATGGCAACGGACATCGCCGACACCGGTTTCCGTCAGTTGGGCAACAGCGTTTGCCTGAGACAACGAGGATGGCTCAAGGCGACGGATTTCCGCCAGGACGTACAAACCAAGGTTTTGGACATGCCCTTCAACGGGAACAACCTGTTTGGGAAGGCGGTTGATGAGTCCCTTCAGGCCATCAAGACAGACACAGAGACTGCCTGGGCACTGGGAGTGCTCCAACAACGACGGCCGTCCTTTCGGAGCTCCAGAGGCAGACAAGGGGCCTCCAAGGGATCCGGCAGTGGCTCCTCCACGTACCGCCAAGCGGCAAGATCTTCGTCCCAGGAAGCCTACATGGGACGCGGCAAGTCAGGTGGTGCCCGTCGTCGTCGACAAGGAGGTCAAGGAGGCAAGGTGACCTACAAACAAGATTGAACCGACCGTGGGGTCGGGCCCCCGCCGAAGCACCCCGGTGGGAGGCCGGCTGGCGAGGTTCGTCAGCGTGTGGGAATCCATCTCCACCGACCGTTGAGTGCTTGACTCCCTGGCCCAAGGGCACGCCCTTGAGTTTCAGAAGAAGTGCTCTCGCGTTCCACCCGTGGCCAGGAAGGAAAATCACGTCCCTCAACTACTGTTGGAAGTAAGGGCGATGCTCAAGAAGGGTGCCAACGAGCTCATCCCAAAGAGGCTTCGGGGCTCCGGAGTTTACTCAAGGTACTTCCTCGTAAAAAAGAAGACAGGAGGATGGTGCCCCATCCTGGACCTGCGACGACTGAACAAGTACATCAAGGCACAAAAGTTCCGGATGGTCACCCTCCAGCACGTGCTGGAACAGCTGGAGGAGGGCGATTTCCTGTCGTCGTTGGACTTGGAGGATGCGGTCTTCCACATCCCTATTCTAAAAAGACACCGAAAGTTCCTCAGGTTTGTGGTCCAAGGGCGGCACTACCAGTTCAAGGCCCTCCCGTTCGGATTGAAGTCGGCACCCAGGGTGTTCATCAAGTGCCTCGCACCGGTGCCGGCGCGGCTGCGCCTACAGGGGATCCACGTCTACCCCTACCTGGACGACTGGCTCATTCGGGCAAGGACAAGGGAGCTCGCCGTGGAGCACACTGCGAAGACCGTCCAGCTGCTCACAGACCTGGGATTCTCCATCAACTTTCCAAAATCCCACCTTGTTCCGTCGCAAATCGCCCTGTTTCTGGGAGCCAAGCTCGACACAGTGGCGCGGCTGGCCTCTCCGTCGGAGGAAAGGACCAGGACCATTCTGGGCAAGGTGCAGCGTCTGCTGGCCACGGACATGGCCAGGGCAAGATCTATCAAGTCCCTCCTCGGGATGATGTCTTCCTGCATTTATCTGGTGCGCCTTTGCAGGCTTCGGATGCGCCCCTTACAAGAGTTCCTCGACGCCCGCTGGGTCCAGTCGACGGGCAGCTTCGAGGACAGGATCCCTCTCAACGAGACGTTCCGTCAGGCGATCCGGTGGTGGGGTACCCGCTCTCATCTGTCGGCGGGCACGGACTTTCAGAGCCCAGCTCACCAGGTGACGGTGACGACGGACGCCTCCCTGGAAGGTTGGGGAGCGCACTCCGGAGATCTTCACGCGAGAGGGCTTTGGCTCCCGGAGGAGAAGTCACTCCACATCAACATCTTGGAGCTCCGCGCAGTGTTCTGGGCCCTCTGTTCTTTTCTTCCGTCCCTCAAGGGCAAGGTGGTGAGGATCTTCACCGACAACACCACCACAATGTTCTACATCCAGAAGCAGGGCGGAACCAGATCCCCTGCCCTATCCAAGGAAGCCCAGGATCTGTGGCTTTGGGCCGTCGCCCAAGGGATGTTTCTGGTGCCTCTTCATCTGGCAGGAATAAAAAACACGATCGCTGACTCATTCAGCAGAGAGCTGCGCTCGTGCCACGAGTGGGAACTACACAAGGATCAAGTGGATCGACTCTTCCGACGAGGGGGCGAGCCCCAAATCAATCTCTTTGCGACGGCGACGAATTCCAAATTGCCAGCAGGTTCTCCCAGCCGAGGAGTATGGGCGATGCTTTCTCGTTCCCCTGGGACGGCCTATTTCTTTATGCGTTCCCTCCGCTGCCGTTGCTGCTCCGGCTCATCAATCAGCTCAAGAGGTCCCGGTGCAGGATGATCCTCGTCGCACCGGCGTGGCCGAGACAGATCTGGTTCCCGGACCTTCTGGACTTGTCAACGTCCACACCAGTCAAGCTGCCGACGGACGCAGAGAAGGAGGCGCCATTCTTCACCACAACCCGAAGTCGCTGAACTTGCAGGCCTGGCTCCTGCAGCACTAGAGTTTGGAGGGTACGACTTCCCGGCCGACTGCAGAGAGGTTCTTGCAAAGGCCAGGGCGTCCTCAACTCTCAACTCCTCAACTCTCAAGTGCTACGGACATAAATGGAAGACGTTCTCTGTTTGGTGCCGTGCACAGAAGAGTAACCCTCTGCAGATTACGTCATTGGCCAAGGCTGGACTAGCTCATGCTTCCATCAAGATATATCTGGCCGCCATCTCACGATACACCAGAACTACGGGACGGGCGTCCTTGTGGTCTCATCGACTGGTGAAGGAATTTGTGAAAGGATTGTTCCAATCATTCCCGCCGGTGAAGGCCCCTGCCCCGGCGTGGGAACTCAACGTGGTGCTGACCAGGCTCATGGGGCCCCCATTTGAGCCTATGCATTCGGCACTGTTGAATTTTCTATTGTGGAAGACAGCGTTTCTCGTGGCCATCACCTCCGCACGACGAGTGGGAGAGATCCAGGCCCCAACTTGCAAGCCGCCATACTTGACGTTTCACGACACAAGGGTGGTGCTGAGGACGCACCCCTCCTTCATGCCCAAGGTGCCGTCGGACTTCCACCTCAACGAACCCTTGGTGTTGCCATTTTTCTTGCCGTCTCCTTCGTCGCCGGCTGAAAGGACTCTGCACTCGCTGGACATAGCTAGAGCGCTGAAGTTCTACGTGGACACACAGGGTTTTCGGAAGACATCACAGCTGTTTGTGAACTTTGGGATTGTGAATCAAGGGAAGGCTCTCTCGAAGACTTCCGTTTCCAGATGGCTCTCCGGCTGCATCATGCACTGTCACCGGTTGGCAAACCGACCGCTGCCCGGCCATCCCAGAGCCCATTCAACCAGAGCGATCGCTGCTACCACGGCGTTCCTGTCTGGTGTGCCCCTGCTGGACATCTGCAGGGCTGCGACGTGGAGGTCGACGCACACCTTCACAAGATTCTACTGCGTCGATTGGGACTCCAGGGAGGAGTCCAGGGTCGGCCAAGCAGTGCTGCGCAACCTGTTCGCCTAAGGTGAGCCTGGTGAGGAGGTAAGAGATGCTTAATGTTGAGTTGTTGTATTGCTTAATGTTGAGCCTGTTGCCACCTCCCGTGGTTGTGCATGTGTGTACTGCTATGTATTCTTTTATTCATGAGCATGTGAATCCATGCCAGACCCCATGCTGGATAAGGAACAAGTTACATAACTGTAACAGTTGTTCTCCAGCATTGGTCTGGCATGGATTCACATGCGAACCCTCCCGCCTACCTCTCTGCGGCTCTTCACTTGGTCATACTGCCACTTTACGTGCTACCAAATCTGAGGATGGCTGCCAGAGGCGGGGCTTAGGGAGAGGGCAGTCATTGGCTGGGAGCAGTATGACCCAGAGACCAGTGATTGGTTACTACTAAGAAAGACAGATCAGAAACGAAACTGATAACTTTTACTAAAGAAGGTGTTATCCCCCTGTTCCCCTCATGAGCCCATCTTTTGAAGATTGGAGCAGGCAAAAGTGTCACCCCTTTCTGCCTTGTAACCGCCGGAGTGGTTACCAGAGAGTATGGAGGTTCAAACTCAGGGTTAGTATATCCTTTTGCGGGCGACAAAGGATAGCACCCATATGGGGGTGGTGCAGAGGAAACTCCTACACCCTACTTTCTTGTCTCCTACTCAACAGTCATAATTTGATGGGTTTTCCTGTCCTTCTCATACAACCTCCATAACTCCAAGATATTAAATCTATTCTCCAATTTCTAACTTTTATACTTAGTTACTAGGAAAGTATGCAATTCCTCCAACATACCCTTATCATAAGAACTTTCATTAGGCCGGTAATGAAACATTTTGCCTTTCGTTTCCCGCAAACATTCTCAATGGTATTTTAAAATCTTCACCTTATATCCGGGGAGCACCTTACATAAATAATGCAATGGAGTCTCCATACTCGAGACCAATGTAACTCAAACACATTTTCAAAATCACGATATAAACCCCAAGAACCAAACCCACAGCACAAACAATCACTACCCACAAAAAAAACTTTTCCTTTCCCTTTTCTTTAAAAAAAAAGAAGTATTTCCCGCACTCACTCTCCTCACTTGCCTTCACCACAACTGTCTCGATAATCAGACACTCTTCAGGCATACACTTAAGACAGCATATTTATCAAAACACGCCGGCCAAAAATCCTCTTTACTTCTCTTAGATTACTCCTTTACTCGAGCATAAAAAGGACTGCAATGTTTTCCACTGTAGCACCGCTTTATCTCTCTCTTCTTTACAACACTCTCGATTACAGTGCTGTCTTTTCCTGACTACAGGAAGATACCCTTCACTACTTTGACTAACCATGACAAAGTGAGATGCAGGCTACGTCCGCACAATCAATGCATAGTAAGGGGTTACCAAGGGTACACTCCAAAAAGGCATCTACAGGTGGTCTTACCATAAAATGCCCCCTCGCCCCAAGGCAAGGACAGGCCAACCAGACAAGCATCCTGAAGGGTATCAAGGCTATCCTTACAATGGACGTGCAGGTGGGGGAGACCAGACCTCTAAAATAACAAACTAGATAAAAGCTTACTAAATAGAACAATTCATTCACTCCTCCAAAACACTCCATCTTCCAACCTACGTGACCTCATCTAACCTTACACACACCTATCCTGCCCTTATCTAAGAATTAAAAAAAATGTTTCTTCTCCCCTGTTACCCTCTTGCTTTACCTGGCAAAGAGGCACTCTCATGAAAGTGAACCCAGAAGCATTCCGACGTGGTGCTGCTTTCATCTGGCTTGCACAGCTGGGTCACTGCACCACACCTCTGAGGGGGGCAGACAGGCCTTTAACCAATATGATATCTGTAGCCCTCCTCCTTGTCGAACACAAAGACTGGTCCCTGCAGAGAAGTTCCTGAGGCAAGCTGGGCGGACTGTAGACCCCTAATGCCTCAGAGAGCCTGGGGCCCACTGTAAGGAAGGCATGGTATGAAACAGTAAGAAAGACACAATTGACCACAGTTCAAGGGTGTTTATTGAACGTCAATTGGGTTTGAAAAATCCTTATTTAATCCTAAATCGAAAGCTGGGAGCAAGCTACGGCCATCAAATTATAATAATAACGCAGTCCTAGTCGAATCTGTCAAAATAAAAAGGACTATACTAATAAACCTATTGGCAATCCTTACTTCTAAATGCAAATAGTGTGGGAAACAATGCTATGGAAAAGAAAAGTGTTCAAGAAATGATATGTCAGGATATTCAAGCTGTTGGCTTCCTTCACCACGTTTTCAGCACGGGACAAGACGTCATACTCAAGCTTAGCACAGTCTCTGGCTTCTCTAACAGGAGGATGCAGTTCAGAAACTAAGCATCAGGGCCTTCTGTGCCAAAGTCTCTTTGTCATTCAAAGTCTCTTTCTTCAGAGGGCCTAATGCAACACAACAAACATTAAAGTTATGTTCTTCTTAGAATTTCACATGTGCAACTTCTCAGGTGATTTATTGTTAACCCCGGTTCCCCCTGCGCTGGGCTCAGACCCACATTAACACAAAATCTTCTCTGATGATTTACTGATCACCCCGGGCCCCCCTCCTCTGGGCTCATATCCACTTTAACACAATAACCTTCATTTGGTCACCCTCTGCCGGGCTCAGACCAAATTAATCTACTTTTCCAAACTTTCCGTATTCATCAAAATCAAAGATGTTCAACTGTGTTAGGCAATATGGTATGCAATAACCCTCAGGGAGACTACACCAGTCTTGTCCTCTTGGTATTAGGTAACCAACCTATTGGTAAAGGTCTGTACTACACAAGTTGGTAGAGTGACCGAGCAGCCAGACTGATCTCAAGAGGGGTAAATGTGAGCTGTAGAGCTGTAGCATCAAAATCCACAATTACAAGTATCTGAATAACACTTACACTCAAGGTTTTTCTAGTAAAATATTTATTTATTGAGTTACCGGTCAGTTTTAAATAAGCATTCCTTAAAAAGGGCAGTGTGCAACAATAAAAATACACTTCATAACACGTTCTCAGAATCAAGGTAAGCAAGTAGATAATCATTAGATATGCTTCATACACACTTCCTACACCCTGGGGTGACTTCAATTACTAGGACAGTAATGGCATTTATATATCACTTTTGTACTTGGTAAAATTCTGAGGGTGTGGAAAAGGTAGGGTTAATGGTAGGAAAAAGGCTAACAGGTTCTCAGGGTATGTGAGCACTTTTACAATCCCCCCAATGAAGTCTAGATATAAACCTTTCCCAGCAGTAACAGTTTCAAACAAGTTTCCTCCTATGAGGGACAGTTAGAATCAAAGTCAATTGGATAGAAGAGTCTGCAAGGAGCCATGACAGCCAAAGTCAATTCGGACAAAGTCTACGGATCTGAGGCACTTCTTAGATAGCACAAAACTCTTGCACAGAGTTAGAGAGTGTGTTGTAGAAAATCACTGTTGGGCCACAAGCTGTCAAACTTGTGAAAAGTTAGGGCTAGAATAACTCTAGAAAGGCAGCTACTGCAAATCTCAACAGAGACAAGCAAGCTACAGAAAAAGAGGTGAGTACCCCTTAGTCAGAACAGAACCTTAAGTTAGAAGAAGAGGATCCAGCTGGCTTCTTCCCTGGTTGCAGACTTGCAGATCTTGCGTTCCTGGGCCTCAGTCATGGGGACAAGAGGGAGGACGTCTGGAGGACTCCTGCACAGCAATTCGGAGGTCGGCGGCAGCTACAGGCTCTTTTCAGTGGTTTCAGCTACCGGCAAATAGCACCACTACGGATCCTGGACACTTGATGTACTTTCTTTGCTCCTTGAGTCCAGCACTCTGGTGAGGTGACTCGAGCTTGGGTCGTCCTGCTTTGGGTGGGTGCTCTGATCCGGCTAAAATACGATGCACTCGACTATGGCTTTCTCAACCCCTGGCCCTTGGTTCCAGCGGCAGCGAGGAAGTAAAGCCATTTGGGGAAAGTCTTCCAGCAAACTTTGTCTTGGGGTTAGTTGGTCCCACTAACCCAAGGGAAGAAGTCATCTTCTCTGGAGCTTCTCTAGGTGATTTGGAAAAGCAGCTACAGCACAGCAGCAGGGCTTCACAAGGCAGTTCAACGGTCCAACAGGATGCAGCAAGCTTCTCTTCACGATTCCTTTGTCGGGTGTTTCGTCCAGTGGTCCACTCTATCTTCAGTCCAAGAAGCCTTGCCTTTAATGCAGGTTTATCCCATTCATGCACAGCCTAGCTGTCACTCACAAAGAAGGGTGGCTGTCCTGCAAGGACAGCCAGCCAGCCAATCATGACTGGGTGCATTCAGGTTACCAAGGAGACTAAGGACAGGAAGTTTCGGGCACCACATTCACATCCTGCCCTTCCATACACACTGGAGCCAGAGGCGGGTTTCAGCACTGAAGCCTGCCAAAGGCAAAGTGAACAAAAGGGTTAAACCTGGTTTGGCGCGCAGAGTAAAACCCAAGAAAGACCTCACAAGCAAGAAATGGCGAAAAAAGAAGAATGGGCCATTTTGACAAAATGGTCACCCATGGGTGCTATACCGCAGCTGAGGGTTCAGCCTGCGGTAGAAAAGCACAGTGGCAAAAGAAAGAAACCACTGCCACCAGCCATTTAAAATAGTGAGGGTAATATAAAAAATGCTCCATGAGTAAGTAGAAACAGGGGCTATTAAGTAACCCCCCAGCACTCCACATAAGAGGGTGTGTGCTGGATCTACAAAGACAAAAGGTAAGTTAAGTCAATTTCACTTTACTATTCTTAGGAACGGTAGCTCACCCAAGAAAGGGTTTTTAAACCTTTCGGAGAATTATAAAGGATTTCTCTGTGACACTGCACTTAAGGTGCTTGCTGTGTGCCACCATACAAATCGTAGATGCCTATGGAATTTGTCAGACTCCAGAAAGAAAACACAGAATCCAAATCAGATCAAAAATACATGAGTGAGAAAAAGTTCTCATCTACAATTCCCTACTTTCTCTGCTAAACAACAGTACATTAACACTCCAGTTGACTCTCTTTCTTCCCATCCTTGTCTCTTTCTTAATCTTAAATATATTCTTTCTCCTCCCCCCTTGGATACTGATTTGCTGTCTTCACTTTAAGTCTCTGATTAGGCAAACTGTTTTTCTTCAATAATCTCCTACCACTCTTTCTCCACCTATTTTTCCACATCCACCTTCTTCCTCTTGTACTGAGGTGATGGCCTTTTTTTCGGTTCCATGTGTTAATATCACCGCAAAAATATCGCCATACAAAAATATTGCCATATTTTTGCGCAATATTAAGGCATGGAACCTGCGGGGGACACCCCTGCAACCCCAGCATTATTTTTAAAGGAGCGGGGGAAACCCCACAACCCCTGCTCCCAAAAAAAAACCAAATTATCCCCCCCAAAAATATCGCCTATGGCCGTTCCAGACAACCATATATATGGCAATATCTTTGGTGTGGATGATATGTAGTGATACCCTTTTTCATCCTCTTTCTAATTCTGATAGCTCAACTTTTCTTGTTGCTGCTCCTGATGGCCCCCTACCTTCTTCTTTAATCCCACCCGTCTACTCCTTCCTTCTTCCCTCACTGTCCTCTTCAATCTGTCACTCTCCTCTGCCACCTTTCCTGCCTCTTCTAAGCATGCCTCAATCCTTCATAGTCTTAAAAACCCTACTCTTGGTCCCTCTCTTCCCTCTACTTTTCGCCCCATTTCTCTTCTGCCCTTCCTATCTAAACTATTGGAACGTGTCGTCTATTCCCAAGTCTCCTCTTTAGTTGATCAACATTCTCTTCTTCCTCCCTTTCTTTTTTTCTTCTGGTTGTTCCTCATCCTCCCTGTGCCCCTTCTTGTTTTTGCTCTTTCTCTTTCTCCCTCCTTGCCCTGAAGCACTTGAATGCTGTTCCTCGCTCCATTTGTTCCTCGATCTTTGTCTTCACTCTTTCTTTTTAAAACTCGTTTCAAAGAGCATTTGCTTGCTAATTGATTCACTGTCATTTCCTAGTGTTGTACCGTTTTTGACCTTTGTGAAGCACTTATGTGGTAAGCAGTGTATAAATAAAAACAAATACGCATTACATGCCGGACATCCTGTCTGTAACATTACACCGCGGACTTACAGAACATACGCCACATGTCACATGTACACTAGAACCGCTCCAACAATGTCAACCTAGCCAACAAAATGCAAGATTGACACAGCACCCACAAGACAAAAACTACACAAAGCAACACAAGCATATCCCAACGCATACCAAGACACATACAGAACGGCCACAGCAACCTCACTACACATGTGACACCAACACAATCAGCAAACAAGATGCACACTAGGAACAAAACCTTGCTCACATGAAAGGCACAACACGTGCGCACACCCATATCCGCGTCCCAGGCACATGCAGCACAAGAACAATCCATGCAAACCGCCACAAAGGCAACTCTACATGTACGTAGTCAGGCCGCAACTCATGTCCAGTTTGTGAGGTGTGTGTGCCATGTGGCCATGCAGGTTGTGCTGTGTGGGGCAATGTAGGGCCTGACTGTGCACATGGTCATGGCAGGTGTATCCATTGACATGGTGTTGTGAGTCATTCACATGAGAGGCATGTATGTTCATTCCCTGACGTGTGCCTGACGTATGCACGTTCGATTGGCTTGTCTGTGCAATTGTGCCAGGATGCACATGGGAATCCATGTGTATCAGCTGAGTAGTCCTCTGCCGCAGGCAGTGTGTCCATTCCATCGATGATGTGCCCATCCGACCATGCAGACTTTGGGATTGGCAAGTGCAGCCATGGGGTTGGCGTGCCCATGGATGAGTAAGTACATCAGGTCATCAGCTATACAGAGCTGTATTTGTCCTCTTTTTAGGGGCCGTGTGGATGAGGACTCCAAAATTGAGTATACATGAGAAAACCCACAACAAAGGCTTCCTCCCTTTAGGCTAGAAGATTGTTCCTAATATCCACCTTGGCACATACACACATATTCTATTCAACATAACGCAATTGAAAACACATGATTATCAAAAATAACATACATATTTTAATGTTTATACATTTATAAAACATACTTGTAGTAAAAGCCAACTAAAACAAAACACCGCAATGATTCACACAATCAAAGCATTTTTCTCAAAACACCATTTCATTTTAGGTGTATATGCATCAAGGCACAACTTTGCAGAGAAAGAATATAACAACATTAGTTCCTGTGTCTATCAAACAACTCCTTTTCAGGGGAGGATGGATGTGTCAACACTTAACATGTGCTTCTAGAACCCATACTGATTTTAGAAATGCATACAAACAAATCTTCGTTTACATTTCTCATTGGTTCTGTCTTCAGGACACTCTTTGATTCTCTTCACGTGGTGTCATTCAACGTGTTGCATACTAGGACCATGCTGTGTGCCATACCATCTATAGATTAAAAACAAACATACAACTAAATGAGTGCCATGTGTGATTTCGTGTGTTGTGTCAAAAAGTTGTGGATATACCAGGAACTATGTTCTACCATTTCTTTAAAGCCTAAGGGTTATCTTAAATATAATTAGGACTGAGTCAGGGCAATACATCCATTAAACCAAACCCCAAAACCTATTATAGTGACTTCTCTACAGTTCTGAAGAGAAGGCCTTTCTTTCATTTGTCTGTTGTAGCAAAAGTCCCATTATGTACAACTTCAACTTTGTTTTTTTGCAAGCTACCACATCTTGCCATCATTTACCTGCATCTACTAACTTTACGTGTGATGCCACTTGAGGGTGTAATCATGTTTACCGGGTATTTCCTCAATGTCATAAAGGGAAGTGCAACTGCCCAATTTCATTTCTTGCCGATGTTTTTTTGAAAACCTATTCTGGGCAAAGAGATTTTCAGTATTAGCCCAAGATGGCACAATTCGATGTCATAAAATTGTTGCTTCAATGTCAACTCAACCACATTCATGGTGGTTGACACATGCTTACTGAAAAATGAACCAACGAAATCACTGCGTCTCCTTATTACGAACGGCACAGCCGCGTATTTTGGTTTTCTGTCAGTGAGACCGCATAAGGACAGGGAGGCCATTCCATAGGGAGTCTCCTGCCGAAGATAGAGATCTACCCCCCACTCTCTGTTTGTAGATACGAGTGATCTGCAAAGAGTTGGAGCTAGAGGACCGAAGTACTCTAGCCAGGAGCTATTTAGGCAGCGAGAGTTGGATGTAGCATGGTCCAAGGCTCCAGAAAGCCTTGTGGATGATACAGAGGGTCTTGAATTTGATCCTTGCAGCCACCGGGAGCCAGTTGAGATATATTAGGGCTGGAGAGATGCGGTCCCTGGGCTTGAGGCCAAGGATATGTCTCGCAGTCCTATTCCGGATTAGTTGGAAGGGGCAGAGAGAGGAAAGAGGCATATTGAGGAAGAGGTTGTTGTAGTAGACCAGCCTAGAGAGGGCCAAAGCTCTGGAGACTTTGAGTTTCTAGGGCAAGGTGAGGAAAGGGAGAATGACTCTGAGGATGTGGAGCTGAAAGTTGGCCTTCTTGGCAAGGGTCGTGATGTGAGGGGAGAAGGAGAGAGAAGAATCAAAGGTGACACCAAGGTTTTTAGCATCACAAGAGGGTGATGGGAGGGGGCCCATGGAGGCCAGAGAATGGGAGGGAAAGGGGGAACAGGCGTTCCAATGAGAAGGATCTCGGCCTTACTGGCATTGTGGCATGTGTACGTTGTCTTGCAGAATTCTATTGCAGAATGTCTTTGTTGAGTAGTTTGGGAAGGTTGCGTGTTGGGTTGATGTGGTCATCTGGGTTGTCTGTGGCCTTGTATAGTTAAATCTGTTTCTCGCACCGGTTTTTGGTGATGCACGGTTGTTTTGGTCTTTTGGTAACATTTTATTTTGCCCATCCATCTGAGATCTGTGCATTGTGTTTCCAGCATTCCTTCGTGCGTGGTTGGTATGATTAAGGATGGCTGGTTGTTGCTGTGAGTTATAAGTAAATAGGTTGCGCAATGAGCATTGTGAGTTTGGTTGCATTTTTGTGAAAATGTTGTCTTCTAGTAAGAGGTTTAAGGCAGATCTTGGTGGTGTTAGTTGGTTCCTTGGGGTGGTTGGATATGATGTGATGTGATGATTGGGCTTCTTCACTGTGGTTAAGTCTTTTATGTCAGTCTTTCCGGGAACATTGCATTTTGTTGGGGTTTTCAGTTGGTGGGTTGTGGGTTTATTGGTTGGTTGCCAGTTCCTTCTTTGGGGTTTGGGTGTTTTAAATTAGGTTAATGATCCTGGCCATGAGACCCAATGTCGGGTTGTTCAGTCGCTGAGGTTATGAGCCCTAAGATAAGTTCTTGGGGATTGGCTTGTCGGCTGGCATCTCAGTAGGCTGTACTGTTTAGGTTCAAGTATTTTGTTGGTTGAGTTAATCAATCAGTACCGCTAGGACCAACATGCTCTAAAGGGCCGATTTTATAGTCTATTATGGCTAGCTGTTCTTTAAGGAGACGGTCCAGCATATATATAAGGTGTGTTCCACTGGGTTGTAACCTTCAGCTTAATTTGGTGTTGAGTCAGCTGGTGTATGTCCTTGAAATTGGAAAATGCTTTGCCAGCTGTGTGGGAGGAGCTGAGGTCTGAGTATATCTTCCTAGTGCACTGCAGCATGCCATTTAGGTCTGGGTATTTCAAGAATATTCTCACACCAAAGTTAATAACATGATTAAAGAATGGTTTATGGTTTGTGGGTTATTCTAGCCTGGTTCAGAGCCGCCCCCCGCATTGCTGCCATTGCACACTGTAATGAACCCCACTTTGAGTGACCAAGAACAAAGCCACACACTTATCGCAGATTGATGCGTGTGTGTCATCTGGCCAGAGTATTGCTTGTTGCTGTGGTGTGGTTTATGTTTGTGAAATGTGTGCTTCAGAAAAGGAGACCCAGTTGGCCATTGCTGTCATATACCCGGTGCTCTGCAAACTTGTCCAAATGTCCATGATGAAATGTACTTTCTCGCCGTCTGATTTCCCAAGCCCCTAGTGGAGCTGTGTTTTAATCTGGCTACACAGCTCGGAAACTGCAGCCCTGGAAAAATAGTGGTGGCTTGGCATCTTCGACCTGGATACCCTGCATACTGTCCGTCTCCAGAAACATAGATCTCTACAAAAGAGAGTGGCCGTCTTTCTGCAGTGAGTATCTTTGTAGTGATGGCCTCGAGTTGTTGAACAATGGGTGTTTACGGTCAGAATCACAAGGCCCCAACACAGATTGCATGCTTCCTCTGCTTTCTTGTTTTGGTTGCACAGATGAATCTCCTTTTTATAAATGGCACAAACTGCCATGTTGCTGCTTACTTTGTGCACAATGAAGTAGTTCAACACTGCAGAATTTGTGTGGGTGGGCGTTGTTGCTTCTGCAATGTGTACAGTGTGTCTGCTTGCAGTTGGCTCCCACTGGATGAAGTCTAGTTTTTGTAGCATGTTCCTGCCAACAAAACTATAAGCAGTGGTAGTTGCCATGGTGGTGTGGTTTGAGATAGGACGGTGCGGTCACTGTTACTTTGAAGTGAAAAAAGTGCCTGTACTTTGCACAGGTTCTGTAGACAGACATGATAACATTCTCATCAATTGTTGACAACCACGAGGCAGACGTGGAGGGGAGAATTGGGGTTTGCCAGCATAATGGGACCTTCCCTGCGCTCTCCCTAACCGTTGCCTCACGTTGGCCCAGTGCAGTATGTTGCGGTACATTGCGGTGTAGATATCTCGTAAACGGTGCGTCCTAGGGCATTGAAACTTGCTTTTTGAGACCTTTAAGTTTTGTTCCTGCCGTCAAGACGGTTGAAATGAGCTTTGTCTGGTCCACATTGATGTTTTGCTCATTGAGGTGCAAATATCTCTAAAACAGTGCGTCCTAGGACCTTGAAACGTCTTTATTAAAGTCACACAGGCACCTTGAAATTCCGTTCCTCGTGTCCAGATGCTTGAAATTAACTCTGTCCGGTACTTCTACGACCACCTTGTTGATGTTTTGCCGCTTCCAGGCAACTGTCTCATTTATGCAGGGGCTGAATTGTATGAGGAACAAACAAACAAACAGATTTCTGTTTTATATAGTGAGAAGATTTGCACTTGTTCAAAGATTTATGAAAAGTTATCCAACAATCTCTAACTGCATCAGGTACTTTAACCACTTCCCATAAACAATACAACTGATAATGCATTCACACCATCACTGTGACAAGCTGTAGAGGTGGAAGTTGAGTCTTGTTCCCCGTACTCTGCTTACTCTGAACACAGAGGGCCTCATTACACGTTTGCTGGTAAACGTTAAACGTGCCTTTAATTCCGGCACTTTTAACGTCCCTGCAAATTACAAGCAGGAGGAAACACTGTTGCCGGTAATACCGGCAAGGGAATAACCGATGTCCAAGACTCTGGTGCAACCGGCACAACGGTAATACCAGCAAATTACGAGCACAGATTTGCCAGTAATACCATCAATAATTAGCCGGTATTACTGGCAAATCTCAAGCAGAGATACCAACACCTCAGAGCAGCCGGTAAATGGACACAGGTGATGCAGTATTGATATAGAATTATTTCCTTTCCACGTGTGTTTGGGAGGCCGAGCACCCTAAATATTACCATTGCAGATTATTAGGTCCCAATTTAAACAGAATTTAACCCATTTCGAACCCCTTTCCTCTGCAGATCCGGTCTTGCAACCAGCATATTGCATATTCAGACAGCTAGCATTCAAGTCCTGTGCAATAAGAATAGGAAGATTACCCATTTTATTGACACATCCCAAAATAATTTCACCAATTTGATCCAAAAGGTTCTCCACTGAGATTTGAGCGTGATTGTGATAGATGTTTAGCAATAGGAGACGCTTCATTCCCTCGCTGCAACTCAGATTCAATAACAATGCAAGAATACCATAAGAACTGTTTGAGATGAATTCAACCTTTACAAAACTTCAATTTCTGGAGGTCATTAGTCGTCCCCCAATTGGCCGCACTGTAATATTGGATTGGCAGCTTGGCAGAGAGTAGTGAAGCCATCCATCACAATTTCGGATAATAACCAGGTTTCTTGTAGCAGAATAATATTGTGGGCACCCAGAATCCCCCTGCAGACATGATCACACATGAAGCTTCTGTGTCCACAAGTATTCCAACTGATTACTCCCACCACAGTACCTGCTAGAGCAAAGAATCACTTTCATGATTCCAACATGGCCGCCATCCATGAGGGTGCACAACTCATGTGCTCCGTCCAGGCGGGTACTTTAAGGCAACATAAGCATACCAGAGAACAAAGTTTCATAATTATTTGTGACCCCAGAAAGCATACTACAAGGAGATTGAGACAGAAAAATCTAATTGCAGCCGCTACGATCCTCCAGTCGGCAGCTTAAGGAGCGAGATGGCGGCGAGGGGGAGGCACCGCAGAGAGACCCATGCGTAACACCAGACCGGGGAAAAGAGCGGTAAGAAATGCACCCGCTCGCCAGCGACCTGACGTTAAATGGAGGAGGGGCGTCGCTGGTCGGATTGCAACCCCCCGGGCTCCATAACACCTGCAGCGAAGGATAGCACCAGCAATGGACCCGATGGCCTGAGGGGGAGCAGTGGCACCATGGGTGGGCACTGCAGGAGGAGGCGCGAACCCGGTGAGGACGGCATGGGGGACGGTGAGCAGGTAGAAAGGGGGTGACTCTCACTCCACCGTGAACATGCAGCAAAGCAGAGGCAGCAACGGGCTCCAACCCTCTCAAAGTAAGGCATTAACGGAGGGAGAATGGGGTGGCCCGATTCGAGACACGGACATAGCGCACACGCACCGTGGAGCGGGCGAACCGCAACCCCCAACACAACACGCAAGCTTCTAAAATTCACAGTAAAGCTGCATGCCGAGAGCATACAGTGAAGGGGGAAACCCAGCACCACTACGAATAAGGTACTGCTAACACCCGCGCATCAACAGTATCACAGTAAAGCTGCAAGCCGAGCACATACAGTGAGGGGGGGAAGCCCAGCACCATTAAGAATAATGTATTTCTAACACCCTTGCAACCTTCTAAGAATCACAGTAAAGCTGCACGCCGAGTGCATACAGTGAAGAGGTAAGCCCAGCGCCACTACGAATAAACAACTGCGCACCAGAAAACAGACTGCCTATCATAAAAGTATGAGGGGGGGTAACATGCAGAACAGAGCAACGCATATGGGCCACCTGGGACGGCCCCCACTCTCAGCTCACACAGAACGAAGGTGCAGAATTGATTAAATAAACTCCTTAATATAAACAGAGGGACGGTGACCTAGAACACACGGTATCTAGGGTGAGAACTGGGTGAAGCAAGGAAGACCGACCTCAAGAACTATGAAGTAACGCACCGTACCTGCTACCAAGGACCGACACAAGATGACCCTAGATCATCCACAAATTAAGGGCAGAGGCAAAGGAGCCCAGAGGCCACAGGCCCCAACCACTACGCAAGGGAATCAGCACTCACCCCGACAAGGGACTGGAGAGAGCCTCCGATAAAAGGTGCAATCCGGGACTGCGACACAGAAAAGTGGAGGGGGGCAACCACGACAAGAGACCACTCACAGTCTAGCAACAGATACAGGACACCTGGGCAGAGACATATTGAGCCAATTGAGAAACTCCCTCCCCCTGATTAGCCAGTGAGACACAGAGAGGACATACACCGTCAGCCTCAGCCAACAGATGCCAGGAGCCAAATCTAAGAACACCCCGCTCAGAGGCAAAGGCACAGCTAAATTACGAGGGGGGCAACTGGAACATTGCTGGAGGCAGCCCCGTTTGGAAGAATTGCAAGGAGAGGTTGCGTTAGAGAAAGCAGATATAAGTGATAACACGGAGGAGGAAACTACGATGGCTCTGAACAAGGAGGAATTGCAGGAATGCTTGAAAGAGATGGAAGGTAGAATAATGGAACCCTTCCTAGAACAGCTTGGCAAAATAAGGGAAGAACTGAAGTCCTCACTACTGGAGGTCAGAAAAAGAGATCACAGAACTTGGAAATAGAGTGGACGCTACAGAAGATGGTCTATCAGAGATCTCGGAAGAATCGAAGCAGAACAGTGTACTCCTCGAACAGGCGACCAAAGTGACACATAACCTGGAAATCCAGGCAGAGGAACTTGAGAATAGATCTCGTAGATCTAACATAAGAGTTAAAGGCCTGGTTGAGACAATCGCAGATAAGGACCTGAAGCAAACAATGCAGCACTGCTTCAGCAGCCTACTGGCACACAACCGGAGGACATATTAATAGACAGAGTGCACAGGGTAGGACCAAAGAAAGGGGACTCGGGAGCAAGACCTAGAGACATCTTATTGGCAATGACATCGTACACCATGAAGGAAGAGAGTCTGCGAGCAGCGAGGACGTAACAATCGGTCTCTATCAATGGAACACAAGTCCAACTATATCAGGACTTAGCATTATCTACCCTACACAAACGAAGACTGATGCAGCCGGTCACAAGGGTTATTCACAAGAAGGATCACCTACAAATGGGCATTTCCATTTGGTCTGCTGTTCACCTGGGAGGGCAGACAACAGCGTATCACCACGTGTGAGGAAGGACTGACCCTGCTGCAGATAGATTAAGACGAAGTCCGAATGGGTAGGGGTCCGAATCAGAATGCAAAAGGGGATGGACCCAGACTATGGGAGTGGTTGTCTGGCACCAAAAAGAGGCGAGGCAAGGAGGCCACACTGACATGCCCCCGACCGAAATGAGGCCCGATGGCAGGAACGTAATTAAGACAATATTCAATATGTGAGCCCCACCATCGGGGTCGGGAAGGGAGGAGGAAAACTAAGGAGGAGAGGTGGTTGTGAGACGAGAGAAGCATACCCGGGTTGGGAGGGGGAAGGGGGGCACCTTGGAATCTAACTCAGGGTATGGAAATATCCTGGTGTAGGGAAAGTTGGGGTATGTACGGGACCCAACGCCCCGGGGGAGGTTCTAAGGAATCTTGGTCCAAAGGGTAGGGAATGGGGAGAGGGGGAGAAGAGGGGAAAGGAGGGAAAGTTGAAGTTCAGATATATGGGGAAGTTCTGATGTATGGTTTAGGAGGCGGAAAAGGGAAAAGCGAAGGAAGCGAGAGGAGACACACCGAATATCTGGAGAAACCCAGGCGTAAGGGGTATGGCTGACTTGAACATTATAACCCTAAATGTACAGGGCTTAAACTCGTCGACGAATCGTCCCTCCATACTGGCGAGACTAAGAAACCTCCAAGCATCGATATTCTTTTTACAAGAGACACACCTACTCCCCGCAGACAAAAGAGGATGACCCATAAGGCATTCCCTAGACAGTATTACGCATCGTGCGGGTAAAAGACCAAAGGTGTGGCTATACTATTGGGTGCCAATGTGAAAGTTAGAAAACAAGCTCTATACAGGGATAGGGAGGGTAGATACCTGCTCCTCAAAGGCATGCTGGACGAACAGATATATACACTAGTCGCAATAAATGCCCCGAATGAGAAACAGGATCTTTACCTAGGGGAAATACTGCAAAAACTAGGGGTGCGAAGGCCAGATAGAGATTGGTGCGGATTTTAATTGTGTGATGGACCCAGCCCTGGATAAGACATTGCCACCCACCGCCGCAAACGGGAGAAACAGGCACGCGCTAGGGAAACTCTTCAGGGACTTGAGGGTGGTAGAAACGTGGAGATTTTTCCACGAGCAAGGAAAGGAATTCACCCACTAATCAGCAGCACAAAGAGTGTACTCAAGAATCAACATAATACTGGTCTCAGGCACTCTGACCCCCCAGGTGGGAAAAGTACAAATAAGAGTTAAATATCTTAAGTATCAGAAGTTCCTGTCAGTGTGGAATCCATTTCTTGAGTTTGTTAAGGAAAGGGAAGGTCAGTACTACAGACCAGCAATAATGAGAGCGCCACACAGCTGAGGGGCAATGAAACAGGAAAGAGGAGAATTAGAACTGTGAGTCATGCCAAACGAGCAACCACATCTAGCTCACTAAATGATAATGAAACCGGAACCATACCTGTTGGGGTTAGGGTGGGAAGGGTGGGGCAAGGGGCTATGAAAGGTTTGGAAATGTTATAACTGAAGTTGGACTGAAGCACGTAAATACACAATAACTGTCCTCAGGTGGTACAATGCTAGTACGTTTATACAGTAATTAGCTTGCGATACTCATTGGAGCAACTATGCCAACAATGCCAAGTAAAATGTGATTGTGTTTGAATAAAGTTTTGAAAAAAAATTATTAAAAAAAAAAAAGAATCACTTTCATTCCATTTCTGAAAGACTTGTGTTAGTATTCTGGGCAGAGCTACCCAAATACTACTGCTTTTTATTCCCCCCTACCCACTTGTTACTTTGAGTTTCTCTTTTGGTTTAATAGTGGAAATGTTGATGCTTTTTTCTTGGAAAGCAGTGGCCACTGCTAATAATGCATTTAACCCCAGACGTGATTGCAAGCTCACCTCTACCAACGCAGTTGTAGTCTAATACGGAAAATTGATGTATTCAATTTCTAATGAAGAGAACAGTTATAATTCAGGAATTTCTTTCACCAATTTTAAGATGGTCTGTCGATTCAATACTGTTCCCATCTCACTATCACCCATATGTTCGATCCATAAGTGGGGACGTTAAAAAAAAAGTGTTTGACAGATCCTCAATCGGGGTGGCCATTTGCTCCTTCACGTCTTGAGCTCCGCCTTTACTGGTCACTTCTCTTACATTCACTATATGCGGTTGTGGACCAATCATACCAGTGATATGAAGGTGCATGGATGAAATCTTACTACGGGCAGGTTCTTTCAGCCAATCTTTTGGTCTCTCCGTCATCTGGTCTGCAATAGAGGCCAAGGAAATCTTGCTCTTCATTGCGGGAACCAATTCACTCGAAGTTGAAGTATTGGAGCCCCTTTCCAATTCGACGATGGTCTCAATATTTGTCTCAATATTTGTAGTAGTACTAACACAGCAATTTCTAGAGACCCATGCCAACCTTGCCTCTCGTCTTACCACATTGGGCTCGCTCTCCTGGGAACTCAGATATTCTGACAGATCTAGATACCTCAAATATTTCCTTGAGCCTCTCGTGAGGTTTCCTTGTTTTTTCTTCTTTTTCTTGCTTTGTCTCTTCTTCCCTGTTTCTTTAATTTCCATGGGATTCACTGGAGGAGGGACGAAAGTGTACACTGTTCGAGGGCACTCATTCTCATTGACCCGTATCCCTGCCTTGTCCATATTATCCATCTGTTCTTTAGAAGGAGCATCAGAGGAAGGGCGATTGATCTGCCTTTGAAGACTTATCTGTTCACTAGATTTTTTGTGACATCTTGTTTCAAAGTCTTTAAACTGCGAAGGTCCCTTGCCCCTCACATGAGCTTCCCTTGCAAACTGCTTTTCTAAGCAGTGCTTGATAGCAATTTGTTGATCGTACACTATAGTAGCCCAGTCAGGGATGCTGATATTTTAGCTTCAAAAACGGAGTGGTTCAAACAGGGATTTCATAGCATTCCATTCATTATTTCTAGTGCTAATTTGATTTTGGCAGATTGAAAGACTGAAGTAGTAACAGAATCTTTTATATTTTCGTAAAGATTTACACACAAACTTTCAGTGCCAAAATTGATGGAAGCAACAGTTTAACCTTGTCATCCATCTCTTTTAAGGTCTCGTGTAGGTGGTCTTGCTCCAGTTTGTTACATTCTTCTATTGAATCGAAAGTGAGGTGTTCCGTAAGAAAGGAGGCAGGATCAGCGTGTAAGTCAATACCAGAACCTTCGACCTGGTTAATGTCACTGACCTCCCTCTCCTCATTCTGACCTGCTTCAAGAGCACTTTTTGTAACCTTCAACCTGGTTAATGTCACTGACCTCCCTCTCCTCATTCTGACCTGCTTCAAGAGCACTTTTTTGTATCATTCTCTGCTGAGCAATACGCCTCCATCAGACTATGATCAAAAACTCCCATCAACAGAAAATTTCCTCATGGTGATATGAATCCTAATCCTGTATTTTTGCCACAGTAGATCTGACCCCCAAACTGATGATGAAGACCTTCATATTTTTCTGGGATTAGTTTCCAAAACTGAAGGGCTTATAATCGTATTTATCCGTGCATGATTGGTGAACCTGTGCGACAGTGCTCACTATTAGGGATCCAGATGCAGACTCTTGGTTTAGAGCTAAAAATTGTTTTGCTGGAGTCTTTTCTTGCCCAAGCTCAATGACTGTTTTAGGAATAGAGGAGGGACGCTCAGACTCCATTCCCTTGGGAGTAGATGCACAACTCGGCATCTCCATTCTATTGTACTCTTTCTTTTCCGATGTTTTGTAGGAGGCTATGAGACCCTCCTCCATCGTTGGAGTATCACCCTCCTCCTTGCGAGGAAGAAGGTTGGCGTCTCCCCAAGTGCTTTTTGTAACATCTGTCATTGTGGGTAGTTGTTCCATTGTTTTGTGTTGAGGAAGTATCAAGACCCCAGGGCTTGTGTTGGCTAACAGTTCCACCTCTGCAGTTTGCTTATTTGGCATCAGGCCCAATTCAGTATTGAGGATAGTGCGCCCTGCACTCGGCAATAAAGTGCTGCTTTGTTGTCTGGCCCTTGTAGCCCAATCCCAATTTTTTACCGCTGTGCAATTTTTGCATGCGGCATATGAGAGCTTATACATAATGGTCACAGATTGATTGCCTGAGTCTGCGCCGGGGGCCTGCATAGAAACTGCTCCGTTAAACTAAAATGCCACTTATGAGGTTCAAAGGACTCTGCTGTCCCGCAGGTACACTCAAACGTGGATTTTAACTGAGGGATTGAGGAAACCACTAGGCAAAAAGTCATACAAACGGGGGGGAGCCTGGGAAAAGTTTTTTCTGGTTTGGCTGCTGCTTGCACTTGGTATTACCAGATAATACTTTCTGGATACAGCAGAGGAAACAAAATGGTCTGAGCCTCTTCCTCTGCCTTGAATCCGCCGAACCGCCAAACCGCTCACTTTGCTAAATTGGCTGTGAGCGCGCACGAATGAGCGCAAAGTCCTTCAATTTATGCTGTTTCCTGGTATCACAATAGGTGTTCAGCCAGATGCCTGCACAGACTCTTCACTCTATGTTGGAGTGTAGAGGGACAATGCCAAACCGCTCACTTGGCTGTGAGCACGAGCGCATGAGCACAAGCTCCTTCAATTTATGCTGTTTCCTGGTATCACAATAGGTGTTCAGCAAGATGCTTGCACAGGCTCCTTACTCTGTGTTTAAGTGTAGGGGGACACTGCCAAACTGCTCACTTTGCTCACTTGGCTGGTTGCCAATGTCCTGGCAGCATTGGATTGCACGCATGTGGAGCTGGTGCCTCCCCACGCCTCAGAGGAGGTCTACAGGAAACAGAAGCAGTTCAATTTCCTCAATGTACAGTTGGCATGTGACGCCGACCTGACATCACACACTGCTGTGCCTGTCCACAAGATACACCCACAATGCTATGATCCTGTGGAACAGCAGCCTGCCGGCGTACATGGCGCTTCACAGAGAACAAAGGATTTGGATGTTGTGCGAGTACATCTACAATCTCATCTACTTTGCAGCTTGAGTGACAGGCAATGGGGGTGTAACACTGTAACAAATAAATGTCCAGAATGCGCACTGCACATGCAGGACCCACCAGCGCACCCCTAATTTGATAGGCCACAAGACACAGCGTTAGCACAGGACTTGTGATGTAGCAGTCACTGAGCAGGCCATTGCAACACCAACAGGACATCCGCACACAATTCACTACAGGTACCAGGATGCAACACCACCCAGCGTCCCCAAATGCAATTGACGGGTCCAGGCACCGCCCTCCACGTCAAGCCACCATCTCAGTCAGATACCTAGAACAATATGAGACATGGCCCTTAGCTGAATCTACGTTTTACTATGTCACTCTGGACAACACCCTGAGCAGTGCAATATGCATGCAAGGACTGGAATGTGAAACAGTGTTGCACAATGTGAAATGGGACATGCATGCACAGACTGACCATTGCAATGCCACCATCATGGGCAATGCTGTTACCAATCTACAGTACTCACACCTTGTCTCTCCACCTTGTAGGTGACTCTGGAACCCACTGCTTTATTGGCTGATGACCCCTCTGAGGAATCCCCAGACATCGCAGGAAGTGGTGTACAACTGGGCCCATGTGAGGACCCAGGTTGTGATTGAGTGAACCTTTGGCCTCTTGAAGTCCCGATTCAGGTGCCTACACAGGTCTGGCGGGACAGATTGTATTGGCATGTGTAACGTTGCACAATATCTGCCTCAGCCACAAGATACCTCTGCCCCCAGATCTGGACATTCCTCCCCCAGAGGATGATGATGCTGTGCCAGTTGGTCACTTGCACCCGCGCTCTGAGCGCACTGAGGCCAGGGATGGACGTATGACCCGGCAAGAAATCATTGAGAACATTTTCTGAGTTCCCTCTCCACTCAGTACTTCCCTTGCACCTTACTGTATTTCATGCACAATCACAGTAAACACTTATTTGAAAACTTAACACTTAAGCCCCTCCCCAAACATATCCCTCCCAAAATACCCACCCCCTAAACACTCACTTCCCCAAATACCCCCACCCCAAATCCCTCCCTCCCCAAACATCCGCTCCCCAAACACACTCAGTGGAGCACCCAATCAGTGTTATTGTCACTTGCAGGCCCTCTCAGCCATGGAGCTCTTGGAAGACTCCTATGTAGGACGAAGTCTCTGTGACCGGTGCTTTGGTCTGCCTAACTGGGAGTCCTCAGTGGTGGTCACAGATGTGGGTGAGTCTGACCCCTTGGCCTGCATGTTGCCCAGGCAGAGTTGGACGGTGATCTCGTTCCCCTTCCTCACTCTTTGTGCAAGGGTGAGGAGGGCAACATTTGCACAGCCTTGCAACTTGGCACTCCTGCGGCTAGACACCTGCATATATTGCCTCATGAGTTTTATCTCCTATAGCTGTTCCTGTGCTATCGCAGTGAGTTCTCACTTCTGGGCCTCTATTGCAGGCCTGCGTGCATCTCCCTGTCAGAGGCTGGGCAGTGGTAACGGTGGGGGGCTGTCGGGTGACGTGGGGATGTAACAAGCTGAGGGGCATGTGGTGTCGTCATCGCCGTCCTCCTCAGTGGCAACTCCACCACGATGGCCTGGTGGCTGCTGGGCTTGTGATGGTGTGGATGGCACAGGAGGGACAGTGAGACCACTGACTACAGGTGTGGTGGTTGTGTTGCAGCTGTGCCACATGCAGAGGTGTGTGGCGATGCTGCTGGTGGTGACAATGGTATCGATGTTGCTGGTGGTGGGGCTGATGGTGGATGCGACTTGGCAGTTGGTCTGCCCTTCTGCCTGGGTCTGCTTGCTTTTCAGGTCTGCCTGCAACTGCTCAGCCTGATGACGGTTCTGGGGCGTCGCTGTCGGAGAACTGTGTGCTAGACTGGTATTCGGGTGCTGCCAGTCTAGCCGTTTCTTACTGTGGCATTGTATATTTTTCCGGGCATCTGTGATAAATCAACCATGATAATGGTTATTGCTTCGACTGGCATTTTGGTTCAACTAGGCATGTTTTACTGTAATATGTTATTCTGTGTCTAGACTGGGACTATAATGTGCAGCCAGTTGGACATGTTTTTGTTGTGTAATGGCCTTTTTAATAGCAACACATTAAATTAATTACAGCATTAATGTTCCTGTGCACTGTTCGCGACTTGCATGTATTGGATTTTTGTTCTGGTGTTACCCTACACAACAATTGCAAATGCTGTGGCTTTTTAGCCAATTTATCGCAGAAAGTGTGCTGCATAATGCATTAAAACACATATATTTATGCTTCTCCTAGTACAGTGTGCGGCGTACCCCTGAAGCAGCAATTCTGTGCGTACTCCAGAGAGTGGCATGACCCGTGATTTGTTGCTGGGCTGGGAGGAGGGGGGTGCTCAGCATGGCTTGCAGGCGGGCCCCCACATTTTGTGTTACGCAACTGTTTTGATGTTGTATGGAGGAAGGAGGGTTCCAAGCGGTTCCATGTAAAGATTGAAGATCGCAGAGAAGAGGATGGATCCTTGCGTGACTCCACTGGAGATTGGTAAAGTTGGTGATCTGGAGGAATCCATTTGTACAAACTAGTGGCAATTAGCAAGGTACGTTTTGAACCACCTGAGGACGATCTTGCTGATCTCCATGCAATGACGGAGATTGTCAGTGAGTGTCTGATGGTCTACTGTGTAAAATGCTGCTGAGAAGTCAAGGAGAACCAAGAGGCAAGAGTGGCCCTCATCAAGGATTTTAAGGGCATCATTGACCACCTTGATGGTAGCTGTTTCTGTGCTGCGCCTGAACCTAAAGCCAGATTAGTAGGGCTGAAGGAGGTTGCTGGCTTCGATGAGTTGGTGGAGTTGCGTGTCTACTGCTTTCTCAAGGATCTTAACTAGGAAGGGACAATGGGTGATGCAAAGGTTGTTACTGAGGTTGTCAGGGTTCAGAGTTGGCTTCTTGAGAAGCAGGAGGATTTCTGCAGTCTTTAGGGGCGAGGGGAAGGTGCCTTGAGTTAGGGAGCTGTTGATGATTGTCAGGTAAGAGAGTAGTGCTTGAGTTGGAAGTATCTTGAGTACGGAGGTAAGGAGGATGTAGTCCACATATGATGTGGCCATGAGGGATGCTAGAATGTCATTAAGGTCTGCCATAGTGAGTGTCTAAGAAAGTTGTCCAGGTGGTTGTGGTTTTCCAAGATGGAATGTGTAGTGTGCTGTCAGTTGTAACGTGGGTGTCTGTGTTGGCAGATTTTTGTTGAAGTTGAGTTCTTCAATGTATCAGGGTGAGGAAGGTTCAGGCTTGAAGGTGCGTTGTTCTACTTGGGCATGACAAGGCATGGCAGTTGATATTGATTGTCAGGGTGGTGTTGAGTTCTTGGAGGAGCGAATCACAGTCCTGGTTAGTCAGAGGTAAATCAGTCCATGTGAAGTGGAGTTTGGTGAGGTCTTCTGTGAGAGCATCCACTGGGAAGTTCATAAGTGATCAGAAGGCTTGTTGGCAGGACTTCTGATGGGTTTGCTTGACTCTTGTGATGTGACTAATGTCAAAGGGGTTTGTTAGATGGTCTGACCAGTCGAGCAGGATTGGAGAGCTATGATGGGGGGCCAGGGTATTGATGATGAGGTTGAGGATATTACCCTTCCTAGGAGTTGGGTCTTTTGTGTGCTGCTTCAGGTACACATTGTTGTCTAGGCAGTGGAGATCTACTTTCATTTGCTTGGTTGTTGGGTTGCCAGGTATGTTGAAGTCACGGAGGAAGATGTTTTTGGCATGTGTGAGAGACAGGGTGGTGACCAAGTCTGTGAAGTCTTCGATGAAGGAGGTGTTGGGCTTGGGTGGTCTATAGATGAGGTGAAAAGTGACACAGTTCATTGGGGAGCAGGAAATACTTTCAAAAGAGCCAATGGTGGCATCCTCAAGTTGGGTGCAGGGCCATGATGTCTCGTGAATGATGGCGAGGCCTCAGCTGAACCTGTTTGGATGGTCTTATCATAGAATTCTGTAGCTGTTGGAGGTGAGGAAATCTAGGATGTGGGTGTAGGTTGGTGTCATCCAGGTCTCAGCAATGAAGATGGCGTTGATGTCATGTGTAGTGATGAGCTTGGCTATGTCTACTACATGGTTGATAGCTCAGCGGACATTGGCAAGCATCAGTTTTCTTGTAGTTGTCTATGAAGGAGTGCTAATGGGGACTATGATGATGTGAGTGAGATTGCAACGATGCAGTATTTGTTGTTGTTATGATGTTTTTGGTGAGCGGCGTAGTTGTCGATAAATTGTGATGGTAGGAATGGCCTTTTGGGAGAGAGTAGTGAAACACATAATTGAGGGAGCTTACCTGATGTTAGAAGAGCAGGGGTTCAAACAGGATTTGCCCGTTTGTTCGTCAGCCCTTCGCTTCGGACGCCTGGGCGAGAGACAGCCTCAATCTAAGAGTTAAGAAAGGAAGGGGAAGGGCATAGAGGCTGGGTGGGGCTTAGGTCAAGTGACCAGCATCCTCCTCAATGCTGTCTGACTGGAGCTGGCTTGGAGTCCATAAGTAGCTGGCTGGAAGGTGTAAAAACAGGTGGTAGTCGGAGTAACTGAGTGGCCTGGACTGGTCATGTGACCAGCAGCCTCCTCAATGCTGTCTGACTGGAGCTGGCTTGGAGTCCATAAGTAGCTGGCTGGAAGGTGCGAACATAGGTGGTAGGCAGAGCAACTGAGTGGCAGCGACTGATCACGTGACCAGAAGCCTCCTCAATACCTGTAAGTAAGCAGAGTAATACTAAGGTAGCTCACAATAATTTTCCCCTCCACCCATAAGAACTAAGCCAAATAGACGATTACCAGAGGTGGGGTCACTTTTGCAGAAGTCCTTGTGTCTTGCCTTTTCTCCTGCATACACACCGTGTTTGAGTATCATGTATCTAGCTCAGTGCCATCAATACATCCTGCCCTTTGTATACTACATTTCAGGCAAGAATGGTCTCGAATGGAATAAGTGAGGTTGGTGAGGCCTCAATGGCTTTTAATGGAAGAGCCATTAAGAAGTATTAAAAATACTGCAGTTCAAGAACTATTCGACTGGGCGATTTCCACATCTCCACTGGCATAACCCTCTTGATGACTCACCTACTGCTAGTAGATGGACCTTTGCTTGCATCCTTCTGGGTTACAAACAGAACTCTGGCATTGCAAATGTGGTATAGTGGAGTATGGAACATTCTCTTGGTAGGGAAGCTTACACTAATTGTTCTTGGCTGCACCTGTGTGCACTATAGGTTCAGGGCCTTTTTCATGGAATGCATTGCTGCTGAAAATATAGACTTGACCTGCACACTGAGACTTAAGTCAAGAAGGTATTTTGCAACCAACTGCTAATTATTCTTTTAAATGTACCTTGATGTGATGCATATTGTACTGTTCACTGTTGGCTTGAATGGAAATTATTGGGAGTGGGAGTGGAGAGACGAGGTGGGCATTGGAGCAGGTTTGAGCATCTAAAGTCTAACTCTTAATATTTCCTCATTCTATTACATTTGAAAGACTAATGAACATATTTGAAAAAAGTAAATCCCTGCAGAACATCAAATAGAGGATATTATGGACACTGGTAAATATTATTGTACCTTTAAGATTTGTTAAATGTTCTTCAGCATGCACACAACACCATATGCCACCGTAGGTCATGTAATGATAGAATTATATTTTCTTCTTCTTCCAGTTGGGAATTTAAACTTCAGGTGTTCGCAAAAAAAATCTAATAAATGTAATGGTTTAAATGATTTCTCAGGGCATCTGTTTTAGTTGCTGACAGCATGTAACTACTGTATATCTATTCATTGTGCAGCCTAGAAAGTACAGAGCTGAATCTTTTAAATGTCATACCCAAATAATCGCCATTGTAATTAGTGCCTAGTGTTTTGCATTCATGTTTGCCACCGTGGGGGCTCTACTGGACATTTGCTGCTCATGTCTTGTACCTACATTCTCTAAAAGTATTCGTTTTGCGGTTGCTTGGGACTATTTTCATGCTCATCAGGTACCTAAAAATGTAAACATTCCTGCTATTTACTGTTATGCTTTTTACTTAAACATCATTATTAGTGACATATCCTTTTGAGAGATGCTGAATTGGCATAGCAGACAACACTATCCTAGTATAAGTAATTTGGCCCATGTGGAGCAAGTCTTGCCATACGATGCAGTAGATGAGAATGACAGAATCCCAATTGCATAGAGCAAAAGGAATAATAGGGCACAAGTCAATGAAAGTTCAATGTTGGTACTTCAGGAACAGTTACTGTTCTGAATGTTTTATGTCGGTGTGTCTTTCCTAACTGATTACTAGTGGGATTTTTTTTCCTCTCAGGTACCGATTTTTGGACGCCTTCTGAGAAGCGCTTATTTAAAAAAGGATTTTGTGCCCACAAGAAAAACTTTCACCTCATACAGAACATGGTAAGACACACGGAAGGAGTTTGCTTTCATGTATATCAACTACACTGGAGATTTCTGAATAGCATGCCTGCCACTGATATTTTCAAGCTAAAGAAGCAGTTTATTGCTGGAATACTTTTTCCAAATATATTGTTTTGTCACATTTTTTTTTATAGATATTTTCTAATATCTAAAATAACCATCTAAGTATAAACAGTAGAATAGGAGAGGGACACTAACACAAAAATAAATCAAACTATGAGATTGAAAGTATTGAAAATGAATTCTCTACCTTTACTTTTACTATAAATAATTTGTAAGGCACTACCAATGTGGCCCAGGGGCATACCGGCGCCGAAGAAACTGGGAAGTAGCACAATGTAGTAACATAGGACCAGGCTAACCCAAACCCAGGATTATCTGAACAGATGCGTTTTGAGATGTTTCATAAAGCACTCCAGAGACGAGCAGCTTCTTAATTCAAAAAGCAGTGCATTCCACTTGAAGGGAGCAGCCACCCAGAAAGTGCCTTTTTTTTTACTAATTCAAGGTTGGCTTTAGGTATTTGCAGCAGTTTAAGACTGCTTGAGTGCATAGTGTGTGAATCTAGTTTGTTTTTAAGTCTGCAGGCTATATATGCAGGGAAGATATCTGCCAAGGATTTATAGGTAATGGTCAGTAGCCTAAATTCATCCTGGCTACTATGGGCAGTCAATGTAAACTTATTCGCACCTCTGATACATGCTCACACTTCCTCATCCCCATAACACTCTAATGGTGTTGTCTTGCACTACTTGGAGTTTAGGCAGTTCTCCTTTCCCAATACCCACTAATAGAGAACTACAATAGTACATTTTGGACAAAATAAGGGCCCGGGCAACTGTTTCATATCTTTTTTGGGAGAGAAATAGGCAAATGTGCAACAGTAGCCTTACATAATAGGCTGAGGCCGAGACAAGGCTATTCACCTTTGCAGTCATTCTTAATGTCTGATCAAATACAACCCCCAATATTTTTTCTTTTGTGGAGATGTCCTGCTTAGCAATGCAGAATGTATCATATTCCGCATTAAGCTTCAGTAATCTGGGCCTAGAACCAACGATCAAAAGTTCAGTTTTTTCGTGGTTCAAGGCCAACCCACTCGTATCCATCCGATCTTGTATAAATTCATAGATTTCTTTCACCATTTTGGAGTCCTTCTCGTAATTACCTGACAAAGGGATAATGCATTGTGAATCGTCAGCATAGTTTGAAAAACCTATCCTTTTTTGCTCTAAAAGCTGGAAAAGTGGAGCCGTAAAGATGTTATACAAAACAGGGGATAAAGAAGCCCCCTGTGGACACCATAGCACAGTGGGGCAGGATCGGCCCCTGCTTGCTTACTGCATACCCGCATAGTTCTGTTTCCTAAAAAGGACTGCATCCACTCCATCGCTTGATCGCTAAAATTGGCCATCTCCTGTAATCTGATCAGAAGCAATGGGTGGTTCACTAAATCAAATGCAGATGACAAGTCCAGTGACATCAGCAGCATATTTTCCCTTCATTAATATTAGACATCATATTGGACTTCAGTTCCAATAGTGCCGATTCTCTGCTGAAGCCCGACTGACCCCCATTCAGGATCAGTTGGCCTTTTATGTGGCTCAGTATTAGTTCATAGGCCACTCTATCCAATATTTTCAATAGAAATGGCGAAGTGGATATAGATTGGTAGTTAGTGGCGACTTTAGGATCCTACCTTTGTTTTTTTAACAATGGGGTGATCCAAGCGCCCTTCAATCTTGTGGGAACCGATCCTTCTTTAAAGGATGCATTAACTATTTTCATAATGGAACTGATTTATAGCTCTGAACAGGCCTTGAAGCTGGGAATATGTCACCCTGGCAAGAAGATGTCTTAAGTTTAGCCAAGGTGATACGAAGCTCGTCTTCAGTTATACTCCTAACAGGCGCATCTTCTTTCAGCGTACCCTTGTTAGGCTTAAGAAGCTCACAGGTTTTCGCCTTTTCGATATTACTTTTGATCTTTTCCGTTTTGTTCAGCATAGCCTTTTGGATATGCACACACCACTCCTGATCTTTACAGATAGTTTCCTGGAATTTGATATCTGGTTTCTCTAATTCTTTAAGAATGGTGAAGATCTCTTTGGAATCATATTGAGCTTTCTATATTCGTGATTTATAGCAATCTTTCTTGGCTTTAATGACAGCCAGTTTAAATTTCCTAGCACACTGCTGATAAGGTAGCTTATCCTCATCCGTTTTAGACTTTTTCCACTGGTAAAAGTCTTTTCTCTTACACACTCTTAACACTTTTAAGTCGTCAGAGAACCAAGTATTTTTGGTATGGCTGATCAATTTCCTACTTTTGGGAGGCGCTAAAATATTGGTTGCTTTGTCAAGTACGTCCAGAAGGGAATTAGTCATGTTTTCAACATTAACAAAAAATCGAGGAGTCCTAGGACAAGGGACAGATCCACTCCTTCATTGACTCAGGATTAATCCTCTTCACATTTCTAGACATATTCCAGTTTTTTTTTAGCTAAGCCCTTTTTGCTAGCAGAGTCTAGAATTATAATACATTCAATGAAAGAATGATCAGACCAAGGGCATGTGGAAATATGAGGCTTACTTATATTCATATTGTGTGAGAAGATCCAATCTAACATATTACTTTGCTATGAGTGGGTTTGTCAATGTGTTGTTTAAAACCCAATGCAGTCATAAACCTAACAAATTCCCTGCTGCTGGGTCCTTATCGCCAGTAGATAAGAGTCTGTTGCCACTTTCCATTGTCGTGTGGGAGGACACATACAACTACTGCCTGTTTCTGTGGAGCGGCCGTGCAGTCGTACGCAGAGTCTAAAGCAGTCTCTGCAGTCCTCACTCTTTCTGAGTTGCGAACAGTCTGTTGCCACTTTCCATTGTTGTGTGGGAGGAGCCATATAATTACTGCCTGTTTCCGCGGAGCGGCTGCAGAGCGGTCCAGAGTCTAAAGCAGTCTCTGCAGTCCTCACTCTTTCTGAGTTGACGAACAGTCTGTTGCCACTTTCCATTGTTGTGTGGGAGGACCCATACAACTACTGCCTGTTTCTGCGGATTGGCCGCGGAGTCGTCCGCAGAGTCTAAAGCAGTCTCTGCAGTCCATGGCTGCGACGGCCGTGAGGAAGGGTGCCACACTGGAAAAAGAGGGCAGGCTCTTGCGGAGCGACCAAACCCACCTCCAGGAGAAGGACAGGGGTCCCAAAGATCCGGACTCTACGACAGCTTCCATGATGAATGACACTCCCCGTTTGGGGACCTTGTCAAGTAAGAGTCTTCTGGGGAAGAGAAACCGTACGGCACTAACAATAGTGTTGACTATGCCCCCTCTGGACACTAACTTAGAGCTAGCAACTTGACCCCAGCCTCTGCCTTCTACCGAAAGAACTTTTGCAGACTCAACGGCAGACCTGCCCCAGCCGTTGGAAAACCAGCTCGGAGAAGTAATCACTTCATCCGCAGATCTTTTAATATCTCCACTTCCAATACCACCTGAGTCCTTAGTGCTTGAAAACATCCCAGCCGAGCTGCAATTAGCAGCCACATTAGAAGGAGTAACACCCGACTCTCATTCCCCGACTGAACATGTTGGAATTCCCAAGGGCCTCTCATTGAATGAGCACAGGGTAGTCGCACACCATAGCCTGACGGCTGCCAAAGGAATAAACGATGTATCAACATCGATCGTTATCCATCCAATCCCTGACAGGGCTGACCTGGTAAGCCTGGTTTCCGATCAAGCGGAGCAACCGGGCATCTGGTTAAAGGTTGTGAGGCGGATACAAACACTCTGGAAGGAGATGAGCCAAATCGAGACCCTAAATCCAAGGGGAGCCCCGCTGGCTCAAAGGCTCATATAAAGAATAAGTTGACTCAAGATCCTGCCTTGACTACTGCCGACTCCTCGGACTTGGCTACATAAGATAAGGAAAAAATGTCATCAGAGACCAATAAAATTAAAAAAGTTACAAAAGACAAAAAACAGCATCAAAGACAAGTGAGCCACTTTTCTAACTCTCAAATGCGCGTGTCAGCTAAAAACCAAAAGAGGCCCTCGTGCATAACATCGTGAGTAAAAGGCCCTCATAGGAAAGCAGTAACTACACAAGCTCGACACCAGACTTTCTCTGCCAATATATTGGAAGAATCCTTCAAGAAAAAGCAGCTCACTGCTGACCAAGCCCCCGTAGAACCAACTGATGCTGAAATGTTGGCAGCGATGGAAGGAACCGTGGAGCCTGACTATTTGAGCCTCAAACGCAAGAACCCCAGATGTCTGAGAAGGCGGGTGTATTTAAACCACGGACACAGCCTCCGACAAATGCAACCCCCCAAAGATGGCACTTTGGCAAGCCCTCCACTAAATCTGGAAATACAATAGTGGAGACGCCGGAATCCGTGCGGTTGAGAATGGCCACTCAGGTCACTCCCATTCCGGCTTTGCGGGAAGAAAGAGTGAATCTCTGTCCATGCGATTCTATCTCATATGGCACACGCAATCAAGACATGCGGATTCTACCCAGCGCAAAATGGGTGAAACTTCTAAGGAAGTAAGCAAACCGGAAGGGAAGTTCCATACTGCATAATGAACATCGAATGAACAAAGAAGACTCATCATTGCTCCTGCGAAAGTCTCAGAAAGCCATGGCTTTAACTCCCTCAAGAACCATGTCGAACCCAGACGACAGCTTCAAATCAGTTACATTCTTGAGATCACCAACACAGAATAGACGCCTAAGCGAAATCTCAATTCAGACGCCCAAAGAATCTCCATTAAAAAAAAAAGATTTAATGACAGTAATGTCCACGATAACAATAGCTCTGGCACCTTTCAGCAAGTTGTATGAGGCATTAAGCTATACTTTAAAGGACCAAATCATCTTGATTGCTCTCATGCATACAATGTCACGATTGTGCCACTGGCGCACCAATTGACACCCATCGTGGACTATTTGGGACTCAGTTGTTTCCGTAATACTCCCTGGACAATACCTATTCATATTATTTTCTTTACTTTCCGTTTACAAGGCTTTGAAACTTTCGTATTTACTTTTACAAACTACATGCCCCACAATACACCTCGTGGCAGTTCCCATTTCCCGGCTATTACTATACAGCAGTTCTAGCACTACAATCACCAGAAGCCTTAGAGAACAGTGCAGCTTTTGCTTTCCCAGGACTTGGCCAATTACATTCAGGTGTGCTGCTCCAGGTGCTGCTAATTAGCCTACTTCAGCACAGGGCAGCTCAGTATTTAAGCATCTGCTTGCAGGAGCACAGGCCTCTTGCATTGAGCTTCCTACCAGCCCTTTGTTGCCCTGTTCCTTGGATATTTGTTGTGTCCTGTGGCTTCCAGTTCCAGTTCCTGCTCTTGTTCCAGAGCCCTGTGCTTCCTGCCTTGCTGCCCTGCTTCTCAGCCCACTCTCCCCTGCCTTTTGCGTGCACCTCTGTGCCTTCCATACTGCAGCCCTCTGTTCCCTGGCTACAGTCCCCTTGCTCCCTTTCTTATTTAAAGCCCTCTGTTTCCTGGCTACTGCTCCCATGCTCTCTTCCTTGACTGCAGCCCTCTGTTCATGATTCCAGTCCTTGTCTTCCTTGAGTCTTCAGTCCTCCCCTTTGGTTATCCACTTCAGTTATACTGTTTCCTTAATTTCCCTCTGCTAGCCTTCTCTTGTTTTTCCAGCCCTGAGTTGCTGTTCTTGATTCCCGTGTACAGTTTCCGGTCGCCATTCCCTGCATTTAGATACTAGGTTTCTGCCCTTCCTTTCTTCCGGTTCTCTGTTCTGAACCTTGCTCTCTTTGACTTCCTTTTCACTGGATATTTCTGTTCTTGTGTTTTATGTAAATCGTATGTACAGAGTTTGACTGTTGGATCCCAGCAGGCAATCTCTGCCCCTTCCCTTGTCGCGTTTCAGTGTTGTACTTCGTGCCATTGTTTTCAGTGCACTGGTTCCTGTTTCAGGAAGCTGTCATTGTTCGGTTCCTGCTGGATTCCAGGCTTCAGTTTTACGAGTACTGTTACCTTGTTCGTGCCTTAGGGTTCAGGTAAAGACACCCACTGCTGTTGCTCCCAACCATGAGTATTCAGAGTGGGCCTCTGTAATACCTATCTGTGCAGAAGGCTGGAGTTTCCAAAGGTCTGTGGAACACTCTTTTCCCATTCTGCGTACACCCCATGAGCGAACCCAGCGTGTTTGTATCTTTGTATTCCCTGCCTCTTTTTGTTCAGAGCCTCTGTTGCCTATCCTTTCTGGTCTACAGGACTCCTTGTAGTCCAACTTCTCATGTGCCTTTCTCCCTTTAGCTTAGTGGGCACACCTCTACCCTCAGGCCCCTTCTGACATACAAAGCTATCTTACCTAGAAGGATATGTCACAGCGAAATCCATCGATAAGCCTTTAACTAAATCTCAAGCAACGGACGCTCCAACCTGGCCACCACTACAGCGGAATGCAGTTGTCAGCTAACCGGGCCAAAAAAAACACAGCTCAACATCGGCCAGCACTCTAGCAGGAGACTCAACCACTAAGAAGACCAGAGCTGCAACCAAGCAAAAGGTTCCTGACTTGGAACTACGAGGAATCTCCAACATGGATACCCTTGATTCCCTATGTTCACCAGCCTCTACAAAGCAAGTAATAGAGCAGAAGAAGAAACAAATCCACGATTTGCTTTGTGATAAAAGGCTGGTAAATGGTTCCATTACCGTGGTTTCTCTCGATTAAATTTGCAAAGACAGTTTGCCAATGCAAGGAGCCGGGTTGAGATTGAAAGGGATTTCTCCACCTACCTTTGGCATCTTCTCCCAGAAACCGAGTTCGACGACGAAGCACAAATTAAAAAATCAACTAGACAAATAATTTATCTAAAACGCTTAGAAGTTCAGACACGGTCAGAAGACAAGGGAAAGAGGAACATATTATTGAAAGTAGCCGCTAGACAAACTGCAAACACGAAAAGGATCTCTAGCGAAGAATTCACAGTGAGAGAATTAAATCAAAATTAAGCCTGGGTGGACTTCAGAAAATTCAAGTGACCTATTAAACTGGAGCCTTCATACAATTGAAGACTCTAATTCGGAATTAACAAACACGTTCCATCAAAAAAGAAAAATGAAGGACCACCCGGAAGGCCCATCAGATTTTGAACCAAAGAAAAAAAATTGCCTATTGACTCACCCTCTCCGAAATTTTTATCTATGGCTGATAAACGGAAACTAATGTATAAAGGGAAAGAGTCACACTCTCTCAAGCAACAAAAAATATACACAACTCCAAGCAGTAGTTCTGAAAATTGTTGCGCTTCACCCGAAAAACATTAGGGTGGAGCAAGGAAAAAGATCAGACAAGCACTGATACAGGAAGGAACCAAAATCGTTTGAAGAACATCTACACACTTCTAATCGTGAGAAACAAGACCCTCATGAAAGAATACATTATAAATCACAAGTACACGATACACCTTGACGGGAGATAGTGGATCCCAAACCAAGAGTGATGAGAGAAGCTAATAGGCAAAAAACAAACAAACCTCATGCAACTTGAACTCTCAAACTGGAAAGAATCCAAGGGTAGGATGACAAAGTGACCTTAAATAGAGGAACAATAACAAAACTATTTGAACACATCTCCTCCTTGAGAAGATTGTCTTCGAGTGACATCTACATAGTTGAGCCCAACCCAAACGGGAGAATAGACTGTTCTTTTCTACACATAGACTCACAAAGGGTCAAGAGAACACTGCTAGAAGCGACTGAAAAACGTTGGTCCCGGGGCTTCGATCTAATTAATATAACTTCTGAGGATCCAACTAATAAAAGCATGTCACAAAGGAGTAAAAACTTTGAATCAAAAGAGTCTGCACGGGTGTCTAGATCTGAGATAATACTGATGGACCCGGCCCATCCAAGAAAAAACCTATCACCCCAACCCTCTCGAGGTGACTCGCCTACAAGACCATCAAATAATTCAAGGGGCAGAGATCAAAAACAACCCGGGAAACATGAAGCAAGGGAAGCAACCCCTAGTAAGTTTGATCGCCGGGCACGGAACGAGAAGGATGACTCCCCAACTACAAAAGATATGAATAGATTACCATCGGGCCCCCTACATCACTTGAAAATGACCTTCACTCAAGACACTACAGATTTCAAACAGACCAGGGATCACAGCAGCAGAGAGTCCCAGTAAAGTGAAACCGAAGAAAGGAAATGGCTTGGATTCCCTCTGCCCTTGCCCCCGAGTCGTCAAACTAGCCACTATCTAGTAAGAAGCTAAGACCTTATCCAACGAAAGATGTCCCTACTACACCCAAATTGCAAATGGCAAGGATCACAATGGGCTCCTGGAACACCAGAGGCTTCGACCACTTGACTTCCCAGAGTGACGTCAATGTAGGCAACTTTGACGTCGTATGCCTTCAAGAAACTTGGCTGACGACGAAACTCGCAATGGACGGCTATGAGCTGGCCTTTTCCCCAGCGTCAAAAGGAACAAAAGGTTGCCCGAAGTCAGGTCTCCTCACTGCAATTAGATCTGGCAGTGGGCGTCACCTAAAAAAGTTCTAGTATCAACATAATTCATCCTTGCAACCTTGATTACTTGGAATCGTCAGGAACAACAACAATGCAAGGATGATAATGAAGCTATACTATTGATTAACACATATTGGAACCCCAATTAACACATATTGGAACCCCAAATGTATAACTACTGAGAGCTACCTCAGAGCAATAGAAACAATCATTGATGAGGCAAGTGAACTACACCAGACCAAGCACGTCATCATTAACGGGGATCTTAAAGTCAATAGGCCTTCTGACCAAGCAATAAGTGGCGCAATATACATCCCAGCAACAAGTAACCACAAAAGAAGTGGACTACGCAACATTGATCTCAATATTTAAAGTGGAAAGGACCATAGGTCAGGACTTTCGAAAAATAAACACCCATGAATACAATCAGCAGGTGGTAGATAAAAGAAAGTCATTAAGGAAACTCAAAAGTGTGGCCAAAAATTCTCAATCAAAAGCAAAGCAAATGGAAGCCCAGGAGGCCGAGCAAAACTATAAATCATGGCTACGACAGAATCGATATCGCCTATATCAAGACGACGCAGAGATGATGCTTCGCACAATATGCGGTAAAAAATCACGAGATTTCTGGTCCCTGATTAAGGGCATGGAAAAAGAAACAAACCTTACCCTACAAAACAGCGTGGGTGAACAGACGTGGATTAACCATTTTAGGGCGCTATACAAAAATCCACACGGAAACGTGACAACCAAAAACACTGAATTAATAAGCGCCTGGACACTATCATATGACACATAATCCATCTTGGCTAAAGTAAAAAAAACTTAACTGTTCACTGGTGCCAGGCCCAGATGGGATAACTAATTTGACCTAAAAAACAACCAGAGGCATGGTCATCATTTATAAAAGAAGTTTTCCAGAACTGCTTAAAAACGAACACCATACCATCATCGTGGAAAAAGGCTTTGGTTGTCCCCATTTTTAAAAGCCAGAGACAACCCCAAGCATTATCGACCAATAGCGCTTTTGGACACAATAGGGAAAATCTTTGGTTCCCTGGCTTTGGACAGCCTACAGGAATGGATCAAACAATCTACTTGTTGTGATCCCGTAGAAGTGGGCTTTGTTAAAGACCTCGGAACATCCGAAAATATATTAATCATGAGTACTCTAAAGGCCAGGGTCATAGAGGGCAGTCTCAGAATCTTCATGGCATTCGTTGACCGGATCCAGACATTTGACCAGGTCAACCGAGACATCTTGTGGAGTAAGCTGGAAGATCAAAACTGCCCTGGCCAGATACTGGGACCGATAAAGGCACTCTACTCAGGTACTACTATGCGTGTCCGCCTGAATAGAGCAGGACAGCTATGAAAAACGATTTATATGGAGCGCGGGGTCAAAGAAGGATGCCCTAGGCCCCCGCACTGTACAACGCCTATATAGCGGACTTTAAAAACAGAGTAAGGTCTTTTCCACCCAGTCTAGGTGAATCCAAACTGTCAAGGTTACTATACGCTGACAACATTATATTAATGGATCGGACGGCCACCGGCCTTCAAAGACAACTAAACAACTTTATAGTCTACCTGAAAGAAAACCAACTCGAACTGAACAAAGAAAAACTAAAATAATGTTGTTCGAAAAGACAACTAAAAAGTCTGAAAAACTGAAATGGAGAATTTACGGAGTGCCACTAGAAAAGGTTAAAAGCTTCAGATAATTGGGGATTATTCTAAATAACAGCCTCACGGAACTTCCAATGCAAGATTGTCTGTATGCGAAAACACAAACAGCAATAGCCCAGACAAACGCTGTAGACAGAAAGTATGGACGGTTCTCACTTATCCCGGCTTTAACCTTTTATAAATCAAAGGTGGTCCCAGGTCTAATTTACGGCACTGAAGCAATGCCGAATATTCCTGAAAATCTCTAGCAAAAATTGGAGGGATTGTTTTGGTAGAAGGTCCTAAATTTACCACAATCAATACCTGCAACGCTAATTCAGAGATAATTGAGCTTACAATCGTTGAAAGCGGCCGTTGCTCGCAACGGAGTAATGTTGTACAGAAAGGTCATTCTTCGGTCACTGCCTTTGATGCTAGGAATCATCAAAAAGGAAATAGATGCGGTAAATTGTAAGATGCTCCTAAATTGGTCCAACAAGAATAAGCTCCTCCTGGATCAGATGTGCAGCTCTGAAGAAGAACTAAGGAACAACCCGACCTAAGTGAAATAACTTATACTGGAAAGTGACTGGATGCAAACACTGGAAGAAGCCGCAAACTCAAAACTGATCAAAAACGTCTCATTTAATCCAGTGAAAATAAACTAAACAAGAGCATATCTTGCCAAATGTCCTGACAAAAAGGTGTGCCAACTTCTTCTACGGATTTGTCTAAACTTTCTGAACACAAATGAAATCTTGGCCAGAGGAAATGCATCCAACACGAACAAATGCCGCTTCTGCAAGTGTACTGACATGGTAGAATCATTAAGACATCTCTTACTGTCATGTATAGGGACGAATGAAGCACGCTATATCTATCTGGGTCATTTCTTCAAGAAATTACGATGTTATAATGAAGAAGAGTGGTGGAACAAATTGAAGAGCAGACGATAGCTGTGGTTGGATTCTTTGAAAAGCTTGGCTTGAATGGATCTCTGAATTCTCAACTAACAATAACGGTTTTTAACATACGGGAGACGACAGCAAATTTTCTGCTTTGAAAGATCTATTCTAGTCGGAACTTTTTCTTTGCTCCCACTACGAGGACCAAAACCAATACAGATCATTTGATGATTTGGCCTAATACAGTGTGGAACTTGGACAGGATACTGGCAGAGCACTTTCTGGCCCTGGGAGACTTGTAAAAATTGTTAAGAAAATCACAGCCATACCAAATTACTAAAGTAATGACAAAAATAATTACTCTACATTAGTGTCAGTAATGAAAATGAACTAATCTTCCTTATTACCATTAAATGCAACAAGCAGAGCCATACCAATCTGTTTCGGATCAACAGATGTTTTTCTGATGGAGTTAACATGTCGGCTGCAAGATCCAAAGAAAGGAGGATGTGAGAGCTAAACATACCACTCCAGGGTAGATGGTGGCAGGGTAGGGAGGGGTGGGAGCGGGGAAAAAGGGCAGAGGCCATTAACACAGTAAGTGCGCTTCTCAGACAGCATCTTTCTGGATGCATCATCACAGCTAATAGTAAAGATCCAAAAATGTCTTTGATTTTCTCACACCACTCATACTTCCCTTGGAATCTGAAACATCTTTCGTTTAGCCATTCTCTCAGCCAGCAATTCAATACTCAAGGAGAACCTTTTCTTTCAATATATTGAGATCAGTTTCTTGGCAGTGGACAATCCTCTTGCCATCCACTGTTTGAGACCTTTCCAATTGGACCATTCTGGGGATATCATAAAATAGTATCATGCCTTAGTAAGGGAAATCTCTCATTTTGTGATGAAGACAGTCTTGCATCAGAAGCACTTCATTTTGAGACAGTCCAAAACAACAGTTTCAGGCTGTCCCCTGTGTATTTTATCCCCAACAAGAGTCAAAAGCCTCAAGACTTAAACTTGTCATCTGCTCTGATGACTTTTACAACTGCAATACTAGTTTTTGTTTCATGTACAAAACTTCTCATTGATATTTGTAATAGCGGCCAACAAGCGATGCACCCTTTGCACAAGTATTGGACCTTTTGTCACAGCAACTGACCTCTCAGGTTTTTGTTCCCCATCCCCTATAGTCCTAAAGTGGCACTAGACACAAACCGCACTGCCCATGCTCAAGGTTTTAGCCAATGAGCCTTTGGTGATGCATGGGACTTGATTTACAAAGCATTTTACAATGGGAACATCCCACTGAAAAATGCTTTTTGAATCAGGCACATGGTATCATGCCTGGCTGTGTTTAAGTTAATGTATGTTTCTACAACAAGGGTATGCTACCCTTGGCTAGCCAGATATTTTGGACAGCAACTCCCATCAGCCTTAACCATGATAGTCCAGGATGAGAGAGCATGGGAGTTGCAGTCCTAAAAATCGGGAGAGCCAAAGGTTGCATATCACTGTCCTACAGTATTTTTGTCACCTTGTCAGGCAGGGAGGAGAGCACAGGGGCAATATGTTTGTCTTGGAAGCAAGATAATGCCGAGCAACACAGGTTCCAATCATGGTCTTTCGCTCAGAGACTGGTCTCTGGCATTAAGCCTGTTATATAAGATTAGTTAATTAATTAGATTAGTTATTCGTAGCGAAGTAGTTTAACTGCTGGTTTCCAGTAACAGAGCAATAATGGGAGATGGTTTCATATCTAGTATTCTTCGATGCCGTTGTTTGTATTGGCCTTGTTTTCTATTTTATTTTGTTGCTTTCGTTTTCCCATTCACAAACAGTAAAAAAAAAAAAACAGGCATGCAAAATTGGTTTGAAGCGTATGTATTCTTTAGGCCGTGAATGGCCTTGTATCTTGATAGCTAACAGGATCTGCTTCCGCATGTGCAATGACAAGGGATAATTTTAAGTAATCCATCCACCTATCAAAGTGGCAAGTTTCAAAACCCCTTTGCTGTTTTGTTTTTTTACAAACAATCTACTAATAAATAACAGCATAGTATCTTGTATTGTTTTCTGGGAGAATTGTGCTGAATGTATTTAAACATTTCTTTTATATCAAATATTTTAGGCTAGATGTCCCATAATGCCTTTTGTAGAGAAAAGAAAACCCAGGTAACTACAGGGAGGGACTAAAAGGGGGAGAACCTAATTGACCACCAACAGTAAACAGTACCCTATTGGTAACCATCAGGGCTGTTCAGCCATCCCTGCCAGGCCCCTGCCATATACATGCACTGTGTGATGGGTCAATGTGTTGTCTCAGTTGGAAACCTTTCTCTCATGCTACTGTATTCTAATATAGCCCTAGGTGCTTTGCAGACATAGCAATATGTGTTAACCTCCTGCAAAACACCTGCTACTTGGGGTCTGGTGCCCTCTGCTATTTTGTCTCTTTGAAAGGTGTGGATTTGTAGCTTTCGAATGGCGATTTCTGCCTGCATTGTATTCAAGGCCTCTTGAGTCTGGTTATTACAGTGCCAAGCTAATGGTTGTTTTTGCACAGCAACCTGTGAGGAAAAAAGGCCCATCATACCAACTACAGACACATTCATTGTGTGGGGCGCAGCTCTCTTATATCCTGCATGATAATCATGTCCATGATAGGTTGCATTGGGCCCAATTACAGCGGTGTTGTGCTCCAGGCCAGGGGCACATTATAAAAAGGGCCTTGTTCAATATAAATGTTATAAAACAACACCATTACTTTCATGCTCATTAATATCACTCATGTACAACTCTCTGCAATGTAAAATGCGATCCCTACTTCTGTTATCAGCTGCATGCTGGGGTACATGCTCTTAAAACCCTATTAATCAGGTAGATCTACAGTAAGGTGCACAATTTAGTAAGGTGCAATCTTTTTCTTTTTTAAGTTCTTTCAAGACGACTTATCTTCCCTAGCATCCTGCCCTTCAATACAGTGTAAGACTTTTTTAGTTGCATTACGTTACAGTATACAGCAACCTCTTAATGTACATAACAGGTGTTATACCTGTTTTCTTTAGGTATCCATTGCCATTCTTCCTATATTGCAGATGTATAATGCCTGCCAATGTCTTGTACTGCACTGTCTTACTTATGCAATCTGCCTATGTAACACAGCTTACTCCTGAATTTGGAATTGGAAACACCAGTTTGGACTTAGGCCACACTCATTCTGATAACTGATTCTCTAATTATGCGACTGTGATCAGACAGTGCATATTGTGGACAGAAATGTATTTGTGTTACCTTTTTCTTTACTCTATAGTGGTTGTGGGGAGAGGGAATGTGTGGCGCAGGGAGCAGGGCTCTTGCTGCATCATACTCTATTTGTGGTTCTGGGAGTTGGTCCTACAATGTTGCATAAATCAACCAGGGAGACTGCGGGGATCATTGGAAGCCACCCACTTGGTGATGCAAACTCTGAAGGCTGTACATGGGGCATTCGGCAGCCTTCTCAGTAAAGTCACCCGATTCAGCATTACCTCCTTGTGAGGGAGGATTAAGTTAGGAAACAACAGGGGTAGAATTATGGTCCACGAACCAGGACTGCCAGCCACAGACAAACTATGTGATTGTACAAATTCTGGGCATATAGTTTACAAGCCGAACCACGGGAATCCCTCAGGTCCAGATCAGATGAACATGCCACGTGTCCGTAAGCCACATACCACAGAGGAGGCTCATGGGAGACTGGAGTGGACAGTGCCGCCTTATTCCAAGGTGGTGGAAGTGCCTTTATGCGCTCAGCCTGCTGATCCACAACAGTATTAGTTACTTTTCGAACAGTCCAAGCCCAAGAAACTGAATTAACGAAGGAACACCAATTAGACTGGCCGTGAAAGCAATCTGGGTTAGATTCTTTCTGTAAAAAGGGGCAGCTATTATGTGGCATTGAGGGAGTTAGGGCAGCGTTGCATAATAGTGAGTCATGCGTAGAGATCGGAGGATACAACTAGTGAGGGAGAGAAGAGAGGTGCAAGGGAAAGGTTGAAGGATGATAAGGGAAAGAAGGAGGAGAGAAAGATCAGGAGATGAATGAAGGATGAGAGTATAGATGAAGAGAATAGAGAGAAAGAGGCAGAGGCTGAAAAAGGTAATTCAGCCTTGCGTCCTGTAAGGGAAGCTCTAGACCACTGTCTGCTGGGGCCATAGTCCAGATCTTGGCCAGAGCCAGTGAGCCAAAAATAAATAACATTTTGGGTGTGACCGTCCTAGACCATGTGGGAAAGTGAATCCCTGGAAATTACAGTGTTGTGTTTCTTTTGAATTGACAACAAGAGGTGAGCAGGCAATACAATTTTTCAGTTCCTATATTTATGACCAGTTCTATAACATATGGGAGGCACACCCTTTTAAAAAAATGCCTCTGCACAGGGCACTCACATACATAAAACAACAGGACCTTGGCTGAAAAGCCAGCAGTGAGGGTTGCACTCCGATGGCCCCCGCGCATTGAGGTTGCCACTTGATGAGGCTTACTAATTCTTCCAACGTTGCTGGTTGACTGCGGCTTTACAATAGACCATTATTGGAAAAAACAGAGGTTTTCTCTTTTTGAGAAGGTGATCGGCATGCCGCATCCACTCATGGCCAGGGTTTGCCCTGATGAAGGACTTTCTTTCAGAAATGCATTGGCATTCTGGCTATTGCCTCAAAAACTGGCTGATTAAAATATGTTTGACTTCTTACATTTCTAATGAGTTGTGAATAACTTCTGATGTTACCCAACAAGACAGAACTACTCACACTAAGATTGAACTTTAATGTCATCTAGCAAGGAATTATTGTGGGAATCATGCAATATCGGTGCTGCGTATCAAATTTATGACTACTATAAATGAAGGAATAAAGAGCACTCTTGCTCTAGATTTTTGTCATTGGTTCTTTATTGCTCGAGGTGCCGACACGTATTTCGACCCCACAATGGTCTTTATCAGTGCAAGGTTTGTGATAGGTGAGGCTTGATGCCAGAGGACGTTCCTTATTAAGTTACACAGATTAGTGATCTGGCGAGGCCCGTATGCCTCTGCTTTCTGCGACTGCCGTTGTCGGTGAACGTCATCTGTCATCAAGCTTCAGCTATCGGTCATTGCTGCTCCTAGATCCCCTTCACTGCCTTCTCACCTTCTCTGTACCACTCTCCCCTAATGTAATAACTGGTTCTGTCTCACTCCGGAATCTGGTGTTACCTCCTGCCTCCTCTTCATTCTTGCTGTAGCCACCTCCTTCCTCTCTACTTCTGGTATATTTGCCTCCTTCCTCCTCCCGCTGTTGTCACTGCCTACTTCCACTCCAGATCTGACCTGCTCATACCTTTCCTCTGCTGTTACCACCTCCTTACACTCCATTCCAGGTTTAACCTCCTCCCTGCTTTCGTTGGCTGTTATCACCACCTTTCACACTTCTCCAGATTTTAACAACTCCTTTGCTTCCACCACTTCCTCTGATAACACCACCTCATTTGCTTCCACCACCTCCTTCCATACCCCTTACCCTCTCCCCACCTTTCTCCTGCTCGCATCTGTGGCCACCGCTGCAATCTCCTTGTAACGCTCACCTGATTCCCGTAGAGGCGCCGGTCTTGACTGGGCGTATACCGTATCTTCTAAGGTGATGTGTAACACACGGCTGGCTCTTTGGGCTGGACCCCTTTGCACTGTATGGCTGACTTGAAGGGTAAGGTGTCTGCAGATAGAAAATATGGGATTAATGAACTGGGTTATTGAATGTCTCTCTCTTCTTCCCTTTCTCTTCTCCTGTAGGACCCCAAAGGTTAACGCGCTCACCTTAGGTAAGTGAACGCCGTGCTCTCCATCTGCTTCGGAGCAGGGTGCTGAAACCAGTTTCCTCACTGGATAAGGGAAGCAGGCCTCTTGACTTCAGAGGACTGCTGTCCGTCGTTTTCTTCACGCACGGTAAGTTTCGAGTAATTCAAATGTCTTTAAAAGTCTTTAGTAATGTTGTATCTTGTTTTGCAGGGTTCCGGCGATGGCGAAGATGGAGCCCGTGTGATGAATAGAAGCGCCTTGAAGCACGTAAGTAAGCGCTTGCTGCCTGCTTCACGGCGCGCTCTAACTGTCTTTTTTCTTTGCAGGTATAAGTTCGGAGTGGCTGCAGGGTGCCGGAATACCCACTGGGTTAGATGTGAATGGAGTAATGGCTCGTGAGTATTTAAGTTCCCCAAAGTCTTTAAACGCACCTTGTTTTATCTTTCAGATGCGGGATGTAGCGCCGAAGGCCTCCGGAGCGTGCGCAGAATTGGTAAGCTTTTGTCTTTCAGATGCCGGAATGCAGTGGAGCGTTGATGACAACCGATGGATCAGGTAAAAGGAGAGCTGTCACTGAAGACCGTAATGCTAACCTGTTCTTTCTTGTCTTTGTAGGTGTTGCTGAAGACTGGATTCAGGATGGTAAGCCTTTTTCCTTAGGCCCAGGATCAGATGCAGAAGACACGATGAGCGTTCTGCTGCAGAGGATGCAGAATAACGCAAAGCAAGATTCATCCATCGGGTGTGGTTTAAATAGCCTCCTGTAGTGCTTAGGTGTCTCCTTCCACAGCCACGCCTAGGAAAGAAAAGAGTCCCTGCTTTCCAGAAGAGTTCCAGGGTTCTGAACCTAGGGAGTGGCTCCTGCCCCACCCAACAAGAAAAGTAGTCCCGAACAGAAGAGGATCAGAGGCTCAACTGGCAGGTAAGTAAGCAGCATGGTCTGCCGCAGGTAAGTCCACCCAAGCATTATGAGCCCGGCGCTTCCAGCGCTGGGACTGGGCACATTTATGAGCCTGGCGCCACCGGCGCCAGGACAGAGTCCAAAAGGTCCCAATTGGGACCGGCTGGCGCTCGGAACCTGGGTTATGGGTCTGCTTCCAAGGGAGTTGGGCAAGTCCTGACCTCTTGGAAGCAGAGATCATGACAGTACCCCCCCTCAAGGCCCCTCCTAAACCGGGCTTCTCCGGGGGTTTGGGTTTGTCAGGAAATGTTCGATGAAATTTTTTGATTAGGCGAGGAGTGTGGACATATTCAGCAGGTTCCCAGGATCTCTCTTGGGGGCCATAGCCTTTCCAGTCAATTAGGTAAAATAGTTTAGATTTGGAGATCTTGGAGTCCAGAATGCTTTTGACTTCAAACTCGAGTTCTCCATCAACTAGGATAGGTTTTGGAGATTTAGTTAGTCGGGTTTGAGGTTGCACGGGTTTTAATAGAGAGACGTGGAAGACCGGATGAATCTTCATGTGCGGGGGCAAGTCCAACTTGACCGCTACTGGGTTTACTATGGTAGTGATGGAATAGGGACCAAGGTATCTTGGGTTGAATGTACGTGGCCCTTTTAGAGGTAGATATTTGGTAGATAACCAGACTTGATCCCCTACTTGATATTGAGGGGCTTCCTTCCGATGTTGAACTGCTCCTTTCTTGTATTGTTCTTTAGCCCTTTGAAGGTGAGAAACAGCTTCCTTAAAGGCTTGGGTGATTGTAGCATGCAGGTATTCTACTGCTGGTGTTTCAAGATCTTGGAGGGGATCCAACTCCGAGGTTCGAGGGTGACTGCCGTATAAAAGAAAAAACGGGGTTTTCCCAGTTCCCGAATGGACAGAGTTATTGTAGGCATATTCGGCTATCCAAAGGATGTCTTTCCAAGTTTTTTCAGTTTGTTGCAGCATGCAGCGTAAATACTGTTCCAGAGTTTGATTGGTCCACTCGGTTTGTCCGTCGGTCTGAGGGTGGTGACTGGTCGATAGTCTCACATCAATTTGAGCCGACCGACAGCAACTTCGCCAAAAATGAGAAATAAATTGACTACCACGATCCGATATTAGAACCGAAGGAAAACCGTGCAGTCGGACGATGTTTTCCAGAAATTCACGGGCCAGAGTTGCTGCTGTTGGCAAGCCTTTGAGCGGAATGAAATGCGCCATCTTGGAGAATAAGTCCACGATTACTAGAATCGTATTGTATCCGGAGCATGGAGGTAGATCGGTGATGAAGTCCATAGAAAGCGTATGCCAAGGGCGAGGTGGGATGTCAATAGGGCGTAAGAGGCCTGCTGGTCTTTCCTTTTGACTCTTGTTTTGGGCGCATACTCCGCAGGACATTATAAAGTCTCTGATATCTTTTTTCCAAGACGGCCACCAGAAGTAGCGCTTGATCTTTTCTGAAGTCTTGGTCATACCGGGATGTCCTTCCATTAAAGAATCGTGATAACAAGAGATTACTTTTTTCTGTAAATCTGTGCTGGGCAGGTATAATCGTTCTTGGAAATACAACAAGTTGTGCTTACTGCAAAGTCCTTTCCTTTTAAATGCCAACTCTGTATGTCTGCTGGAGTTACAAGTTGCCTGGCTTTATCCTTAACTTCCTCTATGGATTGTGTGGCGATTACACCCAGGATTCTTTGTTCGGGAATGATAGGTACAGGTTTAGGGTTGATCAAGTGTTCTTCCACTCCCATTCGAGAAAGGGCATCGGCTTTACCGTTTTTTGTACCGGGTCGATAGGTAATTATAAAGTCAAATTCGGCAAAGAATAATGCCCAACGGAGTTGTCTAGAGGATTGGGCTTTTGCAGTTTTCAAATATTGCAGGTTTCGGTGATCCGTAATCACAGTAACGGTGTGTCGGGCCCCCAGCAGATAATGCCGCCAAGCCTTAAAAGCAGACTTGATAGCCAGAAGTTCCTTGTCAGTAATCGTGTAATTGATTTCAGGAGGCGAGAATTTGCGGGACCAAAATGCCACAGGATGCAACTGATTGGTTACCGGGTCCTTTTGTGATAGAACTGCCCCCATGGCAAGGCTTGAAGCATCAGTTTCCACGATGTAGGGGAGTTCGGGGCGAGGGTGTTTTAAGATTGGTGCAGAGATAAATTTAGTCTTCAAATCCTGGAAAGCTTGTTCCGCCTCGGTAGACCATTCAAAACGTTTGTTTTTCTTTAACAAGGCAGTGATGGGCTGGACTATTCGAGAAAATTCGGGGATAAACCTACGGTAAAAGTTAGCGAAGCCTAACATGCTTTGCACACCTTTTACGGAGGATGGTGATGGCCATTTGAGAATTGCATCGACCTTCTTTGAATCCATACGTACTCCGCTAGGTGATAATATGAATCCCAAGAATTCAACTTCAGTCACGTTGAAAACACATTTTTCCAACTTAGCGAAAAGTTTGTGTTGACGCAATCTTTCGAGGACCATTTTTACGTGTTTCCGATGTTCAGATTCCGATGAAGAATAAACGAGGATGTCGTCAATGTAAACAACAACACACACATCTATGAGCTCTCTGAGGACATCGTTCATAAAATATTGAAAGGCTGCCGGGGCATTGCAAAGTCCAAAGGGCATGACCTGATATTCAAATAGCCCATATTTGGTGCGGAAGGCCGTCTTCCATTCATCGCCCTCCTTTATTCGAACCAAATGGTAGGCTCCTCTAAGGTCCAACTTTGTATATATGCATGCTTTTCTAACCTGGTCCAGGAGTTCAGGGATCAAAGGTAACGGATATCTATTCTTGACGGTGATCTGGTTCAGGGAGCGATAATCTATACAAGTTCTAAGGTCTCCTTCCTTTTTTGGAACGAAGAACAAAGCTGAAGAAGCAGGGGACTTGGAAGGACGAATAAACCCATTTGCCAGATATTGATCCAGGTATTGACGAAGGTGAAGGTTCTCAGGCTCGGTGAGGGCATAAATTCTACTACAAGGAGGAGTAGATCCAGGTATCAGGTCTATCTGGCAGTCATAAGACCTATGAGGAGGTAGAGAGTTAGCCTGATCCTTCCGGAAAACATCTTGGTATTCTTGGTATTCGGGAGGTAACTGGGGAGTCGTCTCTGAAGAAGTAGCTGCCAGTGCAACACCAGGTGGAGGATGACAAGTAGAGACACATTCTGGAAACTGGACCGTTCTTGCTCGCCAATCGATCAGAGGATTGTGTTTCTCTAACCAAGGAATTCCTAGAATAACCTGAAACTGAGGGGCCTTGATCACATCGAACACGATCTTCTCATGGTGTCCATCTTGACTTACGAGCGTCACTTCTTGAGTGGTATGCGTTACTGGTCCGGAGGCTATCTCCGTTCCATCCACCGTAGTAATGACGTCCTTTACAGCCTTGGGACAAAGAGTTAGATTCATCCTCAAAACCATTGCATGATCCACATAATTGCCGATGGCACCGCTGTCGACGTAAGCTTCAATTGCATGTAATCGATCCGGATTATCAGGGCTAATGAGGACCATAGGTATCACGAAATGCGAGGTCACGGAACTGGTTTTCACGCTCGGCAAGAGGACCTCTATTCTTGTCGGGCGAGGTCGTTTCCCTGCTCTGAGTTTGTAACTTTGGTAACTGCAGCTCCTACTGCCTTCTTGGCAGGTTTCACCGGACAGTCTCGAAGAAAGTGCCCTGAGTTTCCGCAATAGAGGCATAATTGCAACTGTTTTCTTCTTTCCCGCTCCTTTTGTGTTAGAGGACCTTTTAGGCCCCCTACTTGCATGGGTTCCCCGGAGTCTACTCCTTTGGAAGGAGTTGGCGGTTTGGAAAATACTCGAGCATCAAACTTGGAACGATCAGCCTTCCTGTTCTGCAGTCTGTGATCTATTTGAACAACTAAATCTATATAGTCCGAACAATCTTGTGGGGGATTCACTACTTGGGCTAACACATCTTTGAGCTCTCCACGTAGACCTCTATAAAACAGCGTAATCCTTTTGTCCTCAGGCCATTGAGTTTCCACTATCAGTCTGTTGAAAGATGCAATATAAGCCAAAAGGTCTTGATTACCTTGTCGCAACGAAAGAAGCTCATTGTCCAAAGCCTGCCCCTGTGAATGTCTTGCGAAAAGTTTTTCCATACTGAGCTGAAAAGCTTGAAAATCATGGAGGACCGGATCATCTTGATTTACTAGAGGGATCGACCAGTCTGCCGCATTACCACTAAGGTACGAAAGCACGAAAGTTACTTTAGCCTGATCAGTTGGAAATGCTGCTGGCCGGCATAAGAAATGCAACCGACACTGATTGATAAATACTGCAAACCTCTTTGGGTCACCAGAAAATCGTTCGGGCGGAGCCAGAGGTACATTCCCAGGTAGGTTGATCTGCACTGGACTCATAGAGGATAGAAGGAAGATTTCCCCCAGATGCGGGTAACGGGGTCTGTCCGGCTTGTGACTGTAGCAATTGCCTAGCGAGATCATCTGTTCGCTCCTTGGAAATAATCAGTTCCCTTTTTAGAGCGTTGGTTTCCTGACGGGCTGCATGCACTTCTGCCCTTAGTTCCCCAAGCAACTGGGCTAGCTGGTCGGTATCCGAGGTTTCCATAGCGCCTGGACGGGAGTTTTGTGGTAGGCTTTGCGTTCTGTAACGCTCACCTGATTCCCGTAGAGGCGCCGGTCTTGACTGGGCGTATACCGTATCTTCTAAGGTGATGTGTAACACACGACTGGCTCTTTGGGCTGGACCCCTTTGCACTGTATGGCTGACTTGAAGGGTAAGGTGTCTGCAGATAGAAAATATGGGATTAATGAACTGGGTTATTGAATGTCTCTCTCTTCTTCCCTTTCTCTTCTCCTGTAGGACCCCAAAGGTTAACGCGCTCACCTTAGGTAAGTGAACGCCGTGCTCTCCATCTGCTTCGGAGCAGGGTGCTGAAACCAGTTTCCTCACTGGATAAGGGAAGCAGGCCTCTTGACTTCAGAGGACTGCTGTCCGTCGTTTTCTTCACGCCCGGTAAGTTTCGAGTAATTCAAATGTCTTTAAAAGTCTTTAGTAATGTTGTATCTTGTTTTGCAGGGTTCCGGCGATGGCGAAGATGGAGCCCGTGTGATGAATAGAAGCGCCTTGAAGCACGTAAGTAAGCGCTTGCTGCCTGCTTCACGGCGCGCTCTAACTGTCTTTTTACTTTGCAGGTATAAGTTCGGAGTGGCTGCAGGGTGCCGGAATACCCACTGGGTTAGATGTGAATGGAGTAATGGCTCGTGAGTATTTAAGTTCCCCAAAGTCTTTAAACGCACCTTGTTTTATCTTTCAGATGCGGGATGCAGCGCCGAAGGCCTCCGGAGCGTGCGCAGAATTGGTAAGCTTTTGTCTTTCAGATGCCGGAATAGAGTGGAGCGTTGATGACAACCGATGGATCAGGTAAAAGGAGAGCTGTCACTGAAGACCGTAATGCTAACCTGTTCTTTCTTGTCTTTGTAGGTGTTGCTGAAGACTGGATTCAGGATGGTAAGCCTTTTTCCTTAGGCCCAGGATCAGATGCAGAAGACACGATGAGCGTTCTGCTGCAGAGGATGCAGAATAACGCAAAGCAAGATTCATCCATCGGGTGTGGTTTAAATAGCCTCCTGTAGTGCTTAGGTGTCTCCTTCCACAGCCACGCCTAGGAAAGAAAAGAGTCCCTGCTTTCCAGAAGAGTTCCAGGGTTCTGAACCTAGGGAGTGGCTCCTGCCCCACCCAACAAGAAAAGTAGTCCCGAACAGAAGAGGATCAGAGGCTCAACTGGCAGGTAAGTAAGCAGCATGGTCTGCCGCAGGTAAGTCCACCCAAGCATTATGAGCCCGGCGCTTCCAGCGCTGGGACTGGGCACATTTATGAGCCTGGCGCCACCGGCGCCAGGACAGAGTCCAAAAGGTCCCAATTGGGACCGGCTGGCGCTCGGAACCTGGGTTATGGGTCTGCTTCCAAGGGAGTTGGGCAAGTCCTGACCTCTTGGAAGCAGAGATCATGACACTCCTCCACTCCTGCAGCATCCTGATCTTCCACCGCATTGTAATCTCCAGCCTTTTCCAAACACAAGCGTCCTCCTCCTGCAACCCGCACTCATGCATTTTTACGGGGTAATTCATAGAATTCAGCGCACAAGTGGCGCACACGGCTTGCACACAGTGTGCGCATGCGACAGTCGGCGCTAGCCGCGTGCGCCAAAACCCATTTCGGCACACAGCGTATTCATGGATTTTAACATCCCTAAGCAGCCGTGGCGCAGAGTGGCGCAGCGACCCTGCAGCAGCGCCAGTTACGCCCCCAACCCCGCCCCGTGCGCCATGAACAGCGCACAAATCCAGTACATGGCGCACAGGCCAGTGGACCAGCATACAGCCCCCCCAACCACGAAAACGTGTGTAAAACGCCCTGTGCACCCCTCGGAATACACGTACCCCGCTCGCACTAGGCCAATCGCGTGTAAAACTCCCCGCGCACCCCTCGGAATACACGTACCCCGCTCATGCTAGGCCAATCTCGTGTAAAACTCCCCGCGCACCCCTCGGAATACACGTACCCCGCTCATTCGTGGGAAGTTTCACACGCAGTAGGCCTGGCGCGAGCGGGGTACGTGTATTACTGGGGTTCGCAGGGAGTTTCACACGCGGTAGGCCCTGTGCGAGCGGGGTACATGTATTACTGGGGTTCGTGGAAGTTTCACAATCGTGAGCGGGGCACTTGTATTACTGGGGTTTGTGGGAGTTTCACACATGGTAGGCCCTGTGCGAGCGGGGCACGTGTATTTCTGGGTTTCGCTGGGAGTTTCACACGCGGTACGCCCTGTGCGAGCGGGGCACGTGTATTACTGGGGTTCGCAGGAAGTTTCACATGCGGTAGGCCCTGTGCGAGCGGGGTACGTGTATTACTGGGGTTCGCGGGAAGTTTCACACGCGGTAGGCCCTGTGTGAGCGGGGTACGTGTATTACTGGGGTTCGCGGGAAGTTTCACACTCGATAGGCCTTGGGCGAGCGGGGCACGTGTATTACTGGGGTTCGTGGGAGTTTCACACGCGGTAGGCCCTGTGCGAGCGGGGCACGTGTATTTCTGGGTTTTGCTGGTAGTTTCACACGTGGTACGCGCTGTGCGAGCGGGGCACGTGTATTACTGGGGTTCGCAGGAAGTTTCACACGCGGTAGGCCCTGTGCAAGCGGGGTACGTGTATTACTGGGGTTCGCGGGAAGTTTCACACGCGGTAGCCCCTGTGCGAGTGGGGTACATGTATTACTGGGGTTCGCGGAAAGTTTCACACGCGGTAGGCTCTGTACGAGCGGGGCACGTGTATTTCTGGGTTTCGCTGGGATTTTCACACCCGGTACGCCCTGTGTGAGCGGGGCACGTGTATTTCTGGGGTGCCCAAACGAATTGGCAGTGTGTGTCGTCCCGGGTGTGCCCTCACACCCCTCCCCACGGCCTGCAGGCAGACCACAACACAGGGGAACACACTGCACCCCTGGCCATGCCCCACAAGCAGCCCATCCACCCTGGCGAAGCTCCCCAGCCAGCCCAGATGTCACCACGCACAGGTGAGCACTGACTCATGTCCCCCTACCCACTCACCCACCCAGCAGTGAAGGGCACCTGCCAGCAGGCCGCCACTCATGTCCATCCACCCAGCAGTGAAGGGCACCTGCCAGCAGGCCCCTACTCATGTCCCCCCACCCACCCACCCAGCAGTGAAGGGCACCTGCCAGCAGGCTCCCACTCATGTACACCCACCCACCCACTCACCCACCCAGCAGTGAAGGGCACCTGCCAGCAGGCCCCCACCCATGACCCCCCACCCACCCATCCACCCAGCAGTGAAGGGCACCTGCCAACAGGCCCCTACCCATGTCCCCCCACCCACCCAGCAGTGAAGGGCACCTGTGAAGGCCTGCGTCCCCAAATAGCACGACCCTACCCGCGATGAGAGGCAATAATGGACTCTCCCAAAAGTGGGAATAAGGATAGGACCAAGTGCTGGTGAGCTTAATGGAAGTCAAATAGGGCATGCAAAGAACTCTGCAAACTCCGAGAGCGCTCTGCCTGACAATCGCAAAGACAGGCGTTTATATTTACAAAAAGTGTCATAAGAACCTACACACTATAGGGGGCACATGCTCATGGGGATTGGGTGGCGTCGACTAACTATATGTGCAGCTGTGATGCGTCGCTTCGTGGTTGGTGGACAACACTGGGTGCCAACGTGGGGTGGGCAGGTCAGCTGGGCTCATCTGGGAGGTGCTGCCAGGCCAGGCGTGGTCAGCGTCATTGATGGACGTCTTTCTTGGCTTTCTGCCTAATGGCCATGCACACCCCATTCATTCAATACTGCAATGTCAGTTGCCCTGTAAATCCTACAATAGGTTATTCTACAGGTTAATACAACACAGGAGGAATGCACATTGAGTGGAATACTTTGACGATACATCAATACATGGTTACTGTTTTCCTGTTGACTAGGTATCATGGGTCATGGGGTCGGGTCTCAGGGCACGGGGTGAGCTGTCCTAGTTTTAGATCTCGTTAGAAGTAATGACAGATGCTTTTACACAATGTTGGCGCAATATTAGGTGTCTTATTTTACAAGCGCCATTAATCTGGGGTGAACTGGTGGGTCGTAGGACCTATGAGGAGGCACCTCTGGCCTTTGGTTATGGCCAGGTTTTACTGCTGGGTTGTAAATAATTCAGGTGGCTGGCCGTGGCCATGTGAGCTGCGGGGGAACATGAATGCTTGAAGCGGCTCCAGCCGAATTGGGGGAGGTGAGGCAGTGTAGCTCGGGCCTTTGCTTTCTCTGGCAGGCTTCAATGGGAAGGGAGCGGAAATGACCTTGGATATGCCCATGATGATACTCTTCTCGTATGCTGCAAATTATATTGAAAACAAAGGGATTCATATAATGTGTAATGCTTATTGATTTTCTAAATGGTCACACATCTACATTCTTTGCACCTTTACATAGTCATTTCAAATATGTTAACTATACCAACATTTCTATTAATCACTACAGGGTGAGTATTTGCAAAAATACCACCTCTTGCATTATATGGTAAACACAATATGTGAGGTAGCATTAGGGTTGGTGGAGCACGCAGGAACAACAGACCAATATGGTTGACAGCAGTAATACATTCACATTTGATTGCATTCTATGTATCTCTTTAAGCAATTTACATGAGCTCACCATACTGTCACGCTTGTGTTCTTTTGCACTCTAGCAGCATCAGGTTAGTCATGGCATAAGGACTTGGTATCGCTCTCTTTACATTACCCCTAGAGAAGCACGTAGTAGGAGGCCAGGGGCACTGGGTGTTTGCACATAACTGAGGAGGTTTGGGTATTGTGACCATTTTGTCATATAATAACACATTCTTCTATTCTTACAGTGTTTGTAGATTTTGACAAGGGGGTCGTGCAGAAGGAATATCATTGTGATGCAATATATATATATATATATATATAAACAGTTTCTTGGTATAGGATTGAGGCCTTTGTTTCATCGGGGATGATTTACAGTTATTTTCCAAGCCAGCCCCGCTACCCGGGTCACACTGAGGATAATGATGCACTGCGGAATGTGAATGATACAGTGTTTGCTCTAACACTAGCTCATGTCCAACTGTTCTTGGGAACAGGCTTTCAGCGGATCTGCCAGGGAGCGGAGGCAACAGGGGTAGGTGAGGACTCTCTGAAGGTGGGGGCCGTGCTGCAGCGCACAAGGAATCATGTCTTAATATGGCGTTCTGGTTTTCAAAATGGTTTCCAGGACCTAGCCTAATACAGTACGTTTGGTCAATGTGTCAGCCAGTGGTCCACCCACCACCTGGGCCTTGGTGGCAAGGAGTCCCCTGACGAGTCATGGACGTCACAAGGAGGGGACTGCAGGGGAGGGGGGTCTCTTGGACCTGTCCTTCCATACATTTCCCCCCTTCCGTTACTTAAGTAACAAATACTGTAACTCCCCCAACCTCTGGCGTTCCTTTTCATCAGCCACCGCTTCGTCCAACTCCGGGGTGCCCTTTATGGGCATCCAAGCCCTACACACCCCCCTCAGACTTCCCCCCTTCTAGCATATTCGTCTGGTGTACAAGTCAGATATATACAGTCCCTGTCCCCCTCCAAATCCACCCACACCTCCTCATACCATTCACGTTCCCGGGGCTCTCTAATTGTTGTGTGCCATAATCTGTCCACTATATCCCCACTGTGGTATATTCTCACCATCTGGTATTTGGGCCCACCCTCTTCACCTGTTTGCACCTGAGCTTCCTGCATAGCTTGTACTGTACCTCGAGCATTGCCCATTGCCCATTGTCACCATCATCAATGTAACATTTGGTACTGCGTTTGCACAACATCGAAGGCCCATTTGGCACACACAAAAAATGTGAAGTAAAAACACTACTGTGGGCATTAGTAGTTTGACAGTCATTCCCAAACATGATGGGACCCAGGAGAAGAGGTTGTCGAACCACGTGCTTGCTTCTGCCCGTTACTTCTGCCCCACCTTCGGTTTTCATTCTTTCTCCTAGGTTGTGAACTGCTGCAATCACGTGAGACAATGTACCATTATCTGCGTCTTCAGAAGGTACAAAAGTGCAACATTTTTCGGCAAACACCTCCGTCCATCGCTGTTAATAGGTCTAAGACATACCTATTTTGCATTGTCATTAGCCACAGGGCTCTCAGCTTTACCTTGATCACGTTCACACCTTCTTCAGTGTCGTTTGCTAACTGGATCAGCTCCCAGCGGGTTATTTGGAGCCACTTAGCATTTGCCCGTGCCTGGATGCTTGGAATGAGTGAGGAAAAGAAAGTCTCTGCAGAGCTAAACAATCGATATCTGTCTGGGATCTGCGCCAGTAGTTCTGAAGATGCTTTGGATATGTAATTGGATGATCGTCTGTTTTGGGACAGCATTTCTTCCTTATTGCCAGAGGACAGAACATACATTTGCGGCTCTTCCGTCGGATGGGCCTTGCTTTCACGACGAGCATCTTGCACTTTCCTGCCCCCACCGATGTGGCTCTCTGGTATCACCATTAGAGCAGAATGTAGTGTGGCCACTGAGCAACTTCATGATTGTGGGAGATGCAAGTATGCCTGGCTGCCACACACCCCAGTAAGTGTCCATGAGGGCTACTGTCCCCTTCCTCATGTCTGGGATGGTGAGAGTCCTGTTGCAGTTTTTGTTTACCCCCGTTACGGTTTTTCCTTCTCCCTAGAAACACAGTTCATATGTTATTTCTTTCTGCAGTTTGAACGGTTTTTCGATGGCAGTTACCCAGGTTAGCTTTGCGATATGCTCCTTCCATACTGGCGTACATGTTTTTTCGATCCACTGCAGCTTTTCAGGTGACACTCCTCGTAGCGCCTCAGCTTTACATGTCACTTCTTCATCTTTCCATTTATTGTGTGTAAATAATGTCCCTTTTATTATAAAAAACGGTTCTTTCAGGCATATTACTCCTTCCACTTTCGGGTAGCATGTTTTCTCGTTCTGCAGCATGCTAAAAGTTATTTCGTGTGCCTGGAAGGTGTTCTTAATTCTGCACAGCGTAAGATGAAGGAGACATTGGGCATTTATAAGAGGCAGTTCTTTTGGTAGCAGTACCTTGGGTGTTCCCGAGGCATGGGGGATAAGGGAGCAGACATAGCAACTCTCATTTGTTGTTTGCTTGGCAGTTGCGCTCATGTCCGCATACCATTTATTAGTCTGGTGAGGGTGTCTTGGGTCTTCCATTTTATCTAAACCCAGACCATAATACTCGTCATACTTCCTACTCCCCACCTCCCTTTTCCTTCTATTATTTCTAAGGTATCTCCCAGCTTCACGGGCAAAGTGTAATCTAGACCCCCCTTTTACTACTCCCCCCTCTTTCCATTCATCATACAGAGATGAAAACCTTTCTGCCATCTTTTCGTTCTCTTCTTTTATTCTATGATGTAATGTACTGTCTGCTGTAGGGGTAGTTGCATGTGTGGCAGGGTAGTGGGGGTATTGTAAAGCCATGATATGACAGAAGGGTTGCGGTCATTCAAGCTGTGGGCATTGTAGTCAGAGACATTTGGCAGGGGATTTGTGCCAACAGTCATTTCAACACTGCTTTCCTTGGAGGGGTTGATTGTTTTGGGCAGTTTCGTGTTATAGCCCCATACAAGCTGGAATCCATTCCATACCAAAAAAATCACCTTCTTTTACCCTTTCAGTTGTTCTTGTTTCATTTGTCATATTACTTCCGTTCCCCCCTCATTCAACTCGACAGAGATGAATGCTATGAACCAGTAAGTGCTTAGGCCAAACAGTATCGCATAAAATAATACGATGCACACAGACAGTCCACATTCATACGAATATCTAGAACGTATTACTATTGCATCTCTACATCTAGACATTCTATTGCTATCCGTTGCGTGCTGCCCGTTTGTTGCCATGGTTGTTCCTATTTAAAACATAAAACTGCATTAAGTATATACATGTAAACATTTCTTTTTGTACTGTATCTACCAGAGCATTATAGGGAGAGAGAGAGAGAGAGAGAGAGGGGAGGGGGTGGGACGGGCACAGAGAGAAAGTGAGAGAGAGACAGAGAGAGACATTTCCTCATTCATATTTGATCACTTTTTTCATATTTCATTTCAATCATTAATGTTATCTACTTATCTTTTTCTTTTACCTGTAAGTTAATTTGTTCGTTAGCATATTAATATACTGTTTACACGACCTTTTACCTGTAACTTTACATTCAACATTTTCATTGTTATTGTTTGCTGTTGTCTGTGCCTCCTCATTCACTTCCTCCTGAACATTATTGTACGCCCTCCGTACATCTGTTAAATGTATCCAGTACCGGAGTCCTTTGACCTTGACTGCGGTGGGCGTACAAAAAACTACCTCGTATGGGCCATGGAACCTTGGGGCATCCCACCTACGCACAAAACTTCTAACATAAATTAAATCCCATGGCATTATTTGTCCTTGGGTGTTCTGTTCCACAAATGACACAGCTGTGTTCCCTTCTTCCCTTGTAAATGGCGGTGAGAGTTGTCTTGAGATTGCGCACGCTGCCCTAGTCAGTTTTATCAGGTAATCAGTAAACTCATCTCCTAATATCATGGTGCTTCTGTGTGCATCTGAGTGTCTGCGCAGTGGAGAATGTGCTGTGTGCATTTGTCGTCCCGTCACAATCTCGTGCGGGGACAAGTGGTGGTCCTTGCTTGGCTGATTCCTCAGCTCGAATAGTGCAAGGGGTAAACAATAAACCCAGTTTTTTTTTGAGTGAAAAACATAGTTTGGACAACCTTCCTTTTAACAGGCTGTTGATCTTCTCGACAACACCATTACTTTGAGGGTGATAAATCGGGCAAAGCTTATGTTTAATCCCCAACAATGCAGTTACTCCCTTGAACAGCTCGTTTACAAAATGAGTGCCGTTGTCAGAGCGAATCACGTCGCAAATTCCCCAGCGCGGGAACATCTCTCTCACTAGGAACTTTGCGGCGCATTTAGCATCAGGGCGTGCACATCGACCAGCTTCGACCCACCTGGAGAACGGACATACAACTACTATCATGTAGCGTGCCCCATTACACCTTTCCCCCATGTCTGCATAATCAATATGCAGTTCTCTGAAGGGTCCTGTAGGTTTTGGAATTGTCCCTCTGAGTGTCCGTAAGGTCATCCCAGAGTTGTATATCTGACAGGTTGTGTACTCCATTGCTAATCTTGATATATGTTCTTGGAGCCCAGGCACAAACCAGTCTTCCTGTATCTCTGCTGCTATATGTTGTTTGGCATTGTGTGTTGGAAAGTGTAATTGCTGGAACGCTATCTCCATCAGTTTAATGGGCATCACTACTTTACCTGTGTTATTTTGGCGCCATAATAAGTCTGTTGCTGACTGTTTGCAATCCCTTTTTTCCCAAAAGGCTTTTTCCTCATTACTCGCTTCTTCCTGCAACTCTAGTATTTGTGATATGGGCATGGCATTGTTCTCATTTGCTTGTACCTCGTACTCACCTTCTTCTAATCTCACTACCGCAATTCCCACATGTTTTTCCCCTGTATCCATGTTAATTGATGCTGATCTATCTACAAAGTACACCTCTCTTTCCGTTAGGGCATTTTGACTTACCACCGGGCCCTCTCCCTGTTCTCCTGTGTATGTTGCACAATTGTGCTCTTGCGTGTCTTCTAATGTACATGGTTCTGTGATGAATGTCGCTGGGTTTTCTGTTCTGCACCTTACTATGTGGATGTTGGCGCTGGACAATATTATCTCGTAGGCCGTTGCCCGCTGTGTTGTCAGTGTGCTTTTTGATCTCTCCAGTATTGCGAAAAGGGAGTGTTCCACAAATAATGTAAAAGAGCACCCCATTACTATAGTGGCGCTTTTCTCAGTGGCGAACGCGGCGGCAGCGAGAAACTGCTCGCACACGAAGTGACCTTGCATTACTGCATCTAGCATGCCACTGTAGTAAGCCAATGGCTTGTGTCCCATGGATGTCTTTTGGGTCAACACAGCTGTCATAAGAGTTCCTTTGCAGTGGGAGAACAGGTAAAATTTGCGCTCATAGTCCGGATTGGCGAGTACTGAAGCACTTGAAATTAACTGTTTCAGTGACGCAAAGGAGTCACTCATTTCTTTTGACCATTTTATTTCTCTGTTCTCCCGCTGGGCCTCTTTGAGTGCTTGTAGTAGGGGCCTGGTGTATTCTGCGTAATCTAGTATCCATGCTCTGCAATAGTTGCACATTCCTAGAAATTTCTGCATTTCTTTTACCGTTTTTGGCTCTCTTACTGATGTGATCGCTTCTACTCTGTCAGGTATTATCTTTTTGCCATCCTTTTATATCAGCTGTCCCAGGTATAATACTTCTGGTTGACAGTATTGTAGTTTCCCTCTGTCCACTTTGTAGCCTTTGCGGGCCAGCAGTGTTAATAGTGTAACTGAGTCCTTCCTGCACTCATCCTCATTCTGTGCGCAAATGAGCAGGTCATCTACGTACTGAATGATTGTACTCTCAGCTGTCAGGTTTCCCAAGTCTTTGTGGAGGATGCGATTGAATATGCTGGGACTCTCACAGTAACCCTGTGGCAACCTGCAATGTTCATATCTCTTCCCCCCTAGTGTAAATGCTGTTAAGTATCTGCTTTCTTCTGCCAAGGGAATGGAGAAAAATGCATTTTTCAAATCAACTGCTGTGAAATGTGATGCGTTTTTTGGGATACTGCAAAGTATCGATGCAGGGTTCGGGACTAGAGGAAACTCTTTTCGTATGACGTCATTTAGTGGGCGTAGATCATGGATCATCCTCCATGCCCCTCGCTTTGCTTTCTTGATCGGGTAAATGCAAGTATTACATGGGGAATTTGAGGATATTATTATTCCCTGGGCCAATAAGGCACTTATCGTTTCCTTTATCCCTTCCTCAGCTGCGCGGCACAATGGGTACTGTTTGACTCGGGGCACTATTGCTCCCGGTTTAAGCTTTATTGTGACTGGGGTAACTCTGTGCAACAACCCTACATCATGGGGACCCGTAGTCCACAAGTTGCTTGGCACTAGTTTCATGTCATCATCAAAAAAGGAAGGCGGTGCTCCTACCACTGCCATCAGCTGTATGGGCACTTGTCTCACTTGTATCAAGATATCACATGGTATTGCTATCTCCATTATTATCTCAACGTCACTTTCTGAATCAGAAAAAAGATCCTCATCTGACAGATCACGTAAAGCAATGTCAGCATTGATGCACAACACAGTGCGCAATTCACATGCCAATTACTGCAATTCTTTTGGCTGATATCTGTACAGCAAGCAAATCTAGAGATATCACTGAACCAGGTGCAATGTCTGGGCATACTATTGGGTGGAAGATGAATTCTGTTGGCACCCGCCATTCTAGGTTTTTTAGCTCGGGTACTACTCGGGCTAGTGTTTTCAATCCTTCAATGAACACATTTGGATTTACTGACATGCCACGTATCTCTGGTGCTGTTGCTCGCGCATGTACCACCAGCATTACACGCAACGGGCATATTCCTGGGGTGGAGCAAACTATTCCTCTTTCTGTGAATGATACAGTCATATTGAGCTTGCTGAGAAGGTCCCTTCCGAGCAAGTTGATCGGTGACTGTTCATAATAGAGTAGGGGTGTCCTCACTGTTTTACCCCCCACTGTCACATCCAAATCTTCTGTGTAAGGAACTTCAACGACAGCCCCAGAGAACCCCTGCGTCTCCAGCCTACGGTTAGATAGCGGAAACCGGCCTTCACATATGCATGATTTTTCGGCTCCCGAATCCACCATAAATGTGAATTGCTTGTCTCCTGTCTGCACTCCTACTAATGGTTCCTACGCTGCATTGTAGGTGGTAGATAGAACGGGACACGCAAGTGTTCCCTGTGGGCTGTCCTATGCTGGTTGCCTCATGGCTCCCTCTTGACTAAAGACATTGCCTGACACTACTGCCACACCGCTGTAGGGGGCTGGGGCAGGTGCCCCGTTCGCAACTGTTGCGAAAGTGTTTGCTGGTGTTTATTGCATAGGTTCGTCGTTCTGTGGGTGGCCCTGTACTGTATTGGGTTGAACTAGTCTTTGGTCTACATACCCTTGCTCTTGTTGCCTCTGCTGTCTTCCCATTGGAAGGCCATATGGGCTCCCTGGGTGGGGGTTACCGGATTGTTCCATCTCCTGAAATCTGTTGTTGGGTCTGTTCCTGCATTCTCGGGAGAAGTGTCCCCACCTCCCGCAATTCCAGCAGCTCCCCTGTGCACCTCTGGGACCTTGCCCCCCATATCCTCCATTACCACCGTACCCCTGCCCACCCCCTCTGCGACCCCTGTACCCACCTCGTCCCCCTCGAGGGGCCCAATCTTGCCACTGCAGACCTCCATACGGCTCCTGTCCGTTCCACTGTGGTTGCCCCGCTCCTGCCCAATTCGCTTCCATCCTCCCCTGTATTGCTACCAGCCCCTCCTCCTCCTCTTCTCCCTCCCTGTTATGTGGGAGCACGGCTACTGCTGCAGCGACCTTCACCAGTTTCGTTTGTACTAACTTGGCCTCATCTGCCAATCTTTTTTGTGTTATTTCTTTCTCACGCTCTTTTATTCTTTTGCAGTGGTGGACTATTATACTCTGTTTTTCGGGCCACCCCTTCGCCTCAATTCCTGCAATTTTGTCAAGTGCTTTTTGTACTTCTTTAGGCAGCCCTCTCTTTATTATGAAATAAAATAATGATGTTGACTGATACCAGGGCGTGCCTGTTTCCGCTCCCCACATCTCCTGTACCCGGAAAATGTAATCCATAGCATCTTCCCCCTCATTCATTGTACATTGCATAACCGACTGTAAGTCTGGGGTGTCTGGAAATGTTTCTCTAAATGCGTCCCACACTCGTGCACGCACTGCGTTGAAAGAGGCACCATCATGGCGGTCACAGCCTAGTGTTATTCCCAGGAAACCAGCTTTTACCCACACTCTAGCTGCTTGGTCCCCAACTGCTGATACTAGCAGGCTTTTCACATCACCTACCGCCAAAGGGACTCCAGCTGTGTGCTTCTCGAATGCATATATCCACTTACTTGCCCCTCCCGACAGCGGTGGTAACAGCTTTAACAAATTGGCCTTATCCATCTGAGCCCAGGGTATGTAATTTGGTCCCCCTCCTCCCCTGTGTATCAATGGGAGTTGTAACTTCCCCTTTGTTACTTTGCTTGTACTCACCTTCGTTCCTTTCTTTGCTAGTGGAGCCATTCTCCCCAATCTATTCCTTAATCGCCTGTCCATTCCTCATCCATTGTTCTCCCTAAAGATGCACCATCCATCCTCCTACTTTCTCCTCCCATTGCCGCACTTAATCTCCCACCTTCTTCTTCATCATCCTCCACATCACACCAAAGTCCTCTCTTCCCCCTGTGACCATTATTTCATCATCAGCATGTTCACTCACCTCATCTACTTCTATTATTCGCGTGGGCTCTTCTTGTATTCTGAACAATATTTCCCCCTTCTTCCATCCCTCAATTGGCTTGTCATGACCCTGTGCCCTTGGCGTTTGCTCTGACCGGGCAACATTAGTCCCACTCTGCTCACAAATGTTTTTAATTCTTGATAATTCTTCTCTCGCTAATGAGAGCCTGGAATCTAAATCCTTTGTTAGCTTTTCTATATCTACTGTGGGTGTACTTATCTGTCCACGCTGTCTATGGCTCTCATACGGTGGTGGTGCAGTCGTCCCATGGGTCGTTGTAGCTGTAGTTGGAGGCACATATGTGGGGTCACTATACCCCTCTGCGGGCACCGGTTTATTAAGTATGGGGTACAACCGTGTTACTTCACCTAGTTTTCCTTCCACTATCATCTCTTTATCATCTTTGGGTATCAGTAATGGGTTATCGGTGGTGGATGGCAAATTGGTCCCTAACTCCTTCTTTTTGAGAGGGGGCACTTCTTCGAACAATCTCCAGAGATCTAATATCTCCTTCCTATTGTGGAACTGCTTCCCCTTATATTTCATAAAAATGCAGGTAGCTACCATATCTAGAACATGTTTGTCGAACGATCCTCCTTCTGGCCATATTTGGGGCAGTCCTTCTCCCTTTAACTCTGTGACCCACTGATCGTGGTATTTTCTGATGCGTTCAGCATACCCAGGTAAACTCTTACAAATATGGGCCAGGGGTGTTTCTGCCCCCATGGTATGTGCTTGGCTTATATATCACTATATATACGTATGTTCAAAAACCTGTGCGTTTCCAACACTTGGACAATATGGGAGTGAGTGTGTACACCTTATACTTTAAATAACTTAGGGGGCACATACAAGAGCAAACCCCCTTTTGAACACTATCAATATTTTCAGCACATATATTCAAAAGAAACAGCTTAATTCATTGGGTGTACCACCTTAATATGTCTCCTGGTCACACTTACCATGACCACACCATAATCATACATATTTTACCATTCACTAAAATCATCATAACATGGCTACGTTTTGACACATATAATGCATATACAATGATAGCCAACACTCTATTGATAGTTAACCCTTAATCTTTTCCTCCCTCCCTAGTTGGCCCCTTCTTACTTTGTTTGGTATGAGGTCCCCCTTTTGCTTGAATCTTTTTTATTTTTTGCTCAGTATTAACCTATTCATAGAACCAGAAAGAATGAAAGAATAGCAGTTACTAATATATTCACTGTGTCTCCCTTTTTTACCAGACACCTTTATCTTATCCTCCACTTGTTCATAAATTCCCAGTACTAGTCAAGATAGCACTATGCGGCGCCGTCTTCTACCCCCTTTCAGAGCTAGGTTCCCATCTCTTTATCTCTTTTCACCTTTTGATCCTAATGGTCATATGCAAAGAAAAAGTAAAGAAAATATAGAATAGCTATTAGTGGGCCCAAAAGTGTCCCCTTTTAAATGACCTCGTTTTTAATCCTGCTCCCTTCCCCTACTCCCTTTATGGTAACTCGCACTTAATACTCACGTGCCTGTCTTGAACCGAGAGTCTCCGAACTGGGTCCGTCCAGGCGGCGCTGCCAAACGCTCAACGGCCAGCCCCAGCTCCGACGAGCGGTACTCAAAGTGGATTTTTGAAACAGGATCCCGTACCCTTTCTCTATTGAGTGCGCACTTATAAGCGTACCAGTCGCCGAAGGCGGGTAGCTTTCCGGAGCAGGCGTACCGTGCGCCTCCCTTTTCGACCGGAGATTTTCGTGTGAGAGGGGACGGAAGGGATATATTAAGAGATGTAATCACGCAATCGGGGTCACCACTGAAGGCGAGCGTCCCCAAATAGCATGACCCTCCCCGCAATGAGAGGCAATAATGGACTCTCCCAAAAGTGGGAATAAGGCTTGGACCAAGTGCGGGTGAGCTTAATGGAAGTTTTATCTAAGTCAAATAGGGCATGCAAAGAACTCTGCAAACTCCGAGAGCGCTCTGCCTGACAATCGCAGCCAGGCGTTTATATTTACAAAAAGTGTCATAAGAACCTACAGACTATAGGGGGCACATGTTCATGGGGACTGGGTGGGGTCGACTAACTATATGTGCAGCTGTGATGCGTCGCTTCGTGGTTGGTGGACAACGCCGGTTGCCAACGTGGGGTGGGCAGGTCAGCTGGGCTCATCCGGGAGGTGCTGCCAGGCGTGGTCAGTGTCATTGATGGACATCTTTCTTGGCTTTCTGCCCTAATGGCCATGCACACCCCATTCATTCAATACTGCAATCTCAGTTGTCCTGTAAATCCTACAATAGGTTATTCTACAGGTTAATACAACACAGGAGGAATGCACATTGAATGGAATACTTTGACGATACATCAATACATGGTTACTGTTTTCCTGTTGACTAGGTATCATGGGTCATGGGGTCGGGTCTCAGGGCACAGGGTGAGCTGTCCGAGTTTTAGGTCTCATTAGAAGTAATGACAGATGCTTTTACACAATGTTGGCGTGATATTAGGTGTCTTATTTTACAAGCGCCATTAATCTGAGGTGAACTGGTGGGTCGTGGGACCTATGAGGGGGCACCTCTGGCCTTTGATGATGGCCAGGTTTTACTGCTGGGCTGTAAATAATTCAGGTGGCTGGCCGTAGCCATGTGAGCTGCGGGGGAACATGAATGCTTGAAGCGCCTCCAGCCGAATTGGGGGAGGTGAGGTGGTGTAGCTCGGGCCTTTGCTTTCTCTGGCAGGCTTCAATGGGAAGGGAGGGGAAGTGACCTTGGATATGCCCACGATGATACTCTTCTCGTATGCTGCAAATTATATTGAAAACAAAGGGATTCGTATAATGTATAATGCTTATTGATTTTCTAAAGGGTTACACATCTACATTCTTTGCACCTTTACATAGTCATTTCAAATATGTTAACTATACCAACATTTCTATTAATCACTACAGGGTGAGTATTTGCAAAAATAGCAGCTCTTGCATTATATGGTAAACACGATACGTGAGGTAGCATTAGGGTTGGTGGAGCACGCAGGAACAACAGACCAATATGGTTGACAGCAGTAATACATGTTAAACTCGTACATTCACATTTGATTGCATTCTATGTATCTCTTTAAGCAATTTACATGAGCTCACAATACTGTCGCGCTTGTGTTCCTTTGCACTCTAGCAGCATCAAGTTAGTCATGGCATAAGGACTTGGTATCGCTCTCTTTACATTACCCCTAGAGAAGCACGTAGTAGGAGGCCAGGGGCACTGGGTGTTTGCACATAACCGAGGAGGTTTGGTTATTATATATATATATATATATAACAGTTTCTTGGTATAGGATTGAGGCTTTTGTTTCATCAGGGACGATTTACAGTTATTTTCCAAGCCAGCCCTGCTACCCGGGTCACGCTGAGGATAATGATGCACTGCGGAAGGTGAATGATACAGTGTTTGCTCTAACACTAGCTCATGTCCAACTGTTCGTGGGAACGGGCTTTCAGCGGATCTGCCAGGGAGCGGAGGCAACAGGGGTAGGCGAGAACTCTCTGAAGGTGGGGGCCGTGCTGCAGCGCACAAGGAATCATGTCTGAAGATGGCGTTCTGGTTTTCAAAATGGTTTCCAGGACCTAGCCTAATACAGTACGTTTGGTCAATGTGTCAGCCAGTGGTCCAACCACCACCTGGGCCCTGGTGGCAGGGGGTCCCCTGACGAGTCATGGACGTCACAAGGAGGGGACTGCAGGGGAGGGGGGGTCTCTTGGACCTGTCCTCCCATACACCTGCCAGCAGCCCCCCACTCATGTCCCCCCACCCACCCACCCAGCAGTGAAGGGCACCTGCCAACAGGCTCCTACTCATGTCTCCCCACCCAACCACCCACCCACCCAGCAGGGAAGGGCACCTGCCAGCAGGCCCCCACCTATGTCCCCCCCTAACACGTCAACATGACCCACAATTATGGCCCTCATGGCCACCCAAATCCCACCGCGCCACCCCTGCCCAAATAACCAACCAAGCATAACATACACCCCACATTGAAATGGCCATTATATGAAACAACCCAAATGGCATATATGTACATCAACACATGTCCGTCACACACACACAATGGGTGCCAGTGAATGTGAAAACCCACATTGTGACATGCATGAAACCAATGAGAGAATACCACACATTGAAGTACGGGAAAAAATGTATTGAACATAAAAAGTGGAGAAACAAATTTAAACACCAAACAATGGACATAAGGAAAACAATGCAGAATGTCACATAATGATAAAAAAAGGAAATCAGAATCCAAAATATATAAAATCAAAAATGTCTCCAAAGTCTCCCTCCAACAAAGCAAATCCAAACAGAAATGAAAAAGTAAAATCCATTGCTCCATGGAAAAATCAAAAAAGAAAATGCCGACAAATCCACACTCCAACTATTTACAAGGATGAAATCCTGGGTCCATGAGCCTAACTGTCCAAATGAAACCTACAAAAATACACTAACTAATGAAGAACTATATACAAAAATGTGGGGTATTGTCCAAGCGCCCCAAAAATAAATTAAAACAAAAATAAAACCTAACACTAACTAACTAACTATTTACAATGGCAGCGGGCTAGTCCAACGGCTCACTTTTTGATGTCCCAGGCCAGGGCATCATCGAACTCCCGCTCAATGTCCTGGAGGCGGTCCTCTTCCATGGCCCCGAGGGTTCGCAGGGACGATGACATGTTGACCTCCAACTCCCTGCGAATTGCCTGGAGGCACTCAGCCCGCCTCAGTGCCCTCCGCATGGAGTTCTCCGCCCTGACCATTGTGAGCCGTGCCTCTTCCGCCCGCTGCTGCTCCGCATCTATGGCGTGGCCCAACCGCTGCCACACGGAAGACACTTGTAATCCTGGGTCCTCCTGCCCTCTGGCCGATGCCTGCCCCTCCGATGTTGAAGGCCCCGAGCCATCATTGCACCCACCATGTTGCTGCTGCTGCTGTGCCCTGGCTCTTGCTGCCTGCACGTCCTCCTCCGGCTGGGGTGCAGTTGTCTTGGTGGCCACCCCTGCTGGACGTCCGACTCCCGACTGTGGCAGGGATGTGTCCTCCACCACCCTGGCCGCTGGGTCAGAGGCAGCTCCACAGAGTACCCAGGTGATACATGGGTGGGAAGATGGCATGGAGGATGACTGGCACGTAGGGGGTTCAGGTGAGGAGGGGGGTCGCAAGAAGGTCCATTACACAGAGGAATGCAGCACTGGTGACCCGTCCCAGTAGGTCAACGCAGTCAAAGAGGCATCCGAGATGACGTGCAGTGTCTTCACGAAAACACCGCAGGTCACCTCGCATGCCCCGTTGACGCAACGCTATCCCAGCCAGGACAGGCTCAACCTGGTCCCGGATAGCCACGTCTGCAGGGAAAGGAAGGCCAGTTGCTGTGCGCCCATCCCCTCCCTGAAAACGGGTCTGGACGTAGGCATCCCTGCTGGTGCCGGATGATGCAGTCACAGGATCAGGGACAGGATTGCACACGGCACCTCTGCGGCGGCCTGTGCTGCCTCCTGTCCCTGCCCCAGCACTGCACCACTAGCACCAGTGGAATCACCACCTCCAGACCCCGTGTGTGTTCCTTCCACGGCCTCCTCCCCCTCCTCCAAACCCCCCACCAACCTGGATGACTCCATGCCATCTTCCTCTGTCGGACCCTGTGGGGTCTCAGCTGCCCCTTCTGCTGCCGAGGAGTCCATCTCCAACCTCCGCCTCTTGGACCTATCCTCGGCAGCTGCGGCCTGGGACGTGGCACCAGACTCCTCACTCCCCGACGAGATGACAATCTGGGAGGGGCGCCGGGCCTTGCGTCTCCGGCTGATGGTGCAATCCCTGCCGCTGTGCTCCACAGCACCCTCTCCGCCCTCTTCATCAGTTGACGCTGCAGACAGGGAGAGATAGAACACAGGCATCAGGGCACTGTACAATGGACTGATACACACATGACAGTTGTACATGAGTGGCAGTGTCAAACTTCAGACATGGCAACACACTCCCTAGCACACATGTCCTTTCTACTCACACACATGAGCAATTCCACAGCAATATTGCACCAGGCAGCACCATCCATACACATACAACAGCATCAGCATCCGAAGGTGGGCCTGACGTCACATGAAACACGGGGAGTGCACAACACATGCACACACACCAACACACTTACATGCATGTGTACATGTCCACCAACTATCACAGTGATGAGATCGCCATCCATGTCACATCTGGCATTCCGCCTTCTACATGTCAGTACCACATGCATCCATGTTGCATCACAGTTGCACACTAGTCAAATACACACACATGCACACAGTGCAGATACATGCAGCTGGAACCACCATCTATGTGTGACACCACAACCATGCCAACGTACATACACAGCAATGCAAACTTGTGTGATCCCACACCTGCATTTGGCCTGCATGCTTACCAACACATACACCATCCATGTGTCTCACACATGAGAGGACTCACATGTGTCAGCCTCACTCCCCTGTACATACACATCCATACATGGCCCTACAAAAACACATGTATAACCTGCACACTACTGGCACACCACAACACGCACAGCGTCCAATCAGTATGCATGTACACTTACCGCTTGACTCCAGACGGGTTTGCCTCTGAAGGACCTGGACGTGGAGCGCTGGGCGTATGCGTTCCAGGACCCTCATTTGGTGGTCTGACAGCTGGCCCCGGCGCCCCTTGGCATCCGCTGCCTTCAAGAGGCGCTGGGCCTTGTCGAGGGTCCTGGACCTGAAGTCCTCCCGGCGCTTCCGGACATGTTTGATGTTGCGGACTGCCACCCCCTCCTTGTTGATGGCAGTCACGATGTCCCTCCAGATCCTGGTCCATCCTTCATTGTTGGCGCGCAAACTTCCAAAGAGGGCATCATACTGCTCCAAGACTTGCTCCACCAGGACACCAACTTCCCTGGCACTGAAGCTGGTGGCCTCTGCCTCTCTGGCTGGGGGTTGCTAGTGGTGCCAGATGGTGTTGTGCCCGAAATGGCAACCCCAGAGGCAGGTGTGGATGGGCAACTGGGACCTAGGGCTGGGCTGTGGAGCAATGGTATCCCAGTCGGGTGTCTTGGGTTCCAGCAGGGGTGGTTACAGCAACTGCACCCCTCGCTGACGTGCAGGCAGCAAATAGCAGGGCACGTGGGCAGCAGGCAGGCAGGCAGCAGCAGATGGCAGGTGGGAGCGTGCCCGGGGCTCTTGGGGGCAGTAATTCGGCCTTCTGGGCAGGAGCGTGGTCTTCCGTGTGTTGTCGCATGGCCAGCTTGATACGGAGTGATTTGGCACGTGAAATAATTGCACATCAGCGTGTATTCGAGGAAAGGCCCTTAGCGCGTAAGCACGTCTGTGACGTTAAGCGCGCGGGTGTTTCCCTCTGACGGGTACATAGTGAATCAGCATGTGAAGACACAGCACGTACGCAAATTCATTGGACCAAAGGCCGTTTAGCGCGTAAGCGCGTCTGTGACGTGACGCGCAAGGGCGTTTCCCTCAACACGGGTGCATGTTTATTGTACACATGCAAAAATTGCACGTCCGAGTGTCAGCTTGTGTAATTGGAGGAAAGGGCCTTAGCGCATACATGCGTAAGTGACATTGTACGTGTGGGCCGGTTGAAAAGGTACGTTTAGGACGCCATTTTCTTGTACGTGCTTTTCGTGGAGAGCGAGTGGGTGAATTTTGTACTTCTAGTTGGTTCACACGCGATTACTTCACAATGGTTCAAGTTCGTACTCCCTGTTACCTCTGACAGCGTTCAATTCTTATTTTGGCCTGTTTCCTCAAACAGCGTTCACTTCTTCTTTTGTCCTGTTTCCTCAGACAGGGTACAATTCTTCTTTTGGTGGGGTTGTTGCCAACGCGCACACGCGTTTCTTTTTCACATTATTTTTCCAGGCATACAGTGAGTCGCGCACGTATTTACCAACTGTGCTTGCCCAGTGTGTCGCGTACCCCATCAGAGGTCAGTGTAGGCTGTGTGTATTACGCGTACGCTTAATTTTGTGTTTCTGGGTGCCACAGCGTAGTGCGGGTTCATTTTTCCACGCACGTGGTCTACGAGGGGTTGCGTGCATGTTCATTTCTGTTTTCGGGGTGCCTGTGCGTTGCGTGACCCGTGTTATGATGCCTACCCCCGGAGCACCAGGCTAGGCCCAGCACCCCCGGGAGCAGGCATCATGCCCTCGGGTAAAAGCCCAGCGGCCCCTTATAGAGGCTCTTTGGACTCAGTCCTGGCGCCTTTGGCGCCAGGCTCATGTTGGACATCAGTCCTGGCGCCACAGGCGCCAGGCTCATAAAGGGAGGTGTTTTGTGCACTTACCTGATGCAGACCATGCTGCACGCTTCAGGCCTCTCTGAGACCTGAAAGGGACTATTTTTTCATAGGGACTATTTTTTCACTCGGGCATGGCCAGGGAAGGATATATACCTAGTTGGGGAAGGATACATACCTGGGACTTCTTTGGAGGCTATTTAAGCAACGCCCAGACAGCAGCTCATGCTTCGCGTTGTTCTGCTTCCTGCAGCTTAACGCTCACCGTGTCTGCTCCTGCTCCTGGACTCCAGCCACGCCCGCCTCAAACCTGGAAGACCTGCAAGGAAGGAAGAGAAGAGAAAGGTGAAAACCAAGGACTATTTCAAACTTCTTACCTGCATCTGGAATCTTCTCGCCAGCATCCCTGAAGAAAGACTTCCATTTAAAAGCATTGCGTTGCTCGCTGCAGCGCCACGCTTCACTCACCTGTCCTCGAGACATCTCTCGGCTCCATCGCGGCTGTCAGCATCGGGCGCCACATCTCTGCACCTAGGGGAGAGAGGAAGAAACAAAAGGTGAGCAGAAGGAACACAGAAGGAAAGCCTGATTAACAGCCATAATACTTACCGGCTTCTCTTCCGCATTTCGGGTCGGCGCCGCCCTGTTGGCAGGTACCGTACCCCGGCCCCTATGGGGAAAGGACAAGAGACATTTCTGGGGAATGATAAGGACATTTAGAGGGATCGCCCTCATCACTACTCACCTCGGCAGTTTAACCCCTCGACGCATCGCCTTCATTCTGCACCTGAAATAAAGGACAGATTACAGGTTAGAAAGACAACATAAAGGGGGCCTCACTTGAAATTTGAACTTTCATACTTACGGCGCATCGCTCAGGAAAGTCAAGTGGATTTTGCCAGCGCCATTCTGAAAACCAGTGAAGTAACTGGACGAACGCGCGCCCCTGCACCAGAAGCAGGATGGAGAGTTCATCCTTCCAAACCATAAGGTGAGCTTAAACCGGGGTTTGGAGGATGTTAGAGAGGAACGAAGGGGGAAAGGGGGGAGCTAGCACACTATTCTGCAGCCTGTTAATCCCCTTTCTCATCTGCAGAAGGATATTCCTACGGGCCAGGCAAGCACGATTTGGAGGTCCTGTCCAATCGGTGTTCCGGGTCCTGCGCATCACGCTAGAAGAGGCCACAGCAATCCAGACTAGACCAGCGCCCCCGTGGGAACCAGGTGAGCGTTACACCCGTCATCTTCCCCCAGGGGTCACAGACAGCCTTGCTAGAGCACTAGGGTACGAATTCCATCTAGTACCCTACCCCTTTGACCCCCAATGGCCCAGGACAATTTTTTACTGCTACTCCCATACACACAACAACATCAGTGCCATGGTTGGGAGGCGACCAAGCGGTAAGGGAGGCAAAGGTGGCCGACCTCCAAAAGGTGGTCATGGTGGGCGCGGTAGGGGACGTGGCCAGTATTTGCAGGGTTCCCCTAGACCCCTGTGCGTGGAGGACCAATCAGGGACACCCATGCCCCTCCCCCCCTGGTTGTGGGAAACGTAGCTGACACCATCCCAGCTCAGCCCTTGTTGGACCAGCCCATTTTGGCACCTGAACCAGCACAGGATGACTCCCAGGCTGACTTCCAGGTCAGCAAGTCTAAGCCACGTGTGGCGGTGCAAGTTGCTGTCATCAGGCCACGTGGATCTGGGGCAGCAATGTCATCTGCTGCCCCAAGTAGGCAGGGTGGGGAGGGGCAGCTGCAGCTCTATCCACCCCAACTCTGAGTCTCCCAGCCGGGACAATGTCGGTACAGGTCCATCAAACCGATGTTGGCCCTGCCAACATCACCCTGCAGCCAATGCCTGCACCAAGACCTATGGTCATTGTGCATTTGCACACTCCTTGTACCCAGTCCACCGGCGCTTCTGCCCCTACTGGCCAGAGCGGCGTAAGCCACTCAGGATCCGCACCACCTTTGAAAAAGAAGAAGAAGGGTGCTCTGGCACTACAGGCTGAGATCCCAGACACGGCTACACACTCCGGCACGTCAAGGAAGCCTAGCTTTAATGACGCCGAACTTTATGCACTTGTGGCCTTTGTGTCGGCACATAGCCGCGAAATGGTGGTGACTGCAGGGTGCAAGACCACACCTGGTCAACGTAAGGCACACTGGCAGACCATCGCGGACATCATTAGTGCCCTTGGATTTGTGAGGCGCACAGCTGATGATTGCTACAAGCGGTGGAATGACCTGAAACGCAGAGCAAAGAACAAGCTGGCCTCAAATCATGCCTCTACTCTGGTGACTGCCGGTGGGTCTCCACCAGAGGATAACCAACTCACTGAACATGAGTCTGTTGCTGGAACCTCCGTCACAGAGGAACAGATCCAAGGCGTGGGAGACCTACCAGATTACGACACACTGTCCTGTGAGTGCCCATGCATGTGTGTGTAATCCATGTGTATGTTATTTGGGTGACGGGTTCTGATTGAGTGCCAGGAGAGGGTGTGTACTCCTGAGTGGTATGGGTCACCCATGTGCTTCCTCCAAAACATTCACCGGCCTTGAATTTGGGTATGACAGTATCCCTTCTGCCCACAGTAGCCAATTAGCGCAACATTACTGCAGTTGCCCTTGAACTGTCATCTTGCAACAACATTGTTCAGATTATTTCAGGGTTCATTCAGGCTGATAGTTTCAATTCTCTCATTTCTTCAACGCATTTATCAGCCCTAATGCCACATATGTGACATGCTTCTGTCATTGATTACACCCCACATTGGCCCACATTTGTTACCTTGTTATGTGAATGATTAGACCATTGAGGCTGATTGGGTATTGGCCTGCTCACATTACTTTTTGGGGCCTGTTTGAATGTGGTACATGATAGCTGTTTCTTGTCATGTTGAAGTGACCATCCATTGATGTGTACATCTGCCTGCCATCACTGTATTATTGTACACTGGATGTGTTGCAGTGTGTGGCACATGCGTATTATCCACACTATTTTGCATTTTTCATCTCATCATGTCCATCTCACATGGATGGGTGACAGTACTCATTCACTGACATATGGCTGTACTCGTCAAATGTACCATGGCTATGCTACATGCCATCTGTGTGCTGGCATGTGTCATGTATGTGTTTTGGACATGCCACTCACAGGCTAATGTGTGATGCCAGTGCTACCCAGCATGCAGCAAATGTGTTGCTTTTCCATCTTGGTGTCCTCAGTGTCTGCTTTTTGCCTCCCCTTCCAACTCATTGACAGTGCATGCATGCCAGGGTTATAGTCATGTGGGACATGTGTAAATCATGTACTGGATCTCTGGCTTGTCATGCCTATGTGTGTGTTGTGGTGCTAATGCCTGTTTCCATTTTTGTGTTTCATGTTTTTGCAGGTGATGACGCACTTGATGCTTTTGAGGTTGAGGAGATGGTGCAGACCCAGCAGGAATCTCAGGCACGACCGGGCACCAGTGGGGGACGTGGTGTGGTGGTGGGTGAAAACCCAATCTTACTGCAGACCATACTGTCCAGGGGTGTATCTGGGTGCACCTCCCCAGACCTCTATTCAGGTGCTGAATCGGATGATGAGACTTATGTGCTGTCGCAGGTGGGTGTTTCTGGCAGGGATTCTGTTCTGTGCAACCCACCTGCACCAGGGGTAGAACCCTCTATGGGGATGTCAGTGTTGGTAAGTCCGCCTTTGACGGTTACGGAGGCAGGGTCACACTCCACAACATCTGATCCTGTTCCTGTGCCAGCAGATCAGAGGGGGATGCAGTCCTGCAGCCTCAGGCAGTGCCAGCACAGCAAGGTACAGATTGCCTTGCCCGGAACAGGTGTGGTGCCCGCCGACGCAGTGGCCGTACGCCACCAGGCTATACTGTATGGGCAAACTCTATTTACAGTATAGCAGCCCAACAGGGAGCATCGGTTGAAATGATGGCTCAGGCAATGGAGAGGGTGGCCACTTCCATTCTCCCCCCTGAAAGGCAGATGGAGCAACAACAGCAGGCAACAGACTCCATTTGCCAATCACACAGGGAAGACATGTTGGCGTCCAACAGGGACCGACGGGCGGCACTGGAGACTCTTCGCGAAGCCATATCTATAGAGTCACAGGGCCACAGGGAAGCCCTGAGGGTAGAACTCCATAACCTCGGGGAGACTCTGGGTGAACTTGAGGCTTCCCGAAATTTAAGGTCAGAACAGCAGCTGGAGCAGCTCACACGTTCGCTCTCAGCTGAGCCACAGGCAACTCGGGAGGAGATCCGGGCATCACGGGAGGCCATGCGTGCAGAAATGCAGGCAACCCGTCAGGTGCTGCATGGGGATCTCAGTACTATCATCCTCCAGAACGAGACCTTCCACACCCGCATGCTTGCTGCCATGGAGGACCATACCAAGGCTTTGCGTGGGCTGCCTCCCATGGCACCACTGCCTCCTGATGCAGCAGCAGAGGGTGATGAGAGCGACAGCAGCACTCCTCCCACACTAGCGTAGCCGTGCAGGCCATGAGCCCATAGAGGTATTTTTTTTCTCGCAACATCCACGCAGGTGGCTGTTGGTGTGCACCCTGTCCTCGAACCTCCTGTGTTGCCTCCCCCTCCCCAGCCCCCACATGGCCATTTTTTTATTTTATTTTTTTTATTTTTTATTTTTTTTTACAATGTGTTGCCTTGTGTGGTCTCGTGGGCATCCACTGTGTATTCCGTCTGGGCACATGCAGGCTTGTCCTGTGTTTGGGTTAGATGCTTGGGTTCCTGACACACACACCCCTCATGCTTCCCGTTTCCATGGGCTTGCAAAGGGTGTGACCAAGTGACAGTGACTTACACAGTGACATTGGTCTCCCATGAGCTGTGTGGGCAGTCTATAGTCATAACTGTGTGGACATCCCTAGTGGGGTTTGTTTTTGTATTGAACACTGCATGGTATATTCATATGTGCTTGTGCATCCATGTCTTTCTCCTTATTCGCAGGTACCTTCTTCATGTCTTCACAAGGCCGTCTCCTTTGCAGATTCAGTTCATGTTGTATGCAGTATACTGACACATTTGCCTGACAGCAACACTCTGCAGTTGGAAGGGGTGGATGTGCTGGATTCGTCAGGTTGTAAGACTTGCACTACTTTGAGTTTGTACTGTCATATTTTGGCAATGTTTCATGCTGTGTTGCTGTATTTTGTTGCTGGTAAGTATTTGGTTGTGTGTGCTGTTTGTTATTGATTACTGGGAGCATATTGTCTGTGGCCTCTTTCCATTTGGACATTGCACTTTGTGACACTTGTGTCATGTGTTGTGCATTCCTTTGCTTTCACATTGCATGAAATGCCATGGTGTGTTGGGTGGCGGAGATGGGGAGTGGTTGGGTGACATGGCTCTATTTTCATGTTGTATTTTGCAAGGGGGTAGGCATTCATGCAGCATAAATGTGTGTCTTTTTGTGACACAGCATTGGTGGTGTTTGGGTAAGTAAGGATGCACACAATGTAACACTTCCAGGTGACCAATCTCAGGCTGGTATGGTTGTGATAGTTGACTGTCCCTTATGTCATCATCATTGATTGTCAGCTGGTATGTGCCAGGGCTGTCTGCACTCCACAGGGGTGTGATTTTAGGTGAAGTAATTAGCCACCAGCTGCATACGGGCTGCCTCACCACGTGCCCTTTCCCCTCCCATGCGCAGCAGCTGTGCATGTGGTTGGGGATGTGGGGGCACCACTATGTCCACCGGCAGTCCCCGGCGGGTTGCAACGTTGTGCAGGACACATGCTGCCACTATGATCCTGCAAACTACTGGGGGCGCATATAGCAGCTGCCCACCAGAGTGGTCAAGGGAGCGAAAGCGTGACTTGAGCACTCCGAATGTGCGCTCCACTATGCCCCGGGTTGCAATATGGGCTGTGTTGTATCTTACCTCGGGTGGTGTGGTGGGGTTCCGAATTGGCGTCATCATGTGGGTGCTCAGAGGGTAGGCACTGTCCCCTGGGGAGGTGATGATGGGTATCATTAGTGGGGTTGTGACATTACTCAGTAACTGACATGCATGCATGTGCAGCGGCATTTATACTCACCAAGCAGCCATGTATCGCCATGCCGCCCAGCTTCAAGGTCCCGGTTTAGGGTTGACATTCTGTAGATGAAACTGTCATGGGTGGACCCTGGATAGTTTGCATATACTGAGGTGATGATTCCCTTGGCATCACATACTACCTGCACGTTGATGGAATGCCAGTGCTTGTGGTTTCTGTAGATGTGCTCAGTTGCCCTGGGAGGACGTAGAGCCACATGGGTGCAATCAATGGCACCTAGCACTTTGGGGAAGTGTGCCACCCTGTAAAAATCCTGGACTGCAGCCTGCCTTTCTGCAGGTGTTCTGGGCAGGTATATGTGCCTGCGGACTGATGGGTGTGCAGTCATGATGGCCAACACCTGGTGCAGGCAGCGTGACTGCGTGGCCTATGACACCCCCTCCCCACTATGGCACTTGTCCGCTGAAATGAACCAGTGGCCAAGAAGTGCAGTACATTGAGCACCTTTTCAAAGGGGCTGAGTGCTTGGGAGCACAGGGTGGGTGATGTGAGGTCATCCTCCCACTCACTCACCAGGTCGAGTATTATGTGAGGTGGAAACCTGTACCTCCCATACACCTGGTCATCTGGCATCCCAAAAAGGCTGATCCTGGGTGTAAATATTCTGGCCCTGACTATCCTCCTCCTCCTCCTGCGGTGTCCCATGACCACTGTTGCGAGGAACGGTATATTCATCGTAGTGTCTGAGCTTGTTTGTTGTTTGTGCGCACTTTTATGTTGCGCGGGTCCACGTACACCTGCTTCCTTCTGGCGTACGTGTTTCCGGATTAGCACATCTTTTTTGGCGCACGCTTTTGCCCTGTTCGATTCCATGAATACGTGTTGTAGGCGCGCGTGGGGGCGTTCCGCGCATTTGCCTCCTGTACTTCCCCGTAACGCCCACATTTTCACGCGTTGTTCCCCATTCCACATGTTGCACCCTGTGTTCCGCCTACTTTTGTTGTGTGCGCCACACTGTGTGCGCTTTCACTGTGCGCGTAGCGCACGCCGTTTGATGACGTGTGCGCCCGCGTGCGCCACGCAGAATTTTAGCGCACATCCCAGAATTTACACGCACACGGACTTCCATGAATCGATGTGCGCGGATTACGCACGCTTGCACTGCAATTTTCGCACTTGCGCTGCGATTCGCACGCTTTCGCACGCTTGCGTGGAGATTTTCGGCGCACATTAATTCCATGAATCGGCCTGATAATCTGTTCCCTCTCCCCCTCAATGTGCTTTTCACTGAGGGTCTGCACCTGTCCGTAGTGGTTGAGTTAGGGCTAGAAATGTTTGGCTTCCCTTATTGCCCCGGGGTCTAATTTGAGCTCGGGTCCTGGGCCAAACCAATATCTGGCCTGTCCGCCATTCTTGATTTTAGAATTGTTCCTCTGACCGTCCTGAGGCAGCCTGCACATATCTGCACGTTTCGGCTTTCCCAGCGTATGAATCCAATACTGAAATCAGATGTGGACAGCTTTCTGCACTCTTCAGTTGACTTCAGTTGTCCGTGTCCTCGGGGAAATTGTAACATTGTATTCTCAGCAGGGATTTTTCTACAGAGAGACAATTTTCCCTCTGATACAATCCCCGGTTGACAGGCACAGAATTGAACCATTTTAGCCGCAGGACTGCCTGATGCGTTATATGTGGCTTTTAAGTGGTGAAACAAATTCCCTGTCGTACCAAAAGACGTTTTAACAATGTTACCTTGCACCCAAGCAGTGTTTGGTGCAGAGAAACATTTTCCTTTAAATGGAAAGTCGTGTTTTGGGAGTTTTCTTTAAAAAGAGTTCTAAGTATCTTTCAATTGCGGAAGGAGTGCCTTATCATTACACATACAGGTTAATCCAAGGGTTTTGATTAGAGATTAACCCTTTATGGCTTGTCTACGCTGGGGGGTTAGTAGTGTGGGTGAGGGGCCTAATATTTGTTGGCCTAATTTAGGGAGAAATTTTGGTAGCTCTAGTATGAATTCTATTTCCAAGTGGCTGGGACAGTGGGAGATTGCCTTGGAGATCCTCTCCTTTCTTCACCAAAGCCCCTTCTCCATTGGCTTGGTGAGGCACCTGCGCCCCCAACACCATGCTCCCATGTCCAGTGAGCTAGGCAGGGGATGTTTTCACAGTGGCCAGGGGATATTCAACCCCCCCTGAGGATGATGTGACCTATTTAAATGTTCTGTCTGGCTGTGAGAACACTCATTCTGATAAGATGTGCGCTTGTTGTGCAGCTGTGATCAGACATTGTGTAATGTAGACGGGACAGTAGGTGTGTTGACTTTCTCTTTACTGCATAGCAGTTTTGAGGTTGAGGGGGCTGTTTGTACAATCTGTGGCTTGCTAAATGTTTTTAACTGCAACTCCCAGCAGCCCTAGCCAGCATAGTCTATTGGTAGGGGCATGAGAGTTGCTAAGTAGGATGTTTAGTAATGTCAAGTGACAAAACCTTTTAGTTTGGGATATTAGGTGTCGCTTTAGAAACCTATAAGGAGGGACACAGAGTCTGTAGGTGTTGTTTGATCAGATACTCACACATTGCCTGCCCATGGCCATGCTAATCCCTATGGCCATTCCCACCCATTCCTACCTCTGCCCGCCCAAAACTCCTCCTCATGGGAACTCTTTGAGCTTGCATTAATCAAGCCTTACTATCAGGCTTTGCATTCAAAGTGCCTGCCCGGTGTTTGTTCAAAGCAGTCTTTTGAGAGTTAATGACTTAATTGGAATTGCAAACATGCTACTGGTGTAATAAAAATGTCCTAACCAGGCCTGCCTTCAGTCACTCGATTTATAAGCCCTGCTGAAGTCCTATTAAAAACAAGTATTTTTGGATTGTGCATAGGTATTGTACATAGGTTTTAAGCTTTTGCCAGGCACTGCTATTAGATGCCCAGGTACTTGCACCATTTTGCACCTGCTACCAACAATGGGTAGTTAACGCCAGTACTGCTGTGTCAGGCAACTGCCTTTCCATGCCTACACAAAAGGCCAAACTGTTTGGCATTTTTTTTATTGTAGTGTGACCTTGACAAAAAGGTGTTAACTGAAATGTGCGTGTTTGCAGCACCTCTTGAGTCTTCCCTTTTTCAGAACCTGCGCAGATCACTTGGGAAATGCTTTCTTGTAAAATCAAAGGTTCTGAAATAAAAAAAATGTCCCTGTTTTTTAAAATAACGTTTTGCTTTTCCTCTTTTTCCTTTGAATCCTCTTAAACCCTTAATCTTCTGGTTATGGTCTAATAATCGAGCGTCTTGGAAGGCAGTTTTCTGCTCTCGGTTGCCCTTTTTACTGCTTTGCGTTCCCCTCTGTTGAATGTTAGAGGGCCCAGTATGTCGTGAATTACCAGCAGCCGGCCCAGTTATATAGCGCTGACTCGATGCCGTGAATCATTTGGAGATAGGTAAATGAAAACAGCCCAGAGGAACTATATGTGTCACATCACAATGGCACCAATCACTGGACTGTAGAAATGGTGAGCTAGGCCCAATAGTGCAGACATTTCTTGGCTTGCGAAATCAAGGGCTATTAATTAGTGCGCGTAAATGATACTGCTGCTCTACCTACAATAAAATATGTTTTCACAGCAGATTTCCCGAGCATGTACATATAACTAACTGCCCGTGTAATTATGCTTCCCCTAAAACGCAGGCCTTTAGACAAAAGCCCATATCTATCTCATACTTTGTGGTATGCCATTTAAGAACTGCTCATTTGTAATATTAAACTTTTATCCCACCCCTATCCATAATGTAGCAACATACGTGCATAAATGTATCCCAGGACACAACCGGGCACAGGCACATATCCTCGCATTGCCACAGCACATTACGTTTCCCAAGAACTAGATTGAATAAAGCATACACAAAAACTGGAGTTATTTCCATCAAGGGCAATAATGGTTATCAAACGTTTTTGCAAACGCCCTCTCCGCAAAAATGTTAGCTCCCCAAATGCCAGAGCTATATATTTGTTCCTATTAAACACAGTCTTCCCATTTCAAAGAGATTCACACTCTGCCCCCCACTGCCTAGATAACCTCAGGCTCTCCCTGAGGAGACCCCCGCTCCCCCATCCCTCTGTGATTTATTGCTGTATGCCCTGCCATGTCACTTGAGAACCCCCCCACCCATAACACCTGTCATAAAGAAAATTAGGATTTCCAAGGAAACGTTCCCCTGTAGCAGCTATCGAACTCTAATCGACCCTCCCTCTCGCGTCCAAGCTCTATGTAGTCTCCAGGAGACATGTATTGTTCTAGAAGAATCCTAAATGCATCATTTACAAGCAGGTAATTAATTTTCAGCCATTCGTGTGTGTTTGACACACTTTCATGTCTTCAGCTGTTTCTAGAGTCTCATGCATGATTAATGGACATTTTACTTGAAATGCTATTGTTATCATTGACATTTCTGTGGGACGGTTTCCGTGGCTAAGTGTATTGCCCTCTAAAAAGCTAATTCGGAAGTCAACAGTAAAGTACCATTTGCCTGCAAGATTGTTTTCACAGGCAATTTTACTCAATTCCTAATCAAATTATCGTGATATGGAGGGTTACCACATGTATGCATATACCACACACGTATGGAAGTAAGGCCTAAAGATTCTAATGCCATTCCAGTGGCATCCAACATGTCACTTATCGGATGTATTTATGCTCAACGTGCTGCATGCAGGGCAGGTGAAGGATGGGTTACCACGTGATAACAGTTTGAGGTAGTCCCACATTCATCAGGCTAGTCCACATTTCTGCCCCGCATTGCTTCGAGAATAACCAGAGTACAACGTGTAAAGGCTAACCACTGATGGTGACATTGATTGGGCTATTTCCCAGGGAAATTCCTCCACAGACGGCATGAAATGTAGCACCCGGTGTGACGGGTACAGCCAATTGACTCACAGGCTGTTAGGGGCAGGTTAATGATATATGTTCCTGAACGATTTGATGGCTATTCTACTGCGTGTTCGCTCACCTGGGCACTTGCCACTCCCAGCCATTCTCCACACAAATGTCACCTTAGCACTACTCCTATCATGCTAGGGTGCTAGAGGTGTTAATGGCCATCACAGGGGGGTCAAACAGTTGGTAAGGGCTCTAAGCCCTCCTTTAAAAGTCTGGCCTATCAACTTGGTCTAGCAGGCCATAGCCACATGGGTCAGGCCCTCTTTCCCCTCCTACAGAGTTTTCCAGCATGCACAAGCCCACTTCAATAACAACCGCACTTTTCATGAGATGCCGCTTGTATCCTTTTGACCCACTGAAAAAGAGAGCAAGTCTTGCATTGTGGTTTGTCCAGTCCAGCGTGACGCCAACATTTAGACGTTTCACATCTGAACCATAGGTAATTTCCAAGACCCCAAAGTCCTCCATTAAATGGTAGCTTCCACCCATTCTGTAAAGTGAAGAAAGCTCTCCTTGAGCTGTCGAGCCACTGAGACCTGTCTGATGGAGGATAACATGTCTGTACTTAGTGCACATAATCACTCCCACAACAGTGCAAATCTAATTTAACGCTGTAAGAAGTCCATGTGCAATAACCTGATCAGGAACGACTACCGAGAGTACTAGCGACTACTACTGAAAATAATCCTTGGTTTGCACTTTAGTAGACCCGACTGAGTTCAAAGCTTACTTACTTTGATTTAGGATAAGGAGGTGTTCAAAGAAGTATTGCTCAAAAACAATGCAGTCCAAAGAATAACAAATATCATCCTCATCATCAAAGTTTATTCGGATAAAAAAATCCATAAACCAACAATAAAAAAAGTTAGACAGCAACGTTGCAGCAATACTCCTGACAGTTAAAAACAAGGACCAGACAAAATCACATTGTGCATCACATTGTACATAATGTTAAAAAGAGATACAATTAAAGTAAAATACTAATTCTATTTCAACCGTCAAGCAGTTTCTTCCACCAGTACCAGGCTTTTCTCAAAAATTCTAGACAGCCCCATGCCACTGGAGTGCTTTCTGCTCGCAATAAAAATATCAAGGCAAGTCTGGCTTGAAGGAAGCCAACATTTTTGGGCAGTGGTACAATAGTCCTCTTTCTAATATCATGATTACTATTCGTTACTGTTAGGGAGAATTCTCATAAAATGGCTAATTTCCCTTACCTACTGAGTCCCTCAGCAGCTTTTATGGATTTCTAGGGTTTATGTGTTTCACCTGGTAAGAGTGTGAGTCTTTTTCCCACTCTTACATATGTTTTGCTGTGTGTGTTTTTACCATTTGTGTGAACTTGGGCTCTGGAGCCTCACCTACTCCATGAGCATCATTTTTGTGTGTGTTACACAGCACCTTCAGTGCAGTGACAGGGTTGTCTTTCAGACTTCCCACTGCCTCCATTTTTCTGGGACTGACTACTGTCTCCCAGAAACATGTAAAGTTGCCATTAACTTTATGTAGTCTCTTTAAACGACATACCCAGTACACCCCATCTTACATGGAGTATTGAAAAGGGTTCATTCTTATCCCTTTTTGTCTGTTTCTCTTGGAGCACTGTTTCGCTCCCTGTTCATCAAGACTTGGCTGGTGGCAGTGGTAACTACTCTATTTTTCATGCCGCGGTTATCTTAAATAACCATGATATTGTTTTAGGCTATTTTATTAGCCTCGAACATAAACCCGCTTGACCAAATATATTTTATTTCGGCTCCAGCTGGGTGTATTCGCCATTTCTTTTTGTAAAAGTCTTCCTTGTGTTTTACTCTGTGCGCCAAACCAGGTTTGGTCCTTTTGTTTGCTGTCTTTTTGCGGGCTTCTGCACAGAAGCCCTCCTTAAGGCGCCTGAAAGTCTGGGTAGGCAGGATCTGAAGGAGGGGTTTTAGGACCCCTGCCATGGGTTCCCTTGGTAGCCCAAGTCGCACTCCTGTTTGATTGGCTGGGTGACTGTCCTTGCCAGGACAGCCACCCTGCTGTGTAATTGACAGCCAGGCTGTGTGAATGGGGGAAACTGCATAAAAAACAGGTCTCTGGGACTGGAAAGGCAGAGTTGCCACTGGTGCGAAAGATCCGATGAGGAGCTGACAAAAGAGGACCCCTACAATGACTGAACCGCCCGGTGAAGCCCTGCTGCAGGTCCGAATCTTCAGAATCAGACGACAGAGAAGATCCTCCAGGAATCTTCTTCCCTTGAGCTGGTGGGACCAACCAGTTCGCCCAAACTTCAAGCCAGGACCCCTCCTCTGGTCGAATTCGCTGTACAGAGCTACAGAGGGCCGGATAGCCAGGAAGGTCGGACCCTGCTTGGGTTTTAAGGAGCGCACCTTTTATTTGTTGTTTCACTCTGCTGCTGGTTTCTTCCCTGGGTAGTGCAGAACCCTCTAGTCTTCCTACTTCTTGTCAGTCCGACAGTCGCTTCAGGAACCGTGAGCCTACAGGAACTACCAGGAACATCCGCCTCAGCTACAGCTTCTTCTCCTTTTTAAGGTACTGTGCAAATCCAGTTGTTCGTTCCGTTCAACCGCGGTGAAAGTGTTTGAAATCTTTCTCCAATCTTAGGGCTTGTCTGTTATGCTCACCTGGCTCCCACAGAGGCATCGATCTGGACTGGTCTGCTGCGGTCTCCACCAATGTGACGCGTAGGGCCGAGATGACGGACTGGACTGGCCCACCTAGCTTCGTTTGCTTGGCCCGTAGGAATATTCCCGTAGGAATATTCATGTCGCCTTTCACATCATGTACAGCCATAGCGAGCACATATGCCACTGTGGGACTTCCTTCCCCCCGGGGCACGTCATTCCGGCCCCCGAGTGTCTTCCTTTTACTTCACACTAACCCACTTCTCCCCATTAAAAAGATGACAAGCATGTTGCACATGGTGTCAATGTTATTTGCTTTCAACAATACTAACATGGGAAGAAGTTCACATCTGACTCAGTACTAGCCATTCTGGTCTGCATCTTGTTTACATTTGCCTTTAGATATCTGCCGATTTGGAATGCCGAGGTGGACCCCTGAGCATGCCTCCAGTTGATGCTTCATATGTGACTCTGAACATACGCGTGTGTGTAGTCACACATTGTGCTTACTCCTGCCTCTGTAACAGGGTAAGTAACCTGTGGACTCACCTCCCTGCTCTTAGCTCTTTAAACACCCTCCATGGAGGAGGTTTTAAAACAACAATATGTTGGTGCACCCACGTATCCTTTCTGATACACATCTGTATCTCTTCCTTTTTCTTTGATTCCTTCTCTCACAGAGCCAGCAGCTTGTCTTTTTTCGCCCTGAGGATGGCTACATACAGATGCCACCAACTATTGGCATAGCCGAAACGTGTTTTCCGGTGCACGACAACGTCACAGGGGGAAATTCATCTCCAACATCCCCTCCAGAGTAGCACTGGACACTCCTTCCTAAAAGATTTGGTATCTTTACACGTTGGCACTCAACAAATTTGAAGACCTATTCAAATAGTTAATAGCTCCACAGTCCTGTAAATAATTACAGTCTTGTATGTTTTACATAGAACAATATCCTGACTCCCTTTTTTTGTCTAACAGGATTTGTTCAAATTACTTTCTAAACACAAGTCTGTTACTGTGTAGATGACTGTAACCATTACTTCAGTTTGACTATCTTTTCCTTATCACTTACTATTTTTGTTTTGACCCAAGAAACGAATTATGAAAATATATATGTGTTCTTTGTTTGCACATATTTGTAATTATTCTTTGTATGTTCTTTGAACTTTTTTGTCACATATCCTTGGTTGTTATACTGATGTTCTTGCTACTTTTTTCATAATTTAAATATATTAGAACTGCAAAGCTACCAGAGTGTACCTGTATTTTGTTGTTTTCTCTAGTGACCTACATGGCACTGATTCAAATCCTTCTCCGTAAGTTTTTTACTTTCTTTGTGAATTTATGACAATGAAATGAATATTGGTTTCTATGTGGATTTTCCTCTCTTTTGTTAACATGTGCCCTAGGTGGCACGTGGGTTATGCATAGTAGAAAACATTGTAGTATGCATTTTGTGTGGGTTAGTAGATACAAGAAAAGTGACTTCATGTATTGCTAAATCAAGTAGCAATACGCTAACATTGTCGACACACTAGGTATTGTTGGTGTTTCTGGTTTGGTGAGTAGTGGAATAGCAGTGACTGTAATGATGGGACAGCGCTGCTCTGGGCACCAATCTGTCTTCAGGACAGGTAGTGGAGACGATGTTGCAAGGAGATGGGCGTGTGCCTAAAGGGTTAAAATCCTTAATTAGTGACATGGTGATCAGAAATGTCTCGAAACTGAGAGTGCACTGCAAAGAAGGATAAACCTACCTAAATTACTTTAGTAGCGCCACGGTGAGCAAATTTAGTAGTAAGCTGGCATCTGAATGTGGTTCAGGTGGCTGTTGTGATTCGGTCTGCAACGTCAGACTCAGTTGTCTAAATAAGAGAAATGTCCAAATTATGGTCTAAGTTTCCAAGGGTGGAAAACCCTCTGGACCGAGGAGAAACCTGATGCCGTGTGAATGAAAGCTGGGGTTAAAATTGTTTCTCTAACAATCACGGGCCGTGTAGTGCAGTAATTGGGAAAAGACCAGCTCAATGGCCGGCAGCCAAGTGTCTATGGCGAACAAGTGAGAGAGGTCTAGATTGTCGTAGAGTTGTGGCGTGAGCGATGAGTATATTGCTATAACTCGCGAGGATGTCGGGAGCTGAATGCTACAGATAGTCCTCTAAACGCATTGCTCAGGTATCTATGGTGATACAGTGAGATTTCTTAGTTGTCGTGTTGTTTTAGAGGTGTTGTTAGGGCTCGTGGCTAAATTTGTGAGGCATTGAAAGTTATGTGTTTGGATTGGTCGGATGGATTATAACAGGTGCAGAAGTAGTGGATGTGCACTGATAGTTGGAGACTGGCGAAGAGAGTGCAGTGAAAGGGGCATTCTCACAGTACAGATTTCTTACCTCATGAACAGAGCTGTAGACGTGCAATGGTCGCGTCGGGTGGCTGTGTGCAAGCGTCTGTGGACCAGCGCTTTTTATTCAAAAGAGAAAAACTTTAATGGGCGCACGGAACTAAGCAGCACATGCGTGGGCGAGTAGTGTTCCATAGCGGTGGATAGATTGGGCGCAGTGAAAGAATAGTGATAATGCCTCCGGGGGCGTGTGTTGTCACGGAGGAAAAAGCATGTGTGTGTCATTAATGAAAACAGGTGGTGGAAAACCTGATATACTTCTAGTTGTCGTGTATGTTGCATCTGAGTCATTGTGGGAGAGATCACCTGTGTACGTGTGTTCTCTGTAACAAAGAATAGTGTCTGCGCCTTCGCAGATTGCAAATTGTTGCTGAATAAATGTCTTAGAATGTGTCATACTCGTCATAATTGTCAATCACAGAACCCTTGCTAAAGCACGGCTGTGGCTGGAGCTGTAGCCTTTTGATGATTGACTGCCTGGACTGCATATAGTTTGAAATCCAGAACGTCAGCACGAGCGCGTCTGCCTGTGTGCAACGCTGAGTGTTGCAAAAGCAGTCTGGGCATGCTGAGAGGCGGAGGTAAAGGCAAAAGCATAAAAGTTGAAAGCTTTGAGTGGAAGGATCAAAATAATGTATTTAAGAAGCAACGCCCGAGCACAGGCTTTTCCAAGGATTACTTTATCAGAGTCTGAAGTAGCCGTAATATGTGAACCCTTTGATCAACATTCAATACACATGGAATCAGTCTGGGGATCTTTTGAAAATATCATCGTAGATTGTAACCAAGTAAATAAAGCACATGACATTGTAGGAAATGTAAGTCCTGTTATGTCATCTGGGATTCCAAGACAGTGCTTGGATTACCAACATAAGGAAAACAATTGTTGACTGTTTAAGACGTGGTAGAAGTTTAAGTGAAGGAAACCAAAATCTCAGTAATGAATCAATGTAAAAAATGGGGTTAAGAGTTTTTAAAAGGGTGAATAGAGAGCTCGGCAGTACTTCACAAAGAGGATGGAAAAGCACTGAAAAGGAGGATAGTACAGTGCAGCTGAATGAATCCTTATCTGCATCCCCAGACTGGTTTGTTATAACAAGTAATGAATTTGAAAATTATTTGGATGGAGAAAATAAATTAGTGTATGATGCGAGATTAACAAGAGAGAATGGATATGTTCAATCACAGGGTTAACACCACGCCATCAACATTGGGAACCCTGAGTTTTATCCTGAACTCCCTTGTGAAAGGTTTCAAACTACTCAGAGAGGAGGTAAAGGGACAAGCAAAACATTGTATTAGATATGCAGGGTAAGTTTGAAACTCTGGTGAAAGAAGATATGAGTAAGAAGGAACTATTTAAGAAGTTGGTCGGGACAAGTGAAGAATGTAAAAAACAAAGTGCTATACTGGTGGAGTTGAATTGATAATGACCACTGTCAAGAACCAAATATATTGGTTTAAATAGAAGAGTTTGAGAAACAGTTGAGGCTGTTACTCACCCAAAAATCAAATATTATGGAGCATTTGAATATACTCATTGGAAGGAATACCTTAACTGAAGATGAGTTTACGAACAAAGAACCTAAAGTATGGGGCCCACTTTTAGCACGATCTAATGGGCAATTGTTAGCACAACCGGGAGAAGGAACAAGAGTAAGCTCCATAAATATGTTCAATGACACACCACCAACCATTTCATTTATTGAAGAATGTGCTAAATTAGGCTCCATTATTTACATACTTCAGCAAGAGCCTAAGGAAGTGGATAGTTCTATTGAAATAGAGACCCTCCCACTGACATAAACCCCCAAAATATAGTACCAAATCGAACTCTAAAGAAAACTAAAAATCAAAAAGTACTAAAAACAATCAAGGGTCGATGCAAAGTTTCTTCCAAAAAATGGGAAACGGGCAAAAAACAGGAGAGATTTTCAATGTAGCTCCTCTAAAGCAAAGCAATACCAACAAATTTGCTTCTATGTCTCAAAATAGGAGGGGGAATAAATGCAGGAGATTTGAGAGGGCTGTTGGTGAGTTGGAGGAGCTAGATTTGGAAGAAATGGTCCCAGAACATCTGGAACAAGATTGTCAGAATCCGGTTGAAGGGGAAAGTAAGGAAATAAAAGACCCTTTTCTGCGTGACAAAAGGTCTGGCAAGATACATTGAAAAAATGTAGTAGTAAGTGAAAAATCATTTGTCCCTATTTCTAACAATGCGAGCTCTGTACAGCTATTGGGTGAACCCTCCCAATCGGGAATTAGTTTTGATAAGAAAGTGGTGTACTCTGATAAAGAAGAGCGAAGGACAGTTTCTGAACTTAGGATCATAATGAACAAACAAATAGTATTACAGCGATCAGTGGAACAAGACACGTTAGTTTGCTGAGCAGGAACATCAAAGCAGAAATATCAAGAGATTTAGATGAAGACAATAGCTGTAGAGGTGATAATTTAAGGCGTGAATATTTGGGGTCAAGCTTGGTACCACAGAGACAAGCATCTCTCCCCAACTTGGTTATCAGCGGAGGAGGGTCTTGTGTACCGTTGACATCTGTTGCAACACACGCTGGCTATTCGCGGTCTTACGATTCCTTCTGCAGAGGTTTCATGTGACTTTGTCAGGAAGGGCAAGGTCGCTTCTCTCCTTGTTACTCCCTCGGTATGCACTGTCTTTATCCTCTTCTTGAAATGCCATGCTGAGTTAGCTCTCATGTCGTGCGGTCTGTCTTGCTCATACTGTGCTCTCGTGCGCCACGTTTTATCCCTTTGGGGAAGGGAAAGGTCCGTCAGGTGTGTGTTATTATGTCAATTGCCTGACTTTGCCTGACCCTTGTATTGGGACATGTCAGGTTAATGGCTCTGGTGTTAGTCCGTTGTCTTTCGTGTTCTGCGAAAGTGTTCCTGTCGGAATAGGGGATGGGGGGTGTTTTCAAATGTCCTTTGTAGTAGGATGGGGAAAAGGTTTGAAAGAAGGGGGATAACGCGTCTCACCCATCGGTGTCCCACTCCCCAAGGACCCTCCTCCCCCATCCAGGTGATCCTCCCTTACTGCACCCCCAGGAACTGGATCCAAGAGCAATGGCCGTGTCCTGGCCACCTGGATGACCGATCCCTGGGGACAAGATAGGGAGACACCTTAAGGTTTCTCACATATCCTTCCCCTATGCAAGGTGGATATACCTGTTCCTTGGTTAGGTTTCCTGCTGTTTAGACCGGTCAAAGAACAGGGTGAGAGATGTCCAGGAACTCTCGCATATTCCACTGATCGTTTTAATAGGCAGAGGTGAAGTGTTTTTATCTGACTCTCCACAATAACCTATGAATTGGGTTTCAAAGGCTGTCTTGGGTTTTATTGGTTCCGAGCTTTCCCAATCCCACATTGGAGAGTTTTGGGAGTCATAGCTTTCCTGCCAGGACTTCTGGGGCAGAAAATCTCCGAAGGGGGGTGGAGATTCCTATAAAAGAGTAGAGAGGATGGCGAAGTCTCGCCCCAGAATAACTTCTTCAAGGAGCCCTTGAATTATGGCTGATGGTATTTCACAGGACTTACCCCGGATTTCTATGTGTACTGTTATTTTCAGATAGACTTCGTTGTCTTCATGTACACAAGTTACTCGGACCAGGGTCGTATGGTCTAGGTCTTGTGCTGTAACTAAATTGGCCCATATAGCGGCTTGCTTACTACTTCAGTTGATTAAGGCCTTTACCTGTTTCCCATTCACCCATGTCTTTTCATATGTGAACTCGGTAAGGTTTTGACATAAGGAGATGCTAAAGGTCTCTAAAGGTCCCCTGACTCCACCCACCGGCGCCACTCCCCAGTCCTCTTTTCCACGTCAATGAGAACAGACGTCTTTCACCAGCACTCCTGGGTTAGAACTCTCTGGCATTGCAATTCCACGCGATCTTCCCTGGAAGAAGTATTCTCTTTTTCGTTTTTTCTTCCAATTGTTAGGTACTGTTCTGTCCTCTAGCGCCACGCACCTCCCAGGCGCTGCACCTCTTAGGCGCATGTCGACGACGACGTGCTTCTTTCCAACGTCCGACCCTCACGCACTCTGCCTGTGTTGCCTTAGCCCAGATTATGGCTGGGACGGCTGTACCGCATGCAACGCCTTTACTCTGTGCTCGCTGAAGAATCGGCTAGCCAGGTGGAGGGAGCTCTTTGAAAGATCGCCTCCAGAGGACCTTAAAGCTTACCTGAGAAGGAAGACCAGGCCCAAGGTAGGTGCCCTGTTCTCCTCTGCACCCCGCAAGGGCGCCTCCTTCCCAGGGAAGCGCCCAAGTGGGAGGGACCTTTCAGGTTCTAAACCCAGCAGGAATACCAAAGCTGCTCCAGCTACTGGCACACCGGCAGCCTTCCCACTCACAGATCAGGCAGGGGAGCGTTCTTCCGGGTGGGATTGGAAAACGCCTGTCACCTGGTCCGCATCCTATCCCTCCGTTTCGCTGGGAAGGTGTGCATCCCCAACTTGGCCAGACAGGGCACTCCCAGACACCGCAGCCTCAGGGCCCGAAGCCTACACACGCAGGTGCTTCTATCCCATTAGGCACCCCTCCTGTGTGCGAGGACAGGTTCTTTGAGAAGTTCCTTGCCCTCATGAGATCACCACAGATGGGTACCATCCTCAGGGACATAATCAGGGACATGCTCCCTCCAGTACAGCTACAAGCACCCACTGCGGGTCTGCCCCTGGGTCCAGCTCAGCCCCTGGCTCCCACACCCGTCCCAATCATGGCAGCTCTGGCTCAGCAGCCTCCGGCACTGATAGTCAGCACGCCACAGCTGCCCACACCCAGCACTCCTCCGCTCCCTGAGATCCACAGTACACAACAGTGGACACAGACAAGTAGGGAGACCCGAACACTCCATCGTCAGCCAGAGCATTCCATGAGAGTCTGGCAGGTCTGGCTGAGTACCTAGTCATCCCGCAGCCACAGGTGGAACAACCTGAGGCAGGGGTACTGGCTGAGATACTTATGCTACGTCCTCCTACTAGAACTGTAATTCCACTTCAAAAGGATGTTGAAACCTTAGCCAAAAAAGGCTGGTTCAAGACACACTCTACCCATCCTACCAACCAGCATCTCAATGGTAAGTACAGGCAAATGGAAGGGGATCCCCTCCTATTGTCGGTGCACCCCAACCGCACTTCTCAGTGATAGTAGCTGCATCACTATATTCCAAACAACAACCTTCCTCAGCAGCTTCAGCATCTGCACTCCTGGGCAAGGAGGAAAAGCTCTTGGAAGTGTTTGGAAAGAATATTTACTCAAACGCCACTCTCCACCTGCGTCAGGCCATGGCTGATGCCATGTTGGCAGCTGTCAATCAGAAGCTGTGGCGGGAGATCGCATACTTGGGTCCAGAGCTCCCCGCCCACAGCTGGGCACGGTTCAAGGCCGGGTTGGCGGAGGCCAAAATCATGGCCCAGGATATAATGGAGTCCACTGTGGCCCACATTGACACCCCAGGCCGAGCCATATGTATTGCCACAGACATGAGAATATTGGCCTCGCTCAAGGCGACTAAATTCAACCCTGACGTGCAGGAGCACATACCCGACCTGCCTTTGGAGGGGTGGGGGAGGCTACTTGTTCCATTCAACAACGGATGAGGAACTTGATAAGAAAAAGAATAGCTTCCAGACAGCAAAATCTTTATCTATTCTAAGTCCACACACAAGAGCTACAGCCAGACGCACCAACACTTGGATAAAGGTCAGGCCTTCAGAGGCTTCAGGGGCTTCCAGGAGAGACGGTCCAGACAACCGGATAGATCCCCTAGCCAGCACAGACGCAAGCAGCACAAGGCAGCTAACAAGGGATTTTTCCAGCCCCCTTCCTCAGCACCAGCCTCAAAGGAAAAAAAGATGTGACAGGTCCATCCGGATCCAAAAGTCTCTGGTGGGGGGCAAGCTTGCCCTTCACGTACACTCCTGGTGGCAAATGTTCACGAACATGTGGAACCTCACAGTGGTATCTATGGGGTTCCGGCTGGTACGGCAACTCAGTTGGCGGAAATCCGCTCTCTTGCAGCGATCCAGGCAGTGGAGGAAGTCCCAACCTCGCAGCAGGGCGAGTGATTCTATTCACACATTTTTGACATACACAAAAAGAACCAGGCTGGCGTTGAAAGTTGTCTTGGACCGTCCTTCCGTGAACCTTTCCCTTCCCCTCCAAAAGTTCAAGATGGTTACCCCAGCCTTCATTGCGGAGACCTTGTGTGTGGGAGACTGGACGTGCTCCTTGGATCTGAAGGATGCTTACCTACACGTCCCGATTTGGGAGCCCCATCGGTCCTTCCTGAGGTTCAGGATCATGGGTTTTCACTTCCAATACCCTTTGGACTCAATTCAGCCCCCAGGGTCTTTACACAACTTTTGAATGCAGTGGCAGCTCTACTCAGGGCACAGGGCCACCACATTTATCCATACCTAGACGACTGGTTAGTCATGGCGTGATCTCCGGAGGCAGTACAGCACACGGCCTCCGCCCTCATGGACACACTTTTCTATCTGGGATTTTCTATCAATCTCAAAAGTCACAGTTACTGCCCAAGCAGAGTCTGACCACTGGGACCGAGAGACTCTTCCCCTCAGAGGACAAGATCACAGCTATCAAGAGGGCAGAATAATGACCTCAGCGTGGCGGTACCAACACCTGTTGGGAGTTATGGCAGCATTGCAGTGCCACATACAAGACTCAAAATGAGGATGCTGCAACTTCACTTCTCAGCCTCCTGGAATCAGGAAAAGGGATCTCAGGCAGAGCAAGTCAGCATACCACAACATCTCCACCAGGATCTAGTCTGGTGGGGTACAGACACCAACCTGCGGTTAGACAGGCCCTTCCGGCAGCCTGCACCTCAGATCCCCATTACTACAGACTCGTCGCTAGAGAGATGGGGGGCTACCCTGGACAGCCACAATGTCCATGGAGTATGGTCTCATCAGGAACGGCTTGAACACATCAACTGGCTTGAGATGATGGCTATCTGGCTTGCGCTTAAAGCCTTCCTCCCCATGACCACCTGCAAATCTATCCGCATTCAGACAGACTGCTCCACCTGCATGTATTACATCAACAAGCAGGGCGGCACCAGGTATCCTCCCCTCTGCAGACTGTCGATCGGCATTTGGGAGTGGGCTGTGGTGAACAACATGCACTCTTCTGCAATCCACCTCCCTGGGGTGTCCAACCTAGAGGCAGACAGGCTCAGCAGGTTGGGATCGGACAACTACGAATGGTAGTTGAATGAGGAAGTCTTTCAGGGAATCTTCAACAAGTGGGGTCATCCGCAGGTGGACCTCTTCACCACCACTACCAACATGAGATTCCCCCAGTTTGCCTCATGGCTGGGGCAAGGCAGGGGTTTGTTAGGCAACACGATGCAGATCCCATGGAACAACATGAACGTGTATGCTTTTCCCCACACACCCCTGGTGCACATCTGCAGGGTCAGGGAGTCACAGAGCCTTCGGCTCATCCTGATAGCACCATGGTGGCCCGCGAGACCCTGGTTCTTGGAACTTCTCAGCCTGTTGGATCAGCCCCCGGAACACCTCCCGGTGGGCCCAGCCCACTTGCTCTCCCAGCAAGGGGGCACGGTGGTTCACCCCGCTCCGCAGAAGTTAGCCCTCGCAGCTTGGTTCCTTAACAGGTTACCATGAAGCATCTCCACCTGTCCCAGGCTAACCTGGCTATCATACAAGGGGCTAGGAGCAACGTTACCAGGAGCCAGTACAAAAGCAAGGGACCAGGTTCTGTCACTGGGCAGAATCAAAGGAAATTGACCCATTTGCTTGCTCGTTGGACAACGTTCTATCCTTCACAGCGCACCTCGCCCATTCAGGGGTGCAGGTAGACTCATGCTGCACGTATCTGGTGGCCATTGGGGCCTACAAGAACTCGGGCAAGGAGGTCTTTTCATCTACAAATCCAGTGCTTAAGAGGCACTTGCCAAGGCTGACCAGATTGTATCCACCTATCAAAAAACCCACACCCGGTCTGGGACTTAATTTGGTGCTGTGCGCCCTGGCCATAAACCATTTGAACACATGGTGTCTGTGGACATCAGGCTAGTTACCATCAAGACGGACCTGCTAGTGGGTCTTACCTGGGTACGCTGAATCAGTGAAATCCAGGCCCTGGTTGCTTCACCATATACTACATTTCACATGTGCTTAGAACACACCCCGCATTTCTTCCTAAGGTTGTCTCCTCTTTTCACCTGAATGAGGAGATAGTATTACCGACATTTTTAGCAGACCCTAAAGTTGAGGCTCAGAAGGTATTGCACTCTCTGGATGTCAGACGTGCTCTAAGATTTTACCTGGTCAGAACCAAGAGCTTTCAGTAAATCGGATGCCCTCTATATCACCTTTGGGGGATCAAAACCAGGCTGTCAGGCCTCCAACGCTTCCATAGCTAGGTGGATGGTTATGGCCATCAAGGAGGCATACGAGGGGCAGCACAGCCTTTGCCAGCAAACATGCATGCCCACACCATCAGAGCCAAGGCCACAGCGGTAGCTTTCCAAAGACACATTCCGTGGCAGACTATCAGCAAAGCCTGGTAGGCATTCTGCCCTCGGCTGCGTCGCCGGTAGTGCTGCGCACAGGTGCCCCCTCAGACATTTGTCTGCTAGTAGGGCATAGCCCCTCATGTCGAGACCCGGTAAAAGAACCTTGCGGTCCCTCAGCAACCTCACCAGTAGGATCCAGTGACCCCTCGGCCTGGCGGGCGGTAACTGACAGAGCCTCGGTACCTGTGCTGGTGTTAGACCTTGGACGGTCCCTCCCACTTGGACGTTTCCTCATAAAGGAGTCGCCCTTGCACGGTGCTGATGAAAAGAGAGGCCCTACCTCGGGCGGTGACTTTTGTCTGACAAAGTTCTTCAAGTCCTCTGGAGGTGATCGCTCGAAGAGCTCTCTCCACCGAGCTAACCTGTTCTTCAGAGCGCGCAGGGTATGTGCGTCATACGCGGTAAAGCCGTCCCAGCCCTGGTCTGGGCCAAGGCAGCGGAGCCAAAATGCGTGGGGGTCGGACGTGGGGAAGAGCCCTTCGCATGCTGGACACCTGCTGAAGCCCAAGGATGTCGGCATGCGCCAGGGGTGAGCGTGGTGCCAGAGGACCGAATACCTGATTAAAGACCGAAGACAAAAAGACAGTGGGGGTCATTCCGAGTTAGGAGTTAAGGGGAAAACGATGCCGGAAAAGGATTACCGCCATCGTTTCCCGTTACGGACTATTCTGCCCTACCAGACCGTTATTTACGGCGCCGTAAAGTACGAGGTCGTAAATAGCGGTCTAGTGGCGCGCGCCCGACACTCCATGCCGAAATTAGCGGCATGGCGTAAACCGGACCTGATCCCAAGTAATGCGGACATGCAAAAAACGGCCTCCACAAGGCCGCAAAGTACCTTACCGGCATGGAGTAAATAACAACATCGCCGAGAAGGTGTTAAGAACCATGAGCAGTGTATCCAAGAGGCACAGGTGCACTCAATCAACACAGGTGGAGGCAATGGAGTCTGGCACAGCACAAAAAGAGCACACCCACACACCACGCCTCCCCCCCACACCAAGATGATACCAATTGTAGCAGCATTCCTGGAGCTGGAGGCCCTGCTTGCAAGGCAGCAACTATAACAACAGCAACAACAACAACCACAGCCCCCACCACAGAGGATACACAGGAGGAGAAGGAAGGTGAGACAGGCCCAGCATGCCCTACCGGTGCAGCCACCATTACCACGCCGCCAGCCCCCAATCCCCTGCATCAGAGCCACCCCCTTCAACGTCACACCAGAGCAGATCCACACCCTGTACTGGCTTGACGGGGACACCATTACCACCATAGTGGACCTGATACATGACGATATAGTGAGCCTCATAGAAATCAGCACTGCCATCCCCCCTCTACTGAAGGTAGTGTCTGTGCTCCACTTCCTTGCCACAGGCACCTACCAGCATACAGTCGGACACTTCACAGCCCATATTTTCCCGGATACTCAACCAAGTGCTGGATGCCCTCCTCAACCACGCAAGGGACTACATATCCCTACCACAGACTCCCCAGGAGATATATGATACAAAAGTTGCCTTCCATGCACTGGCAGGCATGCCAAATTGCATAGGTGCCCTCGACTGCACCCACGTTGAATTGGTGGTCCCGCATGCCATGGAGGTGCCGTATCGCAACCGCAATCAATACCACTCCATCAACGTCCAGATGGTGTGTAATGCCAGTAAAGCCATCACACATTGCAATGCCCGATACCCCGGATCAACTCATGACTCCTTGGTCCTGCGGAACTCCACACTGCCACGCTACATGGAGCGACATGCCGGACTACGTGCCTGGCTGCTTGGTGAGTAACCTGAATGGGCCATAGCAGTGCATTGGGGCTGCGAGTATGTTGGCTGCCTACTTCACCTGGCTGGGAAAGGGGGGGGGGGAGTTGCCTACTTCACCTGGCTGGGAAAGGGGGGGGGGGGAGATGCCTACTTCACCTGGCTGGGAACGGGGGGGGGAGATGCCTACTTCACCTGGCTGGGAAAGGGGGGGGGGTGCCTACTTCACCTGGCTGGGAAAAGGGGGGGGATGCCTACTTCACCTGGCTGGGAAAGGGGGGGGGAGATGCCTAATTCACCTGGCTGGGAAAGCGGGGGGGGGGGAGCCTACTTCACCTGGCTGGGAAAAGGGGGGGGGGGGGAGATGCCTACTTCACCTGGCTGGGAAATGGGGGGGGAGATGCCTACTTCACCTGGCTGGGAAAGTGGGGTGAGATGCCTACTTCACCTGGCTGGGAAAGGGGGGGGTGCCTACTTCACCTGGCTGGGAAAGGGGGGGATGCCTACTTCACCTGGCTGGGAAAGGGGGGGGGGATGCCTACTTCACCTGGCTGGGAAAGGGGGGGAAGATGCCTACTTCACCTGGGTGGGAATGTTCACGCCAGTGCACGATGTGCACCTCACAGAACACTGTGCCCCAAGGCAAGTGACACGGCACATGACTACCTAACCACACAGTGATGTTTTAGAGCTGACACCTAACACAACATGACTAACAGGAAACCTGCCCAAATACCACAACACGTGCCACACTCATCGGCGGCCTTTACACACCGTAAGGTCATACTGCACCATGCAGTGCAATAGCACCATGTCGCAGACTCCTGCATCTCACCACACAGGACAGTCATCCCTGGGAGTGCATAGAAGTAAGTCCAACAGGGATCCCACAGCGTGTGACTGGTCCTGCACACCCATAGGATTGCTGCAAGTCACCATGGCACAGATCAGTGCAGAATGATGAGCATGCTACTAACTACAGGCAACCCCACCCCCTGTCACCAAAACTTGCACAACACATCAATGAATGCAGTCCAACACTGTTGCATGCATATACGATGCACATGCAACAAGGCGTGAGTGCACACCATAACCCATCATGAAGAAGCTACCCCCTCCATCATTCCATTGCACAGGACACATAGCCAGGCCAGTAACGGGGTGAATGCATCCTGGGACATGTGTGTTTGGCCAGTAATCACCTGCTGACATGTAAGACTAGTACAGTTCTCCACCATGAATTTACAAACACTTACCTTAATTCCACCCTTATGCAGGTGATGCTGGCTACCCTTTGAAGCCGTGGCTCATGACCCCGGTCCGCAACCCACAGAACAGGCACGAGGAGGACTACAATAGATCTCATACCCGTACACGGGTGGTGATAGAGCAGACCTTCGGCCTGTTGAAGGCACGATTTCGCTGCCTCAGCCGGTCGGGTGGGGCACTCATCTACAGCCACGAGAAGGTGTCCAAGATCACCATGTCATGTGTAATGCTGCACAACATGTGCATCCGTCGGACCCCCTGACGTGGAACTGCTACCACAAGATGATGATGAGGGGGAGGATGAAGGAATGGCAGGACAGCATCACGGTGCCGATGCACAGGAGGGACGTGCTGTGCGGCAATCATTGATTGGACAATATTTCTGACTCACTAGTCAGCTGAGGGTGTGAGAATGACAGGACATCAGGCACTGGGTGTGGGGATACATGTACACCATGCATTGTGGAACATTAAAAGACACATGCACAATGATCAATGTCCACTCGTTTTTTTGGATGATCAACCGGTGTATTGAATGATAAAGTTCTAACGTGTACAACAAAACCTACACCACCATCCCCCTCTCCCTCCCCCCCAACTCCCACACACACCCTCCCCCCTCCCCCACAACTCCCACACACACCCTCACCCCCCTCCCACTCCCCCGCCAACTCCCACACACACCCTGCTCCCCTCCGCCTCCCCCCAACTCCCACACACACCCTCCCCCCCCCCCAACTCCCACACACACCCTCACCCCCCTCCACCTCCCCCCACAACAACCCCACAATAGTTCAATTGGGGCAACATAGGCCATATGTGTGTGCCGGGATGGTCAATGTGCACTCCCAGAGCCAGGGGGATCCATGTCGTGCCGGCGCAATGTACGCAGTGAACGACGGACCGGGCTGGTCTGGGTGGACGAGCTCTGTGAAGGTGGCTCCTCCCGCTGGGGCTGTGGTGTTGGGTGTGCTGCTTCCAGGGCATTTGCGATCCGGCCAAGGACGTCGCAGAGTCGGTTTGTGTTCGCTGTGATCACCTCGCCCAGAGCCTGAAGGTCATTGCGCCACTCCACCCTTGATTCGCGATTGTCCCTGATGAACTCCTCAATGAGGCCTGGGAGATGCTGGGAGCGCACTACATCCATGGCCGATGTGCTTGGCAGGCTTGGTATTGGGCCTGCAGGCCTTCGCAGAGATTCTGCAGGGGAAGTAGATACAGGACAGGCAGGTTGTACTCCTTGACCTGTGAGCCCTGGGGTTTCACTCTCCCCGGAGTCACTGTGTGCCACCTGGCTGTATGATGGTGTGTCAGGGGTATGGCCAATGTCAATGGTGTCCTCCACGTTGGCTCCCAATATTGATGGGGGGCTGTCTGGCACATCGAGGAGGCACATGGCTGCATTCTCACCAGCCACACTGGACGCCTCAGAGTGCAGCGTGGGACATGTGTCCAGCGGCACAGCAGGCATGGGTAGGGGTGCGGGTGGGGGTTGTGCACCCTCCATGGGGGTTGCTGGAGCAGGTGGTGTTGCCTGTGTTGTCTTCCTGCTTGCAGGTATGCGGCAGCCCCTGACTCCGCCCCTGGAGGTACTGGCCCCGGTGCTTTTCTGGTCCTCGCTGTCATGCTCGCTGCCTGTGGGGGGGAAGAGAGAGACGGCATGAGCAATAATTTGGGGCTCAGCATTTCTACATGCCTATGGTATCACAATGGGATTGCAGCGGTTTGTTGACATTTGGGTGGTGAGTGGGACAGTGATCTGAGCTTGGATGGTGAATGCATGTAGATGTGTGTGTCACTCATGTTGGCGGAGTACTGTGATGACTCACATTCACAATGTTTACAATCACTGCCCTGTGTCCCTCACAGATTTGGCCTCTTTGTGTGGTATGGCCCATATGGGTTACAGAATTGCACCTGCATCGGCCTGGGTCCCACTTGTTACAGCATGATTTCTGTGGGGGGGGGGGGGTTGCCCAACCATGACGTGACACCTTGCCCAGCCCTTGGCAGTGACTTACGTTAGGAATGCATGTTCTGTCTTGACTCATGACACTCACCTCCATCAGCGGATGACGCTGCACCGCAAACCATTTCTCCAACACCTTCTATGGCTTCTGTGCCCATCATGGCCGAACACGTTTCCTCCCACAGCATCATTTTGATGGGGGAACCTGGCCCTCCTCCTATCTCCAGAGCCTGACTTCAGTTTGCCGAGAGGATGGCCCGCACCCTGAGACGGAGGTCATCCCAACGTTTCCTGCAGTCCTTGGTGGTGCGGGGGGTGTTTCCCACGGCACTCACCCTCTGTGCCACCAAGGCCCAGATCTCTTTCTTTCTGACGACGGTGGGCCTCCGCATATCACTGCTGAATACAGTGTCTGCATGTTCGTGCAGAGTGTCGACCAGTACCTGGAGCTCATCCTGGGTAAAGCGCTCCTTTCATATGCGTGCAGCACCCTTTTTTAACGCTTTGGGCATGATGCTGGTCTCCAAAGCCTATTTCTCTGATCACTGTATGGCTGGGGGTCCTGTATGGAGAGGATGGCAATGGATTGTGATTTTAAAGATGGCCGCCGTGCTCCTTCCTGTTGCTGTGCAATGACGTTTTTTCCGGTTCCCTTTTTTAACGGTGACCGTAAATAGCGGTGACCGCTATTTACGGTTACCGCTAAATTCTCTATGTCGGTAGTGTTATGTACGGGCGCTTGTTGCCGGTAAGGGCGTTTGGGGTCCTTTTACGGCATGGCGGTGAGGTGCGTTACGGAATAGGCCGATTCTTACGGTCTTGTGCCAGCACGGACATGCTCTTTACGCCATGCCGGTAATCTCCTATACTTACCGCCCTACTCCGAATGAGGGCCAGTATCTGGGAAAGAGCACGTGGAATTACAAGGCCGAAGCCAAACCCAGGAGCGCTGGTGAAAGCGGTCGATGTGCAAAAGAGGACTGGGGAGTGGTGCCGGTGGGAGGAATCAGGGGAGTACATGCTCCCAGGGCCGTGCCCCCGCATGCCTCTACATTTAAAGGGGAAGAGGATTTTTCTGGTGAAAAAGGTTACGTCTCCCGTCCCTAGTGAGTGACACCCATGCGTGTGGAGGAAAGGGGACTATGGACTAGGAGCCCGTGAGTCACTACAGTGAATAACTTATAATTTCTGGAGAAATTGATGGATATCGTAGAACCCCCTGTGCCCCTCGAAAGCAGGGAACAAGTACATACTAGTGATTGTGAACTATTATTCTTAAACTCATTGGCCCTCATTATGAGTATGGCAATAACAGTAAAAGTGGCTGAACTGGATGTACTGCCATGTTTATTGCTCTGTCAAATTAGGAGTATAATAAAGTGTCTCTCATTCCTTCGACGCTTATTCCGCAGTGGGAATTACCACCAAAAGAATGACTTCCAAATATATGTCACAGATTTTCCCTGGAGGAATTAGTACATGGTGATTCTACCGTATTACAAGTAGGGATATCACTGAAATACTGTCCAAAACTGGTGCTAAATCTTCCAACATGCAGAGCCATTACCTCCAGCTCAGAGCTTCAGGTAAAAGATTGAAGATGATTAAATTAAACTTTAGGTGGACACTGTTGCCTACAAAAGGGTATGTAAGGGCCAGCCCTTCCCCAAACGCACTTCCCAACACCATGCATCCACTAGTAGTTTGCCAATTTCTACATCCAGGGTCTGCTACTATAAACTGACTTGCAGAAGCTGGCACATCAGTAGCGCCTAAGAAACTCATCTGGCCAAAGGCAGAGGAGATGGGAGGTGATGAGAGCACCCATTCACCCAGTCAGACCTGCTTCCTTGACACTGACAGATGGGCAGCTATTGGCACTGAATATGAATGAACCGGGTGACTACCACAGAACTAATAAAACTGATTCTACCAGACATTAGTTAGACAGAGTTAGTTAAATATCAGAACAGCATTATCACTGCTGCTAAAGCTCTTATCTGTACAACACTATGGTGCCAAATGAACCATCAAGCACACCTTAGGCATGCTTTACACCGCAAAGGGAATTTCAATTTCAGCAGTGAGGACAGGTTTTACTACCAAAATGGTTGCTCTGCGTTCATGCGATCAACCAAGAATAGAAACAGAGTGGGGCAATCTATCAAATAAACTATCATCAAAAGTCACGGCTCTATGCCATTGCCAACTTTCCTAACAAACTGGACTGAACTCATTTTGCATTGGTGGCACCCGAGGCATGGGAGCAGGTGTATCCCAACAGGAGGTACTACCATTCAGTGAACATGCAGGTGACATGCAATGTGGACCTTCTAGTGACCCACCTATGTGCCCATTTTCCAGGATCAGTACAAGAGGCCAGTGTGCAAAGCGACAGTACCCTGCCCGATACATGAAAACCAACAGAGCACAGGATACTTGAATATCGGGTATGTGGAAAAAGTCACAATGAATGCCAAAGCCGAACCTCCACACCAAAGGTGGTCTAGATGTACACATGCGCTGTGTCACGTCGAAAGAGACTAGTGCTGTTCCCTATGCAAGGCTCTGGAAAGAGTTGGATCTCTATGCTTCATGCACGATTAATCTATTTCCCTTAGCACCTGGCAGGCTTACTATTGAACAGCAATATTGTTGTAGTTCTACCTCTAGAGTATTTAGGAGTCAGTGGTTAGTACCCTTGTACATATGATAATCATGAGGTGTTAACAATATCTTCCCTACAAAATGTTATAACTAATTCAACAAGTATTTACACTTGCAATCTAGCATCTTTTATAAACATAAAATGAAGAATGTTCTCTCTTGTTTGGCATTTATGTATATTTATTCTCTCATAGATATAATAGATGAGCATGAAAAATAGTACAGTCAAATAATATACACGTTCCAATGCAATAAAGTAGTTGAATAGTTTCCCAAATCCTATTCTTCTATTCACTTCTAAAACGTTGAAGCTAACTAAAACCAATCAGCAATGTGTAGCCAATGTGGCACAGTAAAACCTAAAATAATACTCACAACCGTGGTGCTGTCAGGATTAGTGAGCCAGTGGACAGTTGAGTTTATAAAAAATCATCATGGTGTTTCTTAATGGTGTAACCATGCAAATATAAAAGTGGTGGATGATGGCTTATTTCAGCCCACAAAATATTGAAATGGCCAATACCTGTCCTCCAGCTGCTTCTGTAGTCTTTGTGCCCTGCTCTTTTGGGCAGCTGGTAATAAAGGTATAAGCCCACCCCTTCAGGTTGTTCTGGACCACTCTTGTTTCTTTGCTAAATAATCCTCACTAGTGGGTTTTATTAATTTAATCAGTGGCTTCAATCTGCAAAATTAAATATGAGACCATTGTCCTGTTGAATAACAATTTATTTGCAAAATGTTTATATTTCAAACACCCCCTTTAACACGGCCATCCCATTTCTAGCTGCTATTGTCTGTTCTTGATCAGCTGGATCTAAACGAAGCCCTATGACAACCCATTGAAATAACATTGAATTGCAGTTGTTTTCATTTAGAACTTCACATTATAATGTGTACACCACTTCATTATAGCTGCAGGAAATTAGCATTAGCATTGTATGACTAACATTCATGACGTAGCATTTTTTCTTTCATTCTATCAGATTTTCAAGATAGCGAAATTTCCAATTTTACATTTACATTATTTAGCTAACTTACAATTTTAATGAGTGTTTTTCTGTGAGAGAATGTAAATACGGTTTTCTTACAGTGTGTAATGAATTCCTTCAAAATATCTCATCGTCATTAACAGATTTCCTTGCTTTATTTTGAATGCTCATGTTCATATTAAAATGAGGATCACTGATAACATTTATTTACATGCGCTGATTTCGGCATTCAGACAAAGCAATGTTTGTACAGTGTGCTATGTAAATGAGCAATACAAGATGTAAATGAACCATTTCATAGATCTTCATGCTGTTTGCTCTTTGCATAGAAAAAATATATTTGAAACAGAATAGAGCTTTTTTCAAATCAGCACATCCCACGTCCCTTGTAGTGGATCGTTTTTCTTTATTACCGTCAAATGCAATTGACTTAATGCATTATATCACATTTCCCCATGAACAGTGGAACACTCCAAGTAAATGTATTATTTTCTTGAACCTGTGAAAATTAATAGTAGAGAGAGAAAAGAGGAAATGAAAACAACTGCTTTGTAAAAAGTTCTCCTGGAAATGTTCCATCAGATACTCATAAAAATATGCAGCAGTGTCTCTCTTTGGCCTGCTTGTGAATGTTTCTGTACAAACTATGCAGGAGTGTTTCTCTCTTTTTGGTGTCCTTTAAAAGGAAGATTAATAAGTACCTGGTTTTAAGAAGGCGTCGAGTAGAATTTACAATGTGGCCACCATGTCAGTCTCTTGTTTGGATGATCCTGATGATTGTCTGCTCTCAGACTCCTTGAGCAGTCAAAACGGACAAGAGATCTCATTCTCAATCACGGTTCTTATCCAAGTGCATATCCATGTACATTTTCTTTCACATTCTGCTCTGTAGAAAGGTGGCTACAAGTAGAAATCCCCAACCAATGTGAAACCAATAAACAAGGTTGTTTGTGATGGTGGAGGGGCGTGGCCACGAGGGCCATGTAGAGAGACGTGTTCCGGAGGAGCTCCTGTGATCCGTCCATGATCCTTTAAAAAAAAGTGCAGTTAAAGATGCCAACGGCTGCTGTAAACATACATGGGCACTTATGAAGGTGCTGAGAGTGCCAACCCATGGGAGAAGGAGATGCAGAGTTCCACCTGTTACCGGACTGCGAGAGTCGGAGAAAGAAGATACAAAATGGCCGGCGGGGCCAGAGAACAAAGGAATTCGTCTGCTTCACGATAGCAATGCTACAGTTGCAAAGGGAAAGCAGCACCGTATGGTGAAGTGCACTGGGAGACCCTGTTGCAAAACACGGGTGCAGTCGGGCTGGAAGGTTTGGAGAATCTGGAGAGTGAGGTGTGTGCGGTGCCTGGCACACGTTATAGGGACCCCTGGACTGGCCGTCGTTTAGGACTGCAGGCAATCGGAGCGGCGGTGAAGTGGAATTGCGAGCGTGGATGCCGCCTAGAAGACAGACCGCGGCCCCAGAATTAAGCAGAACGAGGGAAGCAACAACGCCTCCGACAGACGAGTGGTCCTGCAGAAACGAAACCGGGTAGGATCACGAGACAGAGCTGTCTGCAGGATCCGGAGATGTGAGAGGCAGGCCCGAACCGGAGCTGTGAAGCAAAGCAGTTGAGCCGCACACGCATACGGACTAGCAGAGGAAAGTAGCTGAAGGCCAGTCGCATCCACGAGATCAGCATACGAGGCCGCTAATAAGAAGAAGGCAAGTGCATGGTAGATATGGAACTGCGTTGGGGAAATGGAGGAAAGAGAAAATGTGTGCTGTGTGAATAGTCGCACATAACAACGCTTTGAGTGCGGACCGGGTGGCCGGCGTGGGACATTGGTTGTGGCTGAGTAGGTGGAAGGTCGTGGCTGCGCATGAGACACATCCCAGAAAATACTGCACTAAGGCTGCAGACCTGAGGGCAAGTAGGGGGGGGGACACTAGCCAGTGATAATAGCCGCCTCGCTTAGGGGCGTGGAGAGGAGATACAGACAGGGCTGATCGCATGACTGGCAACAGCGGAAGCCCTCGAGGACAATACGCTGCCACAGCTGTGAACAAGGGTGCACAGCTGATGAACCAAGCAAGAGACTCTGGCACAGTGAACGGAATAATGATATGAAAGTGAGAGCGAGGTGCATAATCAGTGCGAGAACTGGAAGCGATAAGGCTCTGAGGTGTCACACGGCGCATAGCATATCCAGCCAGCAGTTACGAAAGAGTGAGGGGAGGCCAGTGGGGCGGATCCCCCCTGAACTCAAACGTGGACAGGAGGCTGTCCCTGATAGGAGAAATGTCTAATAAGCCTCTGAGATCGAAGGGCAAACAGTCCACGCTGGACGAATTTGCCAGGACACCGACCGGCCCGGATGGAGCCAGAGGTAAAGATGAAACCCTAGCAGGGGGAATGGCCGCTGTGGGTACGATCCAGGAGGTCCTTGCAGCGATTGCGGATCTGAAGGTGGCCTGGGAGACCAAGCTCGAATTGGCTGTGACGGAATTGAAGACAGCAATGGAGCTCCAAGTTGGGGCAGTACAGGAAGACGTGAACCTCCTCAGGCAGGATGTCAGGACACTGGCAGAGCGCACGGAGACTCTTGAGAAAGAGATGGGCCCTACATCGGCAGACTGCGCTGCGCACAAACGAGAGCTCCATGCCCTGGTGCAACGTGCGGGCAATTTGGAGAGTAGGGCGGATGAGGCGGAAGGACGTGCCCGAAGGAATAATATCCGCATTGTTGGACTGTCAGAAGGAGCCGAGGGTCATAACCCTACGGAGTTCGTGGAGAATATGCTGCTGCAGGAGATCACTGGGGGAACCTTGTCTCAGGGATTCGCAGTGGAAAGAGCGCACAGAGTCCTAACGAGGAAGCCGCCGCCTGGAACTCCGCCCAGGCCGATGATCACCAAGATCCTTAATTACCGGGATCGGGAAAGAATCCTGGAACACTTCCGCAAAGGTGGAACAATACAACGAGGGGCGGCAAGCATAACGGCCTACCCGGATTATACCCTGAAGGTGCAACAAAGCCGTATGAACTTTGGATCTGTCAAGAGGAGATTGCGGGGGGCTGGTTACAAGTACATGCTGCTCTACCCGGCCAAGCTCAAAGTTTTTTATAAGAATAGGACATTGTTCTTCGACACTCCAGAAGACGCCATGGGGTGGCTCGACATGCAAAGCTGCCCCCAAGAGCCAGATATCCAGAAAGAAGATGGAGTAGGAGGAGATAAGTAAAGTTTAGAGGGAGCTTGCGAATTTGGTGGGACTTAAGACTGTGGGACTTGATTATAGTCATTAACGCAGCTGGAAGGCGGGCATACATTGGTTGGTAGAAAACATGATCCGTGAGCACGGAGAATGCTGCGTGGTGAGGGAGCCTCTTAGGGCTAGTCTTTATATCCCCATTTAGAGTTTAGTTAGGTCACTGATGCGGTGACACCCTGCCGGGTTCTCAATTTGGGCTTCCAAGGTAGAACCAAACGTGGGGATGCCTGAGATCCAGGGATGGAGCTGGGCAGTTGTTGGGGTTGAGGTTGGGGAAAGAGGGAGAGGGAAGGGATTGCATGTGGGGGTTTGTTGTGGTTGGGGGTGTTCAGTTGGGGGGGGAGCCTACATTCTGGAAAAACGAGATTACCTATGGGAGACCTTAAGATAGTCACCTGGAACGTGAGGGGGCTCAATAGCTATTTGAAAAGAAATAAGGTCATGATGTACCTGCGCAGGCAGAGAGTGGATATAGCCTTATTGCAAGAAACTCATCTAACACAAGCAAAACTGGATGTGATACGAAAGAGGTGGAAGGGGACGGTGGTAGGAGCGACATACACTGCTTATGCAAGAGGGGTGATCTCATGGGTGGCCCCACATGTCTCCTTCCAGCTGTTGTATTCTGCTGCGGAGTTGGACGGAAAGATGGTGGTTATGAAAGGGATGGTGGAAAACAGAGAGATCTGTATTGTAAACACGTATGCTCCGAATCAGGATACAGCTTTGTATTTTAAGACCCTGTATGGTAAACTCAGTGAAAGTGTGGGGGGGTCCGTATTATGGGGGGGCGACTTTAATTGTGTGCTAAACCCGGCAATGGATAGGTCAGACTCCAGAGGGGATAGACCCACTCCGGCTGCAAAGGCGCTGACGCTACTGTTGGCAGAGGTTTGGGTTGGCTGATGCATGGAGGGTACGCCACCCGCAGTATAGGCAATATTCGCACTATGCAGCCCCACAGGGCCTGTATCCTAAATTAGACTATGGGCCTCATTCCGAGTCATGCCGGTAAGTATCTGTATTTTCCGGCATGGTGTAAAGTACGACACCGTGCTGGTTGAAGTCCGAAAATTACGGCCCATTCCAAGCTCACGGACACGCGCTTTCCGCCATGCCGGAAAAGGACCGCGCGGCCTGCCGCAAAACCCCCCAAAAAACCCCTACCGGCATGCAACCGACACGTAAAGTACTACACCGCCCTGTAAGCATTAGCGACAGTGCATAACGGTGACCGTAAATTACGGTGACTGTAATTTACAGAAACCGTAAATTACAGTCTCCGCCGAAAAACGGATCCGGAAATTACGACATCGCACAGGAACGGGAAGGAGAGCGGCGGCCATCTTTAAAAACACAATCCATTGCCATCCGCAGCTGCCAGCAGCGTTTTGAGGAAAGTAAAGTCGGGAACCGGACCAGGCACCACAGGACATGCCGAAAGCACCAAAAAGGGCGGCGGATCGCGTCCGCAAGGTGAAATTCTCCACCGATGAACTGCAGGTCATGGTAGACTACCTTGCAGAGCATGCTGATGTAGTTTTCAGCGGCGACATGCGCAAGGAATCAACCCTCCGCAAGAAGACCATCTGGGCGGAACTGGCACAGAGGGTGAGCGCTGTTGGAAGCACCCCCCGCACCCCAAGGGACTGCCGCAAGCGGTGGGACGACCTGCGGGTGCGGGGCCTCCTCTCCACCAACCGCAGCCAGGCCCTGCAGACGGGAGGTGGGCCAAGTATACAGGTCCAACTAGAGCCGTGGGAGGAGACCTGCACGCAGCTCATTGGCACGGAATCCATAGAGGACGTGGGGACCATGGAGTGCGGCGGAACAACTTCTGCAGAAGGAGGTGAGTGTTGACAGTGCACACTGGCAATGTCCATTGCATCATGTAAACTGACCCAGGGGCCATCGAAGGCACCCTCTCGTGTTGCCCTCCCCCCATCCAACGCATCCCCCCATCCAACAAATGCTGAGGCAAGTGCCGCCTAATGCTGGCCCAAGTGCGAGTACATAACGCACATCAACCATGCTGGACTGACTTGCACAGCCCATCATGCACACCGTCCAGCGTGGTAGGCATAGTACCTGCCGAAATGTACATGAACAGGGCACAACAAATCACTCCCAAACATGTGTATATGTCATCACCATGCACATGTACCACTGCCATAGCTACCCCCGAAACTGAACAACCCGTGAATGACTGAAATGTCCATGCAACCATGTATGCAAATAGGACATAGCACATACACTAATGTTGTCCCTCTCTCCTACCCCCACAGGCACAGACCATGACAGCACAGAGCCCCAAGGAAGCCGGCCAAGCACCTCCGCGGGTACTGGCAGGGCCAGGCCGAAGCCAGCAGCCAAGAAAACCACCCCTCAGCCTACGGAAAGGCCACTTGAAGCTGGCAGACCAGCAAGCCACACAACATCCGCGGCAGCAGCCGAGCAGACCCCTACCTCAGCACAATCGAGCATTTCAGGGGAGGCTGCCGCTACCGCACCAGATGAGTGGGAGCCCAGCCCGCCACCCATCCAGGGGCCCATGTCGGAGGACGACCAGGACAGCATGCAAATGCTGGAACCATGCCTCGTGACACTGGCGTCATGCAGTGACTCCGGAGATGCACCATCACCAGTGCACAGCCTTGAACTTGACCCGCTGGGGTGTGACGTTGTTCCCCCCAGTCCACCCATACAACCCCCTGCACAGCATGCTGGTGCAAGTAGATCATCCGATGGCCCCCCTTCACCTGACCAGTTCAGAGTTCAGCAATTGAGCGATCTCATAGGGAACTATATTGAGGATAATCGCCAGACCAGGGCTGGACTGCATGAGGAACTCGATCAAATGCGCCAGTCCCTCAACGACTGCACCACCAGATTGTGCGACTCCCTGACGGACAATACAACCCGGCTATGCCATGTCCTCAACCGCATTGCTTGTGCCCTTGAGGCAGGGAGTCAAAATACGGAGCCACAGCAGGAGGGCACGTCCGAGACAAGTGAGGCCACGCAAGGCATCCCGGAGAGACGCCTCCGGCGTTCCTTACGCAAACGGGATTTGCCTCCCCCTGACAAGGGCTCCAAGGGACATTAGCCATTCCTGCCACATGTGGTCCCAAGATCCTACATGGGACGACTGCTCGGGAGTTGGGGGCAGGGGGGAGGGGGGTGGCGTTGTGTTCTGGAGTTGGGGGGAGGGGGGTGATGTTGTGTTCTGGGGTTGGGGGGTGTAACGCTCACCTGATTCTCGCAGAGGCGCCGGTCTTGACTGGGCGACTACCGTATCTTCAAAGGTGATGTGCATCACCCGGTTGGCTCTTTGGGCTGGACCTCTGTGCCCTGTATGCCTGACGTGCAGAGAGGATGTCTGCAGATAGAAAATGCGGGGTTAATGAACTGGGGTTATTGGGGTGTCCCTATCTCTTTCCTCTTCTCCTCTCCTGTAGACCCCCACAGGTTAACGCTCTCACCTTAGGTAAGTGAATGCCGAGCTCTCCATCTGCCTCGGGGCAGGGTGCTGTAACCAGTTCCTTCACTGGATAGGTAGCGCAGGCCTCTTGACTTCAGAGGACTGCTGAACGTCTTTTACTGCACGAACGGTAAGTTTCGAGTAACTCAAATGTCTTTAAAGTCTTTAATAATGATGTCTCTTGTTTTGCAGGGTTCCGGCGATGGCGGATGACGGGCTGAAGTGAGTTGAAGATGGAGCCCGTGTGATGAATAGAAGCGCCTGGAAGCACGTAAGTAAGCGCTTGTTGCCAGCTTCACGATGCGCTCTAACTGTCTTTTATTTTGCAGGTACAAGTTCGGAGCGGCTGCAGGGTGCCGGGATACCCACTGGGTTAGATGTGGAAAGGAGTAATGGCACGTGAGTATTAAAGTTCCCCAATGTCTTTAAACGCACCTTGTTTTGTCTTTCAGATGCGGGATGCAGCGCCGACGGCCTCCGGAGCGTGCGAAGAGTTGGTAAGCTTTTGTCTTTCAGATGCCGGAATGCAGTGTGAAGACCTCCGGAGCGCACGAAGAGTAGGTAAGCCTTTGCCTTTCAGATGCCGGAATGCTAACCTGTTCTTTCTTGTCTTTATAGGAGTTGCTGAAGACTGGATTCAGGATGGTAAGCCTTTTTCCTTAGGCCCAGGACCGGATGCAGAAGACACGAAGAGCGTTCTGCTGCAGAGGGTGCAGAATAACGCAAAGCAAGATTCATCCACCGGGTGTGGTTTAAATAGCCTCCTGTAGTGCTTAGGTGTCTTCTTCCACAGCCACGCCTAAGTAAGAAAAGAGTTCCTGGTAAGAAAAGAGTTCCTGCCTTCCAGAAGAGTTCCAGTGTTCTGAATCTAGGGAGTGGCTCCAGCCCCACCCAACAGGAAAAGTAGTTCCAAACAGAAGAGGATCAGAGACTCAACTGGCAGGCAAGTAAGCAGCATGGTCTGCTGCAGGTAAGTCCACCCAAGCATTATGAGCCCGGCGCTTCCTGCGCTGGGACTGGGCATATTTATGAGCCTGGTGCCACTGGCGCCAGGACTGGGTCCAAAAGGTCCCAATTGGGACTGGTTGGCACTCGGAACCTGGGTTATGGATCTGCTTCCAAGGGAGTTGGGAAAACCCTGACCTTTTGGAAGCAGAGACCATGACAGGGGGAGGGGGGTGATGTTGTGTACTGGAGTTGGGGGGAGGGGGCATGGGCATTTGCTGAAGTAAGCACTGTTTTTTCATTTCTTGTTATCTCAATACACAATTGGTGTTGCAAAGTTGAACCGTTGTGGACATTCTTCATTGCACTTTTTGTCCATCTGCACATATGGCATGGGCCCATTCGACACCAGATATCAGTGGAGGGGTCAGCCACCAGTCCTGGTTCGCGGGCACATATGTGCATCACGCAAACCTGGTGACTGCTGCATCTACACGCATGCACGGGTATGGACATGGTCTGGTTGCCCCATGGGTCTGTTCAGGGGGTTCATGACAGGGGTCATGTGGCTTGCTGTTAGGGTACATCCACCAACAGCTGCATGTGTTGCAAAATGAGGTGGGTGTGCGGACTGTCATGGTGGTGAACAGTACTTGGCTGTCATGGCAGGCTTTCGATGATGGCCATATGTACATGTACATAGATATATTCGGCACGATCAGGGACACAAATATGTGTCCGATGCAATGTAATGCTGTGGGGTGTCGTGTCTACATGATGGTCCGTGAACGGTGGTGTGGACATCTTGGGGTACATGTTCCTTTGTCGCATGCTGCTGTTCTGATGTCGGATCATTCATGTGCTGTGTACTGTGTACATTCTCATTTGGCTGTGGATCATGTCCATCATCCAGCTCTGATCCATTCTATGGTGATTCCCAACACTCCTATGGGGGTGCCATGCCGGTGACGTGATATCGTACCCCTGCTGTCCTCCGTGAATTCCACTTCCAGGGGTGGGTCTCCAATGTGGTGCCAGGCTGGGGGATGCCGCAATGTGAATGTGCAGTGTGCCCTCGGATATGCACTTGCGGTTGTGGTGTCCGCCAATGAGTGGTGCTGGTGTAGTGTGCCTATCCCTTGTCAGTTGGTGTAGATGTAGTGTGATGTGGGTGCCTTATTCTGGCAAAGTGAAAATATGTTCATATGTGCCGTTGCCCTGGTTCTTTGGCAGGTTTGTTGTCAGGGTGAACAACGTACAATGGCTCCATCTTTTCTACGCAGTTGGTTCATGCAGGCACCCACCCTGTGGCACCGGTGCACTTGCATGACACAGTCAGACGACTCAACAGCCAGCCAGACAGGTCATCCTGCATGTTGGGCCATGTGGCGCGGTAGCGTGCTGACCTCTTTCCTTTTCAATCGACCCTCCCAGGTCCAACTTGGGGCCCTCCTCTCTGACATCTTTTCCTCCACCTGTGGTGTTCCCCTGGAATCTAATCTCCCTCCCTGGCTGTTCAACCAGTATTTGGCACTCCTTGGCCACTGCATCGCCACCCTCTGCCCAAACTTTCAGCGCTACGCGGACGATACCCGGCAAATTTTCAGCCTACCCTCGGCGTCCTCCTCTCCTTCCCTCATCTCTGAATGTCTGTCTGATATCCAGGAATGGTGTGCAGCCAATGAACACTGCCTTGATGCTAGTAAGACTGAGATTCTCCTCATCGGCACACCCACTCCCTCCTTCCCTTAAGTTCAAAACACTATGCATTGTCCACAAGGCCTTCTGGGGCCTGGGGCATGAATGCCTTCTACTCTCTCTTCCTGAATGTCTTCCTTCCCAAGACCTTTGCTCATCCGTCTCCGACTCACTCAGGGTCAGCCGCTTCTCAGAGCAACGAGCTGGGGGTAGATCTCTCTCCGCGGCAGGGGCCTCCCTCTGGAACAGCCTTCCTGCATCCCTGATATTTGAGGAGACCCATCTCTGGCTCTGGAAGCACCTCATGACCTTCCTCTTTGCTTCTGCTTTCTCTCTCCCTCTCCCCTGCTGAATTCTTCACTGAAACTGCACAGGATCTGGATCTGGGCCACTCTCGCCGACCTCGGTCCTGGGCCCAGCCACTCTCCACTTGCACTGCCTCCCTGGCAAGCCCTGCACTGCGGGACTGTCTCTCTATCCCTACAGCCCCCCTTCCCAGCACTTGTCTGCACTTACCTTGCACTTGCCACCAGCTGGCCCTATTAATTTATTTTTGGATATTCGACCTACTTTGTACTGCACTTCCCCCGTCCCCTTGCACTTGCACTTTTTCCATTCTCACTACCCCTGCACTTGCGCGGTCTGTGTGACACCTGGCCTAGTGGGATCGTTGTCTGTCTTCCCCTTGTTCCCCCCTCCCTGCCTCGTCGCGCCTTGAGACACTTTTGTATGGGCGCGTTCCAAATGCCATATCATATCATGTCATTTCAGCAGGCCCTTTGAGTCATGTGTAGTTGTTTGGTGTCGGGCCCACCAATGTGTGCGGTTCTTGGTAGTGTTGCATTCCATCTGCACGTAGGGGGAGTGGTATTGTTTGCAGTTGATGTCTGCAGCGTGCATGCCAAGCTGGTCCACATACGACCGGTGGGTGCTGTCAGGGGCAACATTGTCATTTGCCATGCCTCCATTTGCTTTTGGTCCAGCTTTACTGTTGTGTGTCTCATGGGTGGTCCATGTTGGGGATCGGTGGACCCTTGTGTGTTTGGGGATGTGTTTGGGGGGGTGTAAGGGCACTTGGATATGTGGCCCCATAATGGACGGTTGTGACATGCCACTGTGTGCTGGTGGGTGCCTTTGGCATGGGTGTGGGGCACAGGCAACACCATCACTTGTGCCGGGTTGGCACTGTACATTTGTATGGTGCTCGCTTGTCTTGTGTCTGTGCCGCAATATGGTGGTGACAGTGTCACAGTCTAGGTGGTCAGGGGTGTCTGTCTGGTAGGCCTTCTCCTAGAGGGTCAAGTCATGCTACGTGTGCATGGGGGCTGCAGGGGTGGTAATGGAGGATGCACTGGTGCTGCATGCAGGGCCTGTCTCCCCCCTCCTTCTATCCCTGTGGCTCCTCAGTGGGGGGGCCTGGTGTTGTTGCAGGGGTTTGTGTGGTTGTGGACTTGATTGTTCAATTGGTGTCATCCTGGTGTGGCAGGGTGGTGGTGTGTGGGTGTGTTCCTTTTCTACTATGCCAGACTCCTGGCCTCCGTCTGTGTTGCATGTGTGCACCTGTGGCTCTGGGTCCCACTGCTCAGGGTTCTTTACTCTTTCTCTGAGATGCCTGTATGTACTGCATGCCGGTAAGGTACTTTACGGCCTTGAGGAGGACGTAATTTACGTGTGGTCCTTACTTGGAATCAGCTCCGGTTTACGCCATGGCGTTAATTTCGCCATGAGGGTGCGCGCGCGCGACCCAAGACTGTAAATTACGGCATTGTAGTTTACGGTGCCGTAATTTATGGTCTGAGGGGTCGGAATGGCATGGAGCGGAAAACCATGCCGATAAATCAATACCGGCATGGTTTGTACCTTACCTCCAGACTCGGAATGACCCCCTATGTGTTTGCCACACGCGAATTAATGACCGAAATATCGCAGATGCAATACAAGGCAAGAGTCCTCTCAGACCACTCCCCACTGATGGTAGTGTGGCAGTACCGGCCCCCGAGGGGGAGGATACCCACATGGCGCTTGAGAGCAGAGGCTCTTAAAGACAATGGGCCTCATTACACGTTAGGCGGTAAGCGTTTACCGGTACTGCACCGGTACCGGTAAACCCTTACCGCCTTACCAGCCGTTAAAGTAGGGTGCCGCAAAGGGACCTTGGAGCTAATTACGGTACTGCAATTTGCGGTACCGTAATTAGCGCCTTCCCCATTCCCATTATGCCCTATGGGGGCAAAAATGGGAATGGGAAGTGCCTTGGTGAATGGGGATTACCGCCCCCGCTCACCTTGGAGTAGGGTGGTAATTCCGCCATCCACCAAGGCGGACACAGTAAAATACCGGCGGCAACCATGGCGCTAATAGCGCCATGGTTACCGCCTACTGTGTAATGAGGCCCAATGTATTTCGGGAAGAGGTGCGAAAAGAGATAATACGTTATTTCGAAATAAACACAGGTAGTGTTAAGACAGCGGGCACACTCTGGGAAGCCTTTAAAGTAGTAGTGAGGGGAATTGCTATAGCCAAGTCCAGGGGGCTGCAGAATGGGATCCTGGCCGAGTCGCAGGACGCTGAAAGAGAGCTGGAAGGGATACAGGAACGGGGTGGTAACACTAGAGAAGCCGCAGAAATGGCACTAAACTCGCAGCAGAAATGCGCAATATGCTGGGAGAGATTATGCAACCTCAATTACAAGAAGTATACAGAGAGGCAACATGCAGGAGGGGATAAAATAGGGAGAGTCCTGGCGTGGCTCTATAAAAGCGGGACCCCTAGGCCCCCAATTAGGACAATAGCGAGGGAAGACGGCAGCATAGCGGACACGCAGGAGGGGTTTAATCAGGAATTTGTATAATATTATAAACGGCTGTATGCGGATGAGACAGGAAGTAACGGGGAGGAGATAAGGGATACGTTGGAAGACATTGGATTACCCCGGATTAGCGCAGAGGAGAGGGAGGAGCTAGACGCCCCGATCACCCTAGAGGAACTAGAGGAAGTGGTGAGGTTGCTGCCCACGTGTAAAACCCCGGGAACAGATGGACTCCCTAGCGAATTTTACAAGGCTTATAAAACAGAAGTACTCCCCCCACTGCTGGAAATGCTCAACAAAGCGTATAAAGCTGGCAAATTGCCAGAATCCTTACGGGAGGCGATTATTATACCACTCCTCAAGCTCAATAAGCCTGACAGCGACTGTGGCTCGTATCGGCCATTGTCGATGTTGAACTAAGATAGTAAGATTTTAACGGCGGTCCTGGCAGGTAGATTGAAGAAGGTCATCAGTAAATTAATACACCCGGATCAGACAGGATATGTCCCAAACAGAAACATCTCAAATAATCTTAGGCGACTACACCGGGTGGTTGAACATGCTAATGAGGATGAAGATGAGATGGCGATAGTATCATTAGACGCAATTAAGGTATTTGACTCGGTCAAATGGCCCTGGTTAACGGCGGCCCTGGCCAATTATGGTATGGGACCGGGATATCTTAAATGGGTTGAACTATTGTACAGTGCGCCACTGGCCAGAGTGAAAACGGGAGCTGTGGTTTCTGAAAGATGGCAACTCAGCAGGGGCACCAGACAGGGCTGCCCATGGTCCCCTATGCTGTATATTACAGCTTTAGAACCACTGGCAATTTACTTAAGGCAGCAATATGATACGGTAGGCATTGTGGTTGGAGAGGCGTCACATCTCATCTTATTATATGCAGATGACATATTATTGTATTTGCGCTACCCAGAAGAGAACCTCCAATATATACTGAAAGTAATGGAGAGGTTTGCGGACCTCTCAGGTATAGCTGTGAACCCCAGTAAATCCTGCGTGTTCCCGCTGGGTAGATACAGAGGGCTTCCGCCAGAGAATCTGCCAATCCTGCAGATACCTTGGGAGGCTACAACGTTCCGATATCTTGGGGTAGATGTATACCGTACGGAAGAGGCTGAACATAGGCATAACACGGAGAGGGCGGTAGAGAAATTGGAAAATAGTATGAAATTTTGGACGAAACTCCCCTTGGCGATGATGGGAAGAGGGACAATGCTTAAGATGGTGGTGCTTCCCAGACTGTTGCACTGTTTTGCAAACATTCCATACTTAATACCTAAGAAATTCTTTATTAGGCCCGAAGGTATATGCAGGGAATTTTTGTGGCACGGGACGAGGAACAGGATAGCCCTGTGGAAACTGCAGAATTCATACGATAAGGGAGGTATTAAGCTACCAAACTGGGAAGTTTATTATGTGGCAAGCCAATTACAGTATGTAGCCAAATGGCTCTCTGAGGAGCCTACCCTAGAACACAGGTTGCTCCAGAAGGACTGCGCCCCATACTTTTTGAGAGAAATGATATGGTTGCCCAAATCGGAGCTGGGAGGACGCCCGGGGATGTTGGGACTTGGGTGGGGAATGTGGCAAAGGGCGTGTCGATTAATGGACAGGCCATCCCCGTGCACCCCACATATCCCACTAGCTTAGTTGGTAGGGGAGAGGAAGCAACTGAGGTTGATGATTAGGAAGCATTGGGAGCCTGTGGGGATAGCAGTGATGGGGGATGTGTGGCAGGAGGGGAGGGTCCTGGAATTTGAGGAGCTGGTGGAACTAACGGGGTTGAGCGCTGGGGAATATATCACGTATCATGGGGTATTGAGACGAATTAGAGATACCTGGTCAGAAGTGGTATTGGCGGAGGTACCGGACATTATCTTGGATATGATATATGATATAGCAGAGGGAGGACACGAAACGTCCAGAGTGTATGAAATGATGATGTCCAGTGTGGGGAGGGAGATGGTACAACTTAGACTGGATTTGGAAGAGGAAGTAGGGGCCCCGATGAGTGATGGGATGTGGGAGAGGGCGCAAGGTTATCATAAAAAAGTGTCGAGAAATGCCAGACTGCAGCAAATACAATTGTATGTAACCCACAGAGCGTACCTGACGCCACAGAAGATAGCCAAATACAAAAATGCTGGACGTCAGGTGTGCCCAAAGTGTAATGAGGAATGCGCAGGGATGGTACATATGTTCTGGGCCTGCCCGCTGATAGAGAGATACTGGAGGGAGATAGCGCTGAAAATGGAAGACCAAGGGATCCGGATGAAGGTAGATACTACGTGGGCCTGCTTGCTAGGAGGGTTCCCCAGACCGCTTAAGCTTAAACATGTGAGCAAATTGAAGGATTTAGCGTGTGTCTTGGCGAAGAGAAGGATTGCGATGGGCTGGAAGGCATGTCATAGGCCCAACGTGGAAATGTGGTGGTGGGACTTGCAGAGGTGGGCGGAGGCAGAAACGGTGGTATGGCAGGAAGCGTGTAAAGGGGAGACAGAGGATGAAGCTGGAGCCCTTGTGGGATGGAGGCAACTGATAGCTGAACTATTTGGGCTCTCGCATGAGGGATCAAGTGATAAAGACCCAACTGGCTCTGCTGTAGAGGAACTCCCACTACAAGAAGTGGGTATGAAAAATAAAGGGGGAGTAGGCTTGAGAAGGGGAGGGACGGGGATATGCAGTGTGCTGGAATATAACAACTTATGTGTAGCTATGATTGACATGATACATCCACTGTAAGTTTGGTTTGGTTTATTTGTTTTTTGAAAAATTAATAAAAATTGTTTTAAATAAAACAAAAAAAAGGTTGTTTGTGATGGTTCTTCACACAGTGTTGCAGCATGTGATCATGACGGTCTGGTGGCATTTCCATGCAGATATTTTCCTCCTCGGTCTGCGTGCTAACTTCTGAGGCTGTGTATTTTTTCGCAGTTCAGTCCTATAGTCTCCAGTCAGTGACAATGACTTCTAGGGTTGTGTTCTGCAAGAGGCACACAGGAGGAACTGGTTAACTCTTAAATGTGCAAGAGGGGAGTAGCGCTGGTGCTACTAGTCTTCTTATTCGGATTATGAATTGCTGGACACAATGTTTAAGGGTCTCAAGATTTAGCCCACAGTATAGCTGAATTGCCTAGCTGCCTTTCAGTTCTGTTCACAAGTGAAGATTGCAGCAGTCACTCTTTAGGTTGCTTTCTTCTCCTGAAGGGAAAGCCAAGGAGAACCAGGTGTATGCCAGCTGCAAATATGTAAAACAAAGGTGAAATGCCAATGCCCAGTTATGAGGGGAAATCCATGATACCTGCCCCTTTATTGAAGGCCAAGTGTGTGACAAATTCTGTGTCTATTGCTACAGCTGAAGTGGTTCTAGACAAGATAGAGCATTCCAGGATTGCACTCATGCCATCTTGACGAGGTTTGAGTGCCCTCCAGAACTGATTTGGTCGGGTACCTTGCCTTGTCTGATGCATCTTGGAATACCTCACCTGTGCCTGCATGTATTATCTTGAGGCGCAGCAATCTCAGTGACTGCAGTGGAAAGTGGAAACACCGGATCTTGGCTTCAGGCCATTGCAGTTCTATTGGTTCAGCGTGAATTTGTAGTCGTAGAATGGCTGAACAGCAATTGACCACATGGGGGACAGTGATCAGGCTAGCAATTCCCACAGGTACACCACAGCACATTGCATTTAACTGGACAATGTAGGAACAATTGGGTAGTAGGAAAGATCTGCCCACAAATCTCTCAACCCTTGCTGCACTCATGGTGCAAACCATAGAATTGTATGACAGAGCACAGGGCTGTATTCTTGTGATGATTGTGCACATTACTTGGAGGGTGCTAAAGCGTTGTTTAGGGGCATACTGGTTGATGGTTGAATCTCATTATGCCACACAGGTATGTGTAGAGAACCTCATGGGAAGTCTTTGGGCCTCATTACAAATACATTGGGGTGTGAAAAAACGTTGGTAATGCATTAACACAGTATTACCACACCACCATATTATAACTTTGCAGCCTTACTGTCAAAAATCACCATAATCGGGGGAATTCCCGCCTGCAGTAATTCTGGCAAAATCCCCACAGAGTCCATTGGGATAAATGGGAACTAACACCGCCATACCACCACTTGTAATCCATCTGTAATTCTGCCAGACCAAGTGGCAGTAACAGTAATTCCATCTTGCAGTATTCTGGCAGATTTACCACCAGAATACTGCCAAACTTGTAACAAGGCCCTTTATCTAGAGACTCTCTACTTGATGTAAGGTACCCCAGGATTGGTATTCATCCGGCAGGTATTGTTGAAAGGGCTATGTTTTTTGTGTTTTGCCGAACTTGAGGATGGTGGGGCATTTCAAGCCTATATTGGGATTAATTTCCAGATGGTCGGGTGTGGCAGGGGAAAGACTGCTTGCAAGTCTTGCATTTTCAGGCGATCTTTGACTCCAACCTTTTGATAGTGTTGCTACGTAAGGTGCAAGAGCCTCCAGAGGTGTGGAATTTAGCAGCCAAGTATGTTGGTGTTTCATTTGAAACTGCTTTGGTTTGAAACTGCTTTGTAGGTGTTTTGAATATAATCCTAGCGGGCTTGGGGAGCCAGTGTATTATGCACAGTGTTAGAGAGCTACAGTTGAATTTGTAGGCACCTGTAATGAGGCCGGCTGCAGCGTGGTGTTTTGCTTTGAGGGGCACCAGCTTTGCAGTTGGGAGCCCAGTAATGAGGGCAGGTCCCCCATCGACGTGTGGGATAACGTGGCCTTGGACTACCGTACAGAATTCATTCAGGAATGAAGGGTTTGATTTTGCAGAGTGAGTGGATCTGTAGCTATGCAGTTTGTTGGCTATGTGCTTTTGGAAGGAAAGGCCACTGTCAGCAAAAAAGCCCAGGGATTTGGCTGAGTTTTTAGAACTGATTGGTGAATGCTTCCAGGCACATGTCATCCAACCATTGTTGCACGAGTTGTCTTTGTTGGGGGAATAGATTAGAACAAATTCAGGCTTGGTTGGGTTCAGTTTAAGATAAGTGTTTGACATCCATGTTTAGATAGTAGCCAGGCATTTGCAGATGCAAGCAATGTCCTGGGGGCGGGGGGCACTGACCTTAAGGTATAACTGAGTGTCATCAGCGTACTGATGGATGGCTGTGTTGCGGTCTTTTAGGAGAGATCCCAACGGTTGCATGTATAGAATGAAGATGATTGGTGCCTTTTGGATAAGTAGGAAGCAAACAATTTTATGACAGCTCCAGAGAAGCCCATCCTGTCGGCAAGGAGAGAGAGGAGTATCTGGTTATCAACTGTGTTGAAGGCTGCTGAGAGGTCTAAGAGGACTAGGGGACACGAGCCCCCAGTGTCAGTGATTCTGAGCGCATCGTCCACCACTTGGATGGTTGCAGTCTCAGTGCTGCATTTGGGGCGGAAGCCAGATGGGTTATCACAGAGGAGATCAATCTGGTCGATTTTGACAAGCAGTTGGGTCACAGCTACTTTCTCGATAAGCTTCCCGATGAATGGGAGGTTCTTGATATGTCTGTAGTAAGCTAGGTTTTCTGGACAAGCAAGGGTTTTTTGTGAAGGGGTCATATGAGACCTGTCTTCAACACATAGGGTAATGCACCTTCACTGAGGGAGGTGTTCATATAACTGAGGAGTGTGTTAAATGCTGGGCCAGCGAGTTTAATGAGGAAGGCTAGGAGTAGTATGCATAAGCAGTGGGTCTGAGAGATAATTAGGAGAGAGGAGCGTGAAGTCTCTCCAGGAGGGCAGCGCACGGGTGAGGTGGCTAGCAGGGCTCTGTCTGGTTTTGAAGCATCGATGTGACCCTTGATTTTGAAAATTTTGTTAATGAAAAAGCTGTTTATTCAGTTGCATCTCTCTTGTGAAGCCAGCCCCTCGGAAACAGGTGTAGGCTTGGAGCGCTGCTTGACTGCTTACAATAAGGCTTTGCTCCTATTAGAGAATGCCTTAATGGTGAAAGTGTAGTAAGGCGACTTCACCTCAGAGATCATGTGTCTGCGTTGGTTACGCAGGGATTTGGGGGATGAGAGATCCTCTAGGATGCGGTCCTTGCACTAATGCTTTTCAAGGGATCTGATAGAGCATTTGTTTTTGGCACGCATGGGTGTGTTCTAGAGTGCAGACCCTTTATTTTGGGGCGACTAGACTTAAGAGGTACGTGGGCATCCACTAGTCCTTTGGCAAGGTGGTTAAATCTAATGTGGGGAATGTTGTGAACATTGCCTCTAGTGTGTGTCGCAGGCAATTTTTGAAGGATTGATGCCAATAACAGGGCGTTTGGCCTGACCTTTGTGAGGTTGCCTTGTGTGTTATATGAGATGGTGGATTGAGGCATGGTTGATCCAGTCGAGGGGAAGGGGCTTTGAGCATGAGAGGATCGGGTAGGAGGTGAAGACTAAGTTGAGCATGTGACCTTTGACATGTATGCAGGGAGGTACAATTAATTTAAGACCCATGGAGTCGGTCAGAGAGCATAGGAGCATAGGGAGTCACATGTGTGTTTTGGTGGTTGGGACTTAGGGGTGTTCAAATCTCAGAGGAAGGTTCTTAGAGTGGAAAACTGTTGCAGAGGAGACAAAGTTAGAAAGGGGTGGTCTGTAAATAAGGTGCAATATACCTGAGTCATTGTTTGAGATGGAGAACCGGCATGACAGGTATTCAAAGGAGCTGTGTGTGGGGGGTGGACTTACCATGCAGGGCCAGTCGATCTTATGTATGACTGCCACCCCATCCCTAATTTTTCCTGTGTGGTGGGTATGTTGGATACTGTAGCCATAGGATAGGAGGACATCAAAGATGTAGATGGAGAAGGGTCTAAACCATGTTTCAGTAATGAAAAGGGCAGCGATATCTGCAGCATGTGCGACCGCTGAGCAAGCGTTAACCATCGTAACCGGGCAGACGTGAATAGAAGGCGTATGTTGTAGGGGTGTATTGGGGAAATTGATCAGGATTGCCAGATTATCTGTCCGGGTCTGCTTTGGCCATTTAGCTCTGTGATCCCTGGAGAAACTGCGAATGGGTTGAGGTGAGTGGAGATAAATGGTGATATTTACCTGGTGTAGCATCAGCAGACTAACTGGCCCTTGGCCCTTACCATGCCCTAACAGGACCAAATAGGATTTGCCCTCATCTTTGACTGTCCTTCACTTCAGATGGTCGAGAGATAGCCTGTGAACTAACAGTTAAGAAGCCAAAGAAAGGGACAAGCCTTAGTGGGTGGGTGGGATTTAGGCCATGTGACCTAGATCCACTTGCATCAGCTTACCAACTGCAAAGGAAAAGAGGCTGTAAGGCTGCTTAAATAGGGGGCAAAAAAGGGCAGCAAACCAGGAAGGCAGCACATTTTTAGCAGTGATTGACAGGTGGATGTCGTGTAGGTCACGTGGCCTCGTTCCTCTTGCACCAGCACACCAACTGCAGAAATTATATACTCGAAAGCTGCTTAAATAGGGCAAAATAGATACAACAGCGAACCAATAAGTCACCAAGAGATTAGCAGTGATTGACAAGTGAATGGGGTTTAGGTGACGTGACCTAGATCCACTTGCACATACCACTCAGAGAAAAATGTGTTATTTTATACATACAATACACCTCATATGGCGGTACAGACCTTCCTGTTATATTAACATTACAGTATCACACAAAACAAGGACAGGTACAAGGTCATTGATTCTTAAGTCATTTTTCAAAACCTATTATTGTGTTTCCTAAACCTCACCCTCACCAGAAGAACACCCTATCCCTTTTGGGTGTACTCACACTAGGTTATGGTGGTGTGCCGCCTATTTAACAGGATAGGAAGAACGGTCAACTAGCCCTATCACTATAATGTAAACCACATTCTCATTTAAAAGAACAATCTGGGATCCAGTCCCATGACTGAACAAGTAGTAGAACAGTTCACGTGGGAATATCCAGTAAATGGTAAACCTCCATATAATTTATTCACCCTGCGCGAAGTGTGTTCTGTCTAACCATAAAAAATTTTTGCTTAAAAGGGAAAAGAGAGTGAGAGCACTCTCTCGTCAAAAATTGTCCTTTGTTCTTAATACATTTACTGCTTACTTTACTTCACCAAAATAATTTTCCCAATAACCATTATTGCATTTTAAAGAAGCAATTAGAAAAACAGAACAAATAAAACCAAAACCAATCTTGTGTCATTTAGACACTGGTCATTCATGATTATTATTTTCAGGCCTTTATCTCGAGTGATTTAGAGATATCTGCGTAAAATCTGGTCGACCGGTTTCAATGACATATTTTTTGGAGTCATCTTCTTCATGACCGATTTCTTTATCACTATGCAATCAGTCATCCACCCATCAGAAACAATGTGGCATCCAGCCCATCCTAGGGAGTAAAGTCAGAAAATTACCTATTTTTAGCCGGATTTATATGCAGGGAACTCATTCCTGGTATGAGCACCATGTGCTAGCAACAATATATATTTCAAAGACATTTACTTCTATGTCCATCTCCCACATCTACTAGGTACACACCACAGCCCGATATTGCTTAATTGTGCCTGGGGCATCTCATAATAGAACCCTCCCGGTCTCCACATTTGTCAGCAACAATCGCTTCTTACATATCGTTGCTTTTAAGCCCATTATTTGTGCCTCCTATCCATTAGCCAATTACCTTGTTGGCCCTTTTTCCATGCATGTTAGGAGCGTCATTTTTACGAACATACAATGCATGTGTATATGTCAGTCTGGTTAACTGGATATAGATGCCCAGTTCTATCCACTGGAGGAACTGAAAAGAACGAGAGGACAAGGTTATACCTCTTGTTATACGAAACCCTGTCTAAATCAGTTTCACATATCCCAGGATAACTATTATACTGACACTGGCTGTTGCATGTCATTTATATGCGGGATCCCGGGACCTGTATTTTCTCAATTACCCAGGTGTATTTTCTAATGGTATCTACAACCTCAGCCTCATGCTGGAACACATTGCCCACTTGTGTCTTGCGTTCTTTTCTTTTTGTCAGTTTTTCAACATATCCGCTCGCCCCAGTGTTGCTTGATCTGTAACACTGCAGAGCCCAATGCTTGTTTTACCAAATTTCGAGCTGCACCGCTCGCGAAAAGAAAGGGGTGTTCTTTGTATCTTTACAGTCAATCTAACTGCACCGATGGCGGGTTTTTTAAATTTAATTTGAAGAACTGCAGCAGTTCTTACCTTAACTGCGTGTGTTGCTGCGCGTACTGTGCAGCGAGGCCCCAGCAGGAATCTCGCACAGAAATCCCTGTCAAAGGGTTTCCATAGCGACTAGCCTGCCCTTTTATTCAATCAACTCGGAGGCACGTCCTAGTTCTTCTTCTTCCCCCACGGCAATCATTGTCGATGTATTTGACATTTTTTCGAATAAACCTGCTCTAATTCTCACAAAGCAGTGTGACCTCGTGCTCCGTTGCGTGTAAATAGATTCCCAATTTACCATTTCATGATATACAATCCTGAATTATAAATACAAACACAGGGCTCAATAGTGTTGCTATAGTGTTATCCAATTGCAGCACACTTCTTGGCTCAGTGATATTAGTGAGAGTAATAGACGGGCACCCTAGATACCCGAGATACCCAAAGAATATTATTCTAATTTCCCATTCTAGATTACTTATTTCATTAGGGCCAGGTCGTTGCACTGTATTTCTTCGTTCAAACCGTTGTTTACTGTGTCCAAGCGAAAAATCAAGTGTTGTTCTCTTTTCAACAGCAAGTTGTGATAATTGCCCCCTCAACGGGGTAGAACAATTTTCTCAAGAATCGTCCATTCATATTGTTCGGGTATATTTTAACAGTTTGAAATGAGCTGCCAAGGGTGCATTGATCGTTTGTGTCCTGATACAGGACTTGTGTTCAATCAACCTCTTCTTTACGGCTCGTGAGGTCATCCCCACATATTTCAAGTTACAAGGACATTCAATCAGGTAGATGACCCCCTTGCTGTTGCAGTTGGTAAACTTTCTTTGCTGCAAGGGGGTCTTCCAACCTATGTCAACAGAAAGGGGTGTTCTTTGTATCTTTACAGACACCAATCTAACCGCATCCATGGTGGGTTTTTTAAATTTAATTTGAAGAACTGCAACAGTTCTTACCTTAACCGCGTGTGTTGCTGCGCGTACTGTGCAGCGAGGCTCCAGCAGAAATCTAGCGTGCAAATCCCTATCAAAGGGTTTCCATTGCAACTAGCCTGCCCTTTTATTCAATCAACTCGGAGGCACGTCCTAGTTCTTTTTGTTCCCCCGCGGCGACCATCGTCAATGTATTTGAAAGTTTTTCATATAAACCTGCTGTAATTCTCACAAAGCAGTGTGACTTCAGGCTTCGTTGCCTGTAAATATATTCCCAATTTACCATTTCATGATATACAATCTTGAATTATAAATACAAACACAGGGCTCAATAGTGACGCTATAGTGTTATCCAATTGCAGCTACTTCTTGGCTCAGTAATATTAGTGATAGTAATGGACGGGCACCCTAGATACCCAAAGAATATTATTCTAATTTCCTATTCTAGATTACTTATTTCATTAGGGTCAGGTCGTTCCACTGTATTTCTTCGTTCAGACCGTTATTTAATGTGTCCAAGCGAAAGATATAGGGGGTCATTACACCCAGGCGCTAATTGCGCCAACTTTACCACCATGGTGTAAACTACGTTTACACCATGGTGGATGGCGGATTTACCGCCCCATTCCAAGGTGAGTGGGGCGGTAAATCCCCATTTCCCATTTTCCCTTCCCCATTCCCATTTTTTCCCCATAGGGCATAATGGGAGTGGGGAAGGCGCTAATTACGCCACCGTAAATTACGGTGGCGTAATTAGCATCATGGCAGGTTAGCGCCATGGATTTTAACGGCTGCTAAAAGCAGCCGTTAAAATCAGAATAGGCGTTAAGGGTTAACGACGGCGTTAACCCTTAACGCCTGGGTTGTAATGAGGCCCATAGTGTTGTTCTCTTTTCAACAGTAGGGTGTGATAACGGGGCAGAACAATTGTCTCAAGAAGCGTCCATTCATATTGTTTGCCTGTATGTGAGCTGCCAAGGGTACATAGATCTTTTGTGTCCTGATACAGGACTTGTGTTCAATCAACCTATTTTTTACGGCTCGTGAGGTCAGCCACACATATTTCAAGTTACAAGGACATTCAATCAGGTAGATGACCCCCTTGCTGTTTCAGTTGGTAACATTTCTTTGCTTTGAGGGGGTCTTCCAACCTATGTCAACACTCTTTCTTCTAGCAGTCTGTGCGCACATAACAAAACTGCCACGTGGTGTACGGCCACTTGGTGCATTTGCACCCCAGATGGTGTTGAGATGAGGTTCATCATTTGGTTTGGTTCTTTTATAGTGTGGACCAATCTGTCTCCGCTTTATAGCGAAAGATGGCTGGGCTAACACACTTTTACCTGTGTTGAGAAACAGCCACCATTTTTTTATTTCTCTTTTGAGGTTGTTAAACATTGGCAAATAACTCAGCACTGCTGTGATGTTCTCGATTGGTGTTTTGTTCGCATGTTGTTGCAAAGTAATATCTCACAGGATATTTCATAGTCGTTTGCATGTGTTGTTTGCTATGTGTTTCGGATAACCTATGCACAATAATTGTTTTTTAAACCTGATGTCTGTGTGTTGAAGTCCGAGATAATTGTGCACTTTTGTCTATATTAAAGAAATTGCCCAAATGGTAAATTGTCCCGCATTCCACGTGGATGATAGCTCGTATATATGTCAACAGTGCATTGCGGTCTGCGTACTTTTTATAGACTTTCGAGGTCAAAATGCCTTCTTGGATCACAATGTGAAGGTCCAGGAAATGCGTTTCCTTTTTGTCAGAGTCTATTGTGAATGTAAGATGCGGGCTGCATCCGTTTATCCACCGATGGAAGGCTTCTAAGTCTCCACCTTCGAAGATCATGAATATATCATTGATATATCTCTGCCATACTATAATCTGGTCATGATAAGGATTTGTGGTGGGATATATGTTCTCAATTTCTCAAAATGCTCAAAATAGTGGTTCGGAAGGACTGGGGCGAACGTCTCACCCATTGCTGTACCAGAGATTTTTGGTAATATTCATTGTCACATACAAAATAATTCTTTGTGAGGGCTGTTTCTGCCAAATCCGTGATAAATGCTGCGTGTCCCCCTGACAACTTATCTGCTGCTAGATGTCTACGCACCATCTCAATGGTTTCTTGCTGTGTAATGCGCGTATAAAGAGCCTCCACATCCATGAATAACCATTGGGTTTCCTCGTCAAAGTCAAGGGACCCCAAGAGGATCAGCATTGCTGTCGAGTCCTTCACTTAAGATTTCATCTTCGGGACATCGTCTCTAAGGAATCCATCCACGTGTTGGGACAGTGGGTCAATTGATTGATTCTCTGATACTATGGGTCTGGCTGGTATCGGCACCAGTCCCTTGTACGCCTACGGAAGGGCATAGAAGGCTGCCAGCCTAGGATGAACAGGCGTGAGAAAAGCTGCTTCTTGTGCATTGACAAACGCCTCAGACAAAGCCTCTTCCACTATTGGGGCTATCTAAGCTCTGATTGAAGCCGTTGGGTCTGCTGGTAAAAGTCTGTAGCATTTCTCATCTCGTAACAGACAGTTAACCATTTTATTGTAATCTACAAGGTCCATAATCACTGTAGCTCCTCCTTTGTCGGCAGGCTTTGACGATTTTGTCATTCTGTGCCAGCGAGTCGAGCGCCTGTAGTTGTTCTTTAGTGCAGTTGTTTTGAATAAATGGTAGCCTTCCCTCTAGGTCTTCAAGCTTTTTAAGGAGTGCCTGCTCAAAAGTCACAGATTCAGCGGTGTTCTTCTGTGTCGGTGGGAGGAACTGTGATGGCAGTCGTAAACCTGTGCCTGCTGTTGTCACGTCTGATGGTTTTTCAGCAAAAAATAGTTTCAGTCTTATTTTGTGCATTGATTGCGTTATTTCAATGCGCGTTTGGAACAGGTCATATCTGGCCGTTGGAACAAAATATAAACCTTTCTGAAGGATCTGTTTCTCAGACACAGACAGAAAGTGTTTTTGGAAGAAAAAAAATGTATCAGGGAAACATCGGTTGAGACAGACTCTGTCCCCTGCTGCGTGTGATCCTGGGGGAGAAGGTCTGTTATCTGGGTCTGCCTTGGTTCTTACCGCACTGGTCTAAAAATGTTTGCTGATTGCCTCCCCTGCCAAAATTGCTGGGATGTTGCGTCGGTACATTGAACCCCACTTGTTGTTTTGGGCAATAGAATCATTATCTGATCCAGTACTAGAATTGTTGGAAGAACCAGATTGTGCATTCCCAAAGGCTGTATTGCCACCTTGCATAGTTTGTTGATAGGCATCTTGCCTGGCCTGTCTTCTGGGGTGTAGTAGTCGTCTGTTGTATATGGATAGACTTTACTTTGCACAAAAGATGTCAGATTGTTCTTCAGTTTTAAGATTTTTCTCGACGTATTTATGTCCTTGAATTCTTTTATTGTTGCGTCCAAAGCAGCCAATTTCATTTTATAGTTGTCCTAGTCCAATTGGTCTTTAATAAAAGTCAGTTTGGATTCATGTTCTCGCATGAGATTCTCCGATATTGATTTGGCGGTGTTGATAATCAGAATGAGCCAATCGCGGGTACATTTGTTGTCCATACATGACCAGTCCTTCTGGAACTGCAAATGTTCTAGGAACATTCTAGGCTCAATACGAATGAATAAGCCATTCGGCGCAGCATGTGCCCTCAATTACTCAGTCATTATTGCCCAGTGAAGTTCTGCCCATATATGATTTTTCCCCAATATTTCAACCTCCTTCCATTGATCTGTGTTAATAAGGTTTGGTCCAGGCATATTAATGCCCAAGAGAGAAGGTTTAGATAGAATCCCTTCTACCAATTCCTCTGCATATGCCTGATAGTTATTCTCTGCCATTGTCAATGTTGATCAAATTGTGAACTCAGTGTAAGCACCAATGTATGTTACTCCTAATTTTACTCGGATAGCCTATCTGGTGTGCTGTATATCCGACACATGGAAAGTGTGACGAAATTTTCAGCAGTAGCGACCCTCTTGAAAAACTACTATGATCCCAGCGGTGGAGCTATTCACCGTACAAAGAACCCATACCACTCAGGGAAAAATGTGTTATTTTCTACATACAATACACCTCATATGGGGGTACAGACCTTCCTGTTATATTAACATTACAGTATCACACAAAACAAGGACAGGTACAAGGTCGTTGATTCTCAAGTCATTTTTCAAAACCTATTAATGTGTTCCCTAAACCTCACCCTCACCAGAAGAACACCCTATCCCTTCGCGGAGTACTCACCGTAGGTTATGCTGTTGTGCCGCCTATCTAACAGGATAGGAAGAAGGGTCAACTAGCCCTATCACTGCAATGTAAACTACATTCTCATTTAAAAGAACAATCTGGGATCCAGTCCCATGACTGAACTAGTAGTAGAACGCGATGTGTAGAGAGCAGCTATACCTTCAAGTAACATAATACAGTGGGTTTAATTACACAAAGAGTAAGCGGTGAGTACACCCCAAAGGGATAGGGAGTTCTTCTGGTGAGGGTGAGGTTTAGGGAACACAATAATAGGTTTTGAAAAATGACTTGAGAATCAACAACCTTGTACCTGCCCTTGTTTTGTGTGATACTCTAGATCCACTTGCACCAGCTCACCTATTGCCCCTCAGCTCACCAACTGCCCCAATGAATGTTCTAGACCCCATGAATTGTCCAAGATGTTACACCTCTAGCTCAGGCCTATGGTGCAAAAATGTGTTTGTTCACTACACTTAAAAGTGTATATGTAGAGCCTTCAGGGGGCGCTGAGATGTGCTAACGTATCTCTGCCGTTCTCCGTCCCGGGGCACCGAATATGTGAGAATTGAGCCTCCCGCCCCGTTAAAGCTGGATTTTGACCCCCTTGTAGGCAGGCTGAACCTTTGGTGTGCCAGCGGTGAGCGGTCCCAGAGTCCTGCGGTACCGGGAGACCGAAGTTGTGCAGTGCTTGTATCCAATGCTTGTGCAGTTCGTTGTCCTCCCCGGCATGCGGGCCGCGTGGGAGACAACTGCCCTGTGGTGGGGGAGGTGCGGCAGCCTACCCTGCGGGCTTGCTGCTTGCCTGGTGGGTTTGTGGCATTTGGTGCGCCTCTGGAGGTGTGCCCCTGGTCCGGACTGCAGGACCAGGGCTGAGGCGTTTGGAGCGGCGGATGGCAGAGCTGGTTGCCGAGCTCGTGTGAGAGCTCTGGCGCGGCGGGCGTTCGGTGTGCCGCTGGAGGTATGCTCGTGGTCCGGACTGCGGGTCCAGGGCTGAGGAGTTTGGAGCGGCGGCTGCCTCCCCACTCCCTCAGGGTTCGGGTGCAGCAGATGACGGAGCTGGCTGCCGAGCTTGGGTGAGAGCTCTGGCGCGGCAGGCCCCCTGGAGCGGACGTCCAGCGAGGCACGGCGGCCCGTCACCCGCAACGTAGGAGGAGTCCTGGCCACTGGAGCTGGCAGAGGACTTGTGTGGCTCCCCATGTTTCCCTGCTGTGTTGTGGTGGAGCGGGGGGGGCTACCTGAGGGCTCAGCCCGGGCTGCGGTGGTGAGTGGAGTCAGGGTGTGCCTTGTCCACGTGCCCCGGGAGTCGGCTCAGTGAGTTGGTTGGCCGCTCTGGGTGGAGGCTTGTGGTGGGTGAGTGGTCCCCCTCCTGGAGACTCTTTTAGACTAGAACGTTGCTGGACACTGGTGCGGGTGCGCCTGGTGGGTGTGCTCTAAGCTACATGTGCCATTGCCCCAGGGGCCTGGATCTCGTTGTTGGAGTGACTGAGTAAGTGGAGGGGAGAGGCCATCCGGACAGACCCGTGGGCCCTAATTCAACTGCCCGCGGGGGTCTCCTGTTTTTCTGTCAGGGGTGTCCTCTTGATCCCCTTTGAATGGACTGGGCGCAGGCCCTACAAAAGTATCGACGAGTGGTGGTAGAGAAGGGGGAGGAGGCCGTCATGCAGGCTGGGGCCCAGTCTGAGGCATCAGAGGCTCTATCAGTGAGCCGCAACATGGCAGCCCTGCTGGAGGAGATATGAGGCTTTAGAGCAGATGTTAACAAACGCCTGGGCCCCTTGGATAAGAAGTTTGATGCTGTTGAAGACCGTGTCCAGGCTCTGGAGGCCAATCAGACCTCGGCAGACATTTTGAGACGCAATTCGATATGAGGCTGGCTGAGCTTGAGAGGTGGGAGGAGAAGGTCACCCTCAAGTTGGATGATTTAGAAAATAGGGAACGGCGCTCCAATCTAAGGTGTTTTGGTATGCCAGAGCTGGAGGGGGAGTCACAGGCGGACATTGTGAGAGGGGTCAAGGCGATTATAAGTAGTCTTTTTGAATACCAGCGAGCCCACAATCGATAGAGCGCATAGGGCAGGGAGACGCGCAGGTGAGCCCCGTTCGGTCCTTCGGTCCTTGTGAAATTTCATTACTTTGCTGAAAAGGCCAAGATCCTGGATTTAGCACGTAAGAAGGGCCCCATCGTTATCAAGATCTTTCGGCGCTCACCCTTTCTCAGCGGCGCCTTTGCAGGCCCTTGACGAGGTGGTTACCTTCGAGGTAGATGGCTACAAATACTCTCTCTCCTCAGAGGCTGACATTCAGCGAGTAATTTGTGAGTTGCTGGGAGACCCCTCCTCGAAGGATGATACAGGGAGGTGGAATTTATGGGTCAACGACGTGTGCAGGCGCACAGGAAATTCAGGAAAGTGGTGCCCTCTTCCCCGAAGCAACCGACGCCCTGACTTTGTTGGAGGAGGTTTTTGCGCTGGCTGTTTAGAGGGAATTGTTGGGGCCAACTGTCTGGTCTTGTATTGGTCATAACCGCCTCCTGTGTTTCTGGTTCTTTGTTTTGTTTCAAGCTTTTTGTGGGGTCTTGGGGCCGGGGGAGGTGGTAAAAGCAGGCTGTGGTGTTTGGGGCATGTCTCTTGTTTAGGGAAGGGGGGCTCAAAATGTTTTTGTTCATTTTAAGGGTCAGGCGCCCGGGTGGAGGTGATCTCTGATGGCCTGGTAGCGCAGCAGTGAGATGTCGTAGTCTATCCAGGCGCCCGGTAGTGGGGGCGTGGGGGAGAGATTGTGTTTGTTTTGTTGGGGTGGTTTTGGGTGGGGGATGGGGGGTCTGGTTGTTGTTTGCATGGTTGGGGGGGTGCTCAGGGTTGATGGGGTTTCTGAGATGCAAGGGCTACGTAGGTCTTTGCTTGATCTCTTCAGGTGCGCAGGGGCTGGGGGCGAGGACATCCAAGTTTGGCCCCCAGGAGGGGGGGGGGGCTTCTTATGGCCTATCAGATGGATGATTCTATGCAGAGGTTGTTGGTGGGATCCCTGAATGTGCGAGGATTAAATTCTCCTATGAAAAGGTCACTGGTGACGAGGGAACTCTCTAGGCTTAAATTGCACTTCCTTTTTGTGCAAGAAACCCACTGGATTAGGGGAAAGGAACCGCATCTTCGATCCAAGGCTATTCAGCATTTGTCCAATCCCCATACATGGCGAAGAAGCGTGGGGTGGCTTTATTGGTTTCTCCCAAGGCTCTTTTTGTCTGAAAGGTTCACAGATCCGACCCGGGGGGGCGCTATTTTATGGTTAAGTGGTCAGTGAGAGGCAGGTTGATTACCCTGGTGGGGGTTTATGCCCCAAACGAGGCGCAGGATCACTTTTGGGAAAGGATGGGGAAGACTATTCGAGGTTTTGTGGAGGGTGCATTGATAGTTGATGGTGATTTTAACATGGTTCTCTGGCCGGATAGGGATAGAAGGTCCCTCTCTCTCTGCCCCGACCAGCGGGTTCAGATGAAGTTAGCGGACTCATTTTGACAGACCAATGAGGTGCTTGGCCTGGTGGACACGCATTCCGTCGAGGGGCAACGTGACCCGCTCTTTACTTTTTTCTCTGCGGTACTCGGTGCGTTCTCTAGGATAGATTAAGTTTTAGTGGATTCTACGCTCCGGGATAGTATCTCGGACTTTGCCGTGGAAGTTGTCCCGTGGTCTGATCATGATTTAGTTAAGGTCACGTTGGGGGTTCCCCCGCTAGTCCCATACAGGGCTCGGTGGATGTGCAATGATACACTGTTGCTAGATAAGGAGCTTAAGCAGTCTCTTTTGGGTTCAATTAATGAGTATTTCCTTCTTAACGTCACAGGGGAGGTGGATGTCCTGGGAGTGTGGGATGCATTTCAGGCTACAGTCAGGGGCGTGCTCATGGAGATGGGTGCGAGAAAGAAGAGGGAGAGGGGTCAGGAGGAAGTTAAGTTAAGGGAGCGAATAGCTGCCATTCACCCGGGAGGAAAGCTGAAGTCCCAGATGGGCCCGGGAAAATGGGAGGAGCTTCAGAGTCTTAAGGCTAAACTGTCAGCCTTGCTTGTGGGACAATTGGAGAGAAAGCTGGCCTTTTTGAAACAGCGGTATATGCGGGGGAAAAGGCAGATAGGATCCTGGCGTGGCGTCTGAGGGAGCTTCGTAACATCAGGAGGGTGAATCGTATTATGGGTCGGACGGGGAATAAGTTTTGCAGGATGACCTGATAGCAGCAGAGTTTGGGAATTATTATGAGGGTCTTTACTCGTCGGAATATTCAGGTGACGGGGCTGATGTGGACCAGTTTCTGGAATCTCTTCACATCCCTCGCCTTGCCGCTGAGAACGTTGATGTGTTAGAGCTCCCAGTTTCTCATCAGGAAGTGGTTGATACTATCTCTTCTTTGAAGAGTGGCACAGCGCCAGGTGACGATAGCTTTACTATCCGATTTTATAAGACGCTCTGCAGTAGCCCAGTTTCTGGCTAAGGTGTTTAACTCCGCCTTGGATTCTGGTTCCCTTCCTCCCTCTATGATGTCGGCTCTTATAGTAGTGTTACCGAAAGATGGGAAGGATCCTTCACGATGTCAGTCATATAGACCAATATCCCTTCTTAACGTAGATGTTACGATTTTGGCTAAACTCTTGGCGAATAGGCTGTCTAAATTTCTTCCCTACCTGGTTCACGGCGACCAAGTCGGATTCATCCCTGGTCGTCAGGGGTCAGACAATGTGAGGAAAACCTTAGGGCTATTGCATGAGGTGTCGAAGCGAGAGTTGGAGGCCTATCTCTTGTTTTTGGACTCAGAGAAGGCCTTCGACCGTGTCGAATGGCTATACATGGGGAGGGTACTACGGAAAATGGGCTTTGGGGACAACTTTTGTAAGTGGATCTCTGCTTTGTACAATAGTCCCTCAGCTAAGGTGCTGGTTAATGGCTGCATATCAGTGGGGTTCCCGCTCTCTCGGGGCACACGTCAGGGGTGTCCCCTCTCTCCTCTGTTGTATGCGTTGGCGATGGAGCCTTTTGCCATTGCGATCAGGGCTGATGGGGGACTGACGGGGGTGCATTGCGGAGACCATGAATTCAAGTTATCCTTATTTGCAGATGATATTTTGGTGTACCTGATAAATCTTTGCGAGACTCTCCTGCGGTTGTTGGGTCTGATTCGTTGTTTCGGGTTAAAGGTTAACTTATCCAAGTCATGTATAATGCCTGTGGGGGGGGTGGATCTTGAGATCGAGGGAAGAGAGGAACTATATGGTGTGCGTGTGGAGCGAGAGTTTACCAGGTATCTGGGCACTAACATTCCCAGAGATTTAGGCAAAGTGTTTGAGCTAAACTTCCCCCCTCTTCAGGCAAAAATCCAGGGTGATCTTTTAAGGTGGGCCCCCTTGACCCTTTCACGGTTTGGGCGAATGGTGGTGGTCAAAATGAATATTCTCCTGCGGCTCCTCTATATTTTCACGTCCCTTCCTTGCCTATTCCCGGACTCCTTTTTTGCATTACTGCAGTCTAGTAACCTTTGTTTCATCTGGAATGGTAAGAGTTTGTCTGCCTTGACCCATCCCAAGTCCCAAGTCCTATGGGGGCTTTGGTTTCCCAGACTTAAGAGGTTATTATAAAGCAGCTCAATTACGAGTTATGCTGGAGCACTTGAGGGACGAGCTGCGGACATACTGGACGTATGTGGAAGATGTTCAGGTCCATCCAAGAAAAGTTAGGGACCTCCTGTGGGCTCCCCGAGCTCCATTCCGGAGCCCATTAAATCACATCCGGTTCTTGCTGTCTTGTGGTCGGTTTGGAGGCCCACTAGAGACAATAGGCTTTTTTCCTCTTGGCCATCCCCCCCAGACATCCTTGTGCCCCCCCCCCACGTTTGATCTGGGCGCAAGGGGGGTCCGAGAGACGCAGTCATGGTCTGATCAGGGGCTGGAAAGGGCTGCCCAGCTTTTTAATAAAGAGGTTTTCATGGACTACGATCAAATGGTGGAGGTGCTTGAGGACAATCCGCTTTTGGTCTTTGAGTATTTGAGGCTCAAGGGAATTGTTAGGGACAATTCTCTGTAAAGGCTAATTTCCCAAACCTAGTGAGTCCCCCAGCAGCTTTGCTGGATTTTTTGGGGTTTATTTCTTTCTTCCTGCTAAGAGTTAGACTCTTTTACTCCCACTCTTAGAAATGATTGAGGTGTTCCTTTGTCTTTCCATGTGGTTTATGGGCTATGGGGTCTTTTACTCCATAGGGTCTCATGTGTTTTTGATGTGGGTTACACAGCACCCTCCGTGCCATAACCCAGGGGTGTCGTAGCGACCCCCAAACATAGACTCCATACCCTGGGACTGACTACTGTCTCCCAGGGCATGTAAAGTCACCAATTGCTTTACTAGTCCCAAATTGTGAACAGAAACCAGTACAAACCATCATATTGTGGACATACTGGTCGGGGCAATTCGATTGCCCTGGGGTCTGTTGTTCGAGGGGGCACGTCTCTGTCCCGCCTGATCGAGTTTTGGCTGGTGGCAGTGGATACTACTTTTTATATTCGACCGCGAATATATCTCTATGGGATTTTCCCATTGTTCGAGGCTACCAACTTTAATGATTTAATTCTAATAGCCTCGAACATACCGCTAGTTTATTTATTTAATATTAATTCACCGGTTCGTATTTTTTGCCAGAACTCGATTCTAAAATGGCGTTTGTGTTTTCTTCTGTGACTCCAACCAAAGTCGAGACCTTTGTTCCTCTTTTTGGCAGGCTTCTCCACAGAAGCCTCCAAAAGTGGTGCCACTCTGTCTGGGTACCACAGGGGGTGTGGGAGGGGGTTTAGGCACCCTGGACTGAGTTGCCTTGGCAACTCAAGTCGCACTCTTGTGTGAATGGCCCAAGTGGTGAGCCGGCCGGCTCACCACTTAGCATGTTTGATTGAGAGCTAGGCTGAATGAATGGGGGTTTGCTGCATAAAAGCAGGGCTTTGGGAACTGGAACTTCAGAAGTCGCCACAGGACCTAAGAATCTGAGGAGGGAGAAGCTGAGCCGACCTGCAATGACGACACCACCGGTGGAGCCCTGCTGAACCATCTCACCACTTTTCCCGACGACAGAGGAGATATTCAGTCCGGAGAGTCTTCTTCCTTTGACTGGTGAGAATAACCAGTTTTGCCTTCTTTTCACCTTCCTGGAGCATTTCGTGGCCGCCTTTTCCCCGTGCCAAGCACCCCGGCAACCGGAACACCACGGTTTACCACTACCGCGAAGAGAAGGGTAGTACCTTTTAACTGAAGAACTCCGCGGCTGGTTTCTTCCCTGGCAGTGCAACGACCTTCATCTTTCCTCCACGGCGAGACCTCCTCTTCCTCTGGATGAAACACCGACTTGCACCCGCTGCCAGGAACAACTGCCCCCGCTGGAGCTTCCTTCACACTTAAGGTACTGTGTCGCGCCTGGCTTCCCTTGTGACAGATCCTTCGGGGTGACAGTAAAGCGTCGACTTTCTAACCTGGGCTGGCCTGGGACAACCTAGCTAACTTTTCCTGACTTTAATTTCATTCTTTGTGTGCAAACTATCTACAAGACTCTTTGTGCATAACCCCACTGTGTGAACCTGGACCCCTTCTGCTTGCTCTCTCCAAGAGTGGGCCTTGCAATTGACTTCCTTGCTCTCCAGTAGAACTCTGCCTATCCTGCCTTACTGTGGTTCTTTTAAAAGTATTGAAATTCGTGTGCTTCCATAACTCTGCATTTTTCCCTCCCTTTTAATAACTTATTAGAGTGCCATTTTATGTTAAGCGCTCACCTCTGTCTGAAAATAAGTGCTGTTTCTCACTAAGACTTGTCTAATGAGCAATTAGGGTTGTATATATATAATAGTGACTGTGTGCTGAATTTACTTTTCTCTTTCTGCTAGTGTAATTTACAAGTGTGTCTTTAAATAAATAATGATATACTTTTACACTAAAGCTCTGGTCAGTGTTTGCTTGTGCTACTATATCTCTGTACCTATTGTGTATACTCTATATACTGCCTTATTCTTCTTGAGGGAAGTCTGACTGCCCGGCCACAGCTACCAAGTGAATCTGTGTGGTACAGACTGCTACCAAGTTCGTTTACTGTCAAACACCTGTAGTCTTAAGTCTTTTGCAGTGTTCCCTAAGGGAACTGCACAGGTTTCTGCCTAACACTGGTGTACAGCGGTGGGATTTGTATTGGGTATACATTTTAGTGTGCTTATAGATACCTTAGTGCAACTAACCACAAAGCTTAGCACTAAAGAAGTATTTTCTAAAACATGTCAACTATGGAAAGCTATAGTCAAGGGTCCCTTGCTACAAAAACTCCTGATTGTTTAAGAGCTCTCTGTAAGCATAAGAATCTCCTGACTAAAGGCAAGAAAATGGAGCTAATAGAAAGGTTGTTAGCAAACCAAAATCTGGATGGTGGTTCATAGGAACCTACCACTCCAGCAACTGTAGATAACAGCAATGATGTTAATATGAAAATTAGTATTGATAACTTTGAGTCAGAAGCAGAAGAGAAGGTGGAAGATGATAGAGTTGTCTCCCCTGGGCCTCTACCTGCCCTGCCAGCTGTACCTACTGGACCTTTACCAGGTCCCACACTTAATCCTCAATATATGGAACTAGAAAAAATGAAGCTTGAATTAGAATTCAAAAGAATTAATGCTCAAACAGAACAACGGCACCAAGAACTAAGGCTCAGAGAAATGGAGCTCAACCATGAGCTAGAAATGAAAAAAATGTCTGTGCAAAGTGCTTCTCTCTCCGAATCCTCAAGGAGTTCCAGTCCCAAAAGACCCTGGATGCCTAAGGAGTTGGTGGGTATGTATCGGCCTAAGTTGGAAGTGTTGGATTGGTTGAGTTTGTTTGAATATAATCATGGGCTCCAGAACATTACAGGAAATTAGCTACTTTCCTGGTTGTTCTCTAGGCTCCCCCCTTGTGCAACCAATGTGGTAATGGAGTTGGGGGAGGAGGATAAGAAGGATTATGAATGTGTGAAACTAGCTTTGATAGCTAGATTTGGGAAGACCCCTTCCCAGTACCTTAAGAGGTTTAGGACCCTCAAAAAGAATGATGGTACCCCTTGGGCTACCTGGGTGAGTGAGTGTTTGAAAAACCTAGAGGGGTGGATTAAGGGTTACAAGGTGAACACTTAAGAGGGAATGAGAAATCTTGTAATGTTGGAGTCAATTTATGATGCCTGCTCTCCTGAGCTCAGACAGCACTTGGCTGATTCAAAGGAATTAGATCCTAGAAGACTAGCTAAGGCTGCTGACTTGTGGGTTGCCAACAGGGCTACTCACAAGGATTCAGGGGTCACTCAGAAAAAGGATGAGGGAAAGCAGCCACCAAAAGGGAACCAAGAGATGTCCAATACCTCCCAAACCAAAGAGGGCCCCAAACAACAAAATAACCAGGGTAAGTTCCAGGGTAAACCACAACAGGCTAGTGTACCTTCTGGTCACAAACCAGAAGGAGGTCAGGCCAAGCCACCCTTCCAGAGAGCATTTGGAACATGCTATCTCTGTGGTGCTGACCACATCAAAGGAGATCCTAGATGTAAGGGTAAACCTACAGGGATCAGCACAGTCTCCTTAGCTTCACTCCTGAGGAGGAAGTCAAAATGGCTAATGCTCACTTTGAAGTCTTTGCTGAAGAACCTTTGGGTCTTCAAGCAAGTGTAACCGTAGAGTCCATGGGTCTGGTTAGTGATCAGAATAGGAGTGTGTACAACTCCATACCAGAAAACTCTAAAGTTTATTATATGGACAGTGTTCTTGTCAATGGCCCGGATAGTCCTGCCAGGCAAGACTCTGGGGCCAGCAGAACAGTAGTGGATGAAAGCTTTTTCATTCCTGTGGATGTTGCTAAGGCACCCAAAGGTCCCACTAAGATGTCTGGAGGCCCTGTCCAAATGGTTCCAATTCTACCAGCCCTCATTCAGTGTAATGTCATGACAGTGTTGCTTCCTGTCAGTGTTCAGACTGTGGTGTCTGGGAGAGTCCTGTTGGGGAATGATCTAAGAACTCTAGGAGTAGTATCCAGTACCCCCAGGCCTCCCAGTATGGAGACCCAGAACCAAACCAAATTGACTAGAGAGGCCACCTTAAGGAACCACTCTAAGCCTATGGGAACCTGTAGTGAGAACCCCACTCCAAGCCCTGGTATTGGTAATTTGACCTTTGACACAGGCACATTTCTGGCTAAAATGTTAGGGAAATGGGAGCCCCAACCAAGCTCCATCATTCTTCCCCCAGTTTTAGAGTCTGTGACTCCCCCGGCTTCTGAGGAAGAGGTGGATAGACCTACTGGAACCCTAACTAGGCCTAAGAGGACTGGTAATTCTCAGTGCTGGTGGAAAACCAGAAAATAAAAGTCTAAGGCCAAAAACCTTCAGACTGTTGGACCTTCCACAAAAGACTCCAAACCAATTCCTAGTCTTAAGGGGGAAACTCCTAAAGTAGGTAAAGGTAGATCTAAGAGGAAGGAGAAGCATGTACCTTGCTTATCTCCATCCCCTCCAACCAAGAGGCCTAAAACCCAACCTTCTCCCAACAGAGAGGTGGGGAGGACCTCTGGAGGCCCCTCTAGATCTAAGGGAATCCTTTATAAGGACCCCTTGAAAAAGCCTAACACAGGTTCAGAAGTTGTACCAACTTCTGAGGGACTGGTCAACCAGATCCCCTATAACTTTAAAAAGACTGATGTTCCTCAAAGGGCTTGTAGGTCATATAGCTTACAAAGGAAAACCTTTGACTCTACCACTGAACATAAGTCAAGGTGTCACCACCAGAATGCTGATGGTCTCTCTAGGGTGTTTGTAACCGACTAGAGGTATGAGATTCATCCAGGAGTGGATTAAATCCTCCTGTCTCTTAGTCTGGGGGGGGGGGGGGGGGGGCGAGGGTTAGGGAGACTTCTCTCTAAAGGCTAATTTCCCAAACCTAGAGAGTCCCCCAGCAGCTTTGCTGGATTTTTTGGGGTTTATTTCTTTCTCCTGCTAAGAGTGAGACTCTTTTACTCCCACTCTTAGACATGATTTGAGGTGTTCCTTTGTCTTTCCATGTGGTTTATGGGCTATTGGGTCTTTTACTCCATAGGGTCTCATGTGTTTTTGATGTGGGTTACACAGCACCCTCTGTGCCGTAACCCATGAGTGTCGTAGCGACCCCCAAACATAGACTCCATACCCTGGGACTAACTACTGTCTCCCAGGGCATGTAAAGTCACCATTGGCTTTACTAATCCCAAATTATGAACAGAAACCAGTACAAACCATCATATTGTGGACGTACTGGTCGGGGCAATTTGATTGCCCCGGGGTCTGTTGTTCGAGGGGGCACGTCTCCATCCTCCCTGATCGAGTTTTGGCTGGTGGCAGTGGATACTACTTTTTATATTCGACCGTGAATATATCTCTATGGGATTTTCCCATTGTTCGAGGCTACCAACTTTAATTATTTAATTCTTATAGCCTCGAACATACCGCTGGTTTATTTATTTAATATTAATTCACCGGTTGGTATTTTTTGCCAGAACTTCATTCTAAAATGGCGTTTGTGTTCTCTTCTGTGACTCCAACCTAAGTCGAGCCTTTTGTTCCACTTTTTGGCGGGCTTCTCCACAGAAGCCTCCAAAAGTGGTGCCACTCTGTCTGGGTACCACAGGGGGTTTGGGAGGGGGTTTAGGCACCCTGGACTGAGTTGCCTTGGCAACTCAAGTCGCACTCTCTTGTGATTGGCCCAAGTGGTGAGCCGGCCGGCTCACCACTTAGCATGTTTGATTGACAGCTAGGCTGAATGAATGGTGGTTTGCTGCATAAAAGCAGGGCTTTGGGGACTGGAACTTCAGAAGTTGCCACAGGACCTAAGAATCCGAGGAGGGAGAAGCTGGTCTGACCTGCAACGACGACACCACCGGTGGAGCCCTGCTGAACCATCTCACCACTTTTCCCGACGACAGAGGAGATCTCCAGTCCGGAGAGTCTTCTTCCTTTGACTGGTGAGGATAACCAGTTTTGCCTTCTTTTCACCTTCCTGGAGCATCTCGTGGCCGCCTTGCCCGTGCAAAGCACCCCGGCAACCGGAACACCAGGTTTACCACTACTGCGAAGAGAAGGGTAGTACCTTTTAACCGAAGAACTCCGTGGCTGGTTTCTTCCCTGGCAGTGCAACGACCTTCATCTTTCCTCCACGGCGAGACCTCCTCTTCCTCTGGACGAAACACCGACTTGCACCCGCTGCCAGGAACAACTGCCCCCGCTGGAGCTTCCTTCACACTTAAGGTATTGTGTCCCGCCTGGCTTCCCTTGCGACAGATCGTTCGGGGTGACAGTAAAGCCTCGACTTTCTAACCTGGGCTGGCCTGGGACAACCTAGCTAACTTTTCCTGACTTTAATTTCATTCTTTGTGTGCGAACCATCTACAAGACTCTTTGGGCATAACCCCACTGTGTGAACCTGGACCCCTTCTGCTTGCTCTCTCCAAGAGTGGGCCTTGCAATTGACTTCCTTGCTCTCCAGTAGAACTCTGCCTATCCTGCCTTACTCTGGTTCTTTTAAAAGTATTGAAATTTGTGTGCTTCCATAACTCTGCCTTTTTCCCTCCCTTTTACTAACTTATTAGAGTGCCATCTTATGTTAAGCGCTCACCTCTGTCTGAAAATAAGTGGTGTTTCTCACTAAGACTGGTCTAATAAGCAATTAGGGTTGTATATATATAATAGTGACTGTGTGCTGAATTTACTTTTCTCTTTATGCTAGTGTAATTTACAAGTGTGTCTTTAAATAAATAATTATATACTTTTACACCAAAGCTCAGGTCAGTGTTTGCTTGTGCTACTGTATCTCTGTACCTATTGTGTATACTCTATATACTGCCTTATTCTTCTTGAGGGAAGTCTGACTGCCCGGCCACAGCTACCAAGTGAATCTGTGTGGTACAGACTGCTACCAAGTAGGTTTACTGTCAAACACCTGTAGTCTTAAGTCTTTTGCAGTGTTCCCTAAGGGAACTGCACAGGTTTCTGCCTAACACTGGTGTACAGCGGTGGGATTTGTATTGGGTATACATTTTAGTGTGCTTATAGATACCTTAGTGCAACTAACCACAAAGCCTAGCACTAAAGAAGTATTTTCTAAAACATGTCAACTATGGAAAGCTATAGTCAAGGGTCCCTTGCTACAAAAACTCCAGATTTTTTAAGAGCTCTCTGTAAGCATAAGAATCTCCTGACTAAAGGCAAGAAAATGGAGCTAATAGAAAGGTTGTTAGCAAACCAAAATCTGTATGGTGGTTCATAGGAACCTACCACTCCAGCAACTGTAGATAACAGCAATGATGTTAACATGAAAATTAGTATTGATAACTTTGAGTCAGAAGCAGAAGAGAAGGTGGAAGATGATAGAGTTGTCTCCCCTGGGCCTCTACCTGCCCTGCCAGCTGTACCTACTGGACCTTTACCAGGTCCCACACTTAATCCTCAATATATGGAACTAGAAAAAATGAAGCTTGAATTAGAATTAAAAAGAATTAATGCTCAAACAGAACAACGGCACCAAGAACTAAGGCTCAGAGAAATTGAGCTCAACCATGAGCTAGAAATGAACAAATTGTCTGTGCAAAGTGCTTCTCTCTCCGAATCCTCAAGGAGTTCCAGTCCCAAAAGACCCTGGATGCCTAAGGAGTTGGTGGGTATGTATTGGCCTAAGTTGTAAGTGTTGGATTGGTTGAGTTTGTTTGAATATAATCATGGGCTCCAGAACATTACAGGAAATGAGCTACTTTCCTGGTTGTTCTCTAGGCTCCCCCCTTGTGCAACCAATGTGGTAATGGAGTTGGGGGAGGAGGATAAGAAGGATTATGTATGTGTGAAACTAGCTTTGATAGCTAGATTTGGGAAGACCCCTTCCCAGTACCTTAAGAGGTTTAGGACCGTCAAAAAGAATGATGGTACCCCTTGGGCTACCTGGGTGAGTGAGTGTTTGAAAAACCTAGAGGGATGGATTAAGGGTTACAAGGTGAACACTTAAGAGGGAATGAGAAATCTTGTAATGTTGGAGTCAATTTATGATGCCTGCTCTCCTGAGCTCAGACAGCACTTGGCTGATTCAAAGGAATTAGATCCTAGAAGGCTAGCTAAGGCTGCTGACTTGTGGGTTGCCAACAGGGTTACTCACAAGGATTCAGGGGTCACTCAGAAAAAGGATGAGGGAAAGCAGCCACCAAAAGGGAACCAAGAGATTTCCAATACCTCCCAAACCAAAGAGGGCCCCAAACAACAAAATAACCAGGTTAAGTCCCAGGGTAAACCACAACAGGCTAGTGTACCTTCTGGCCACAAACCAGAAGGAGGTCAGGCCAAGCCACCCTTCCAGAGAGCATTTGGAACATGCTATCTCTGTGGGGCTGACCACATCAAAGGAGATCCTAGATGTAAGGGTAAACCTACAGGGATCAGCACAGTCTCCTTAGCTTCACTCCTGAGGAGAAAGTCAAAATGGCTAATGCTCACTTTGAAGTCTTTGCTGAAGAACCTTTGGGTCTTCAAGCAAGTGTAACCGTAGAGTCCATGGGTCTGGTTAGTGATCAGAATAGGAGTGTGTACAACTCCATACCAGAAAACTCTAAAGTTTATTATATGGACAGTGTTCTTGTCAATGGCCCGGATAGTCCTGCCAGGCAAGACTCTGGGGCCAGCAGAACAGTAGTGGATGAAAGCTTTTTCATTCCTGAGGATGTTGCTAAGGCACCCAAAGGTCCCACTAAGATGTCTGGAGGCCCTGTCCAAATGGTTCCAATTCTACCAGCCCTCATTCAGTGTAATGTCATGACAGTGTTGCTTCCTGTCAGTGTTCAGACTGTGGTGTCTGGGAGAGTCCTGTTGGGGAATGATCTAAGAACTCTAGGAGTAGTATCCAGTACCCCCAGGCCTCCCAGTATGGAGACCCAGAACCAAACCAAATTGGCTAGAGAGGCCACCTTAAGGAACCACTCTAAGCCTATGGGAACCTGTAGTGAGAACCCCACTCCAAGCCCTGGTATTGGTAATTTGACCTTTGACACAGGCACATTTCTGGCTAAAATGTTAGGGAAATGGGAGCCCCAACCAAGCTCCATCATTCTTCCCCCAGTTTTAGAGTCTGTGACTCCCCTGGCTTCTGAGGAAGAGGTGGATAGACCTACTGGAACCCTAACTAGGCCTAAGAGGACTGGTAATTCTCAGTGCTGGTGGAAAACCAGAAAATAAAAGTCTAAGGCCAAAAATCTTTAGACTGTTGGACCTTCCACAAAAGACTCCAAACCAATTCCTAGTCTTAAGGGGGAAACTCCTAAAGTAGGTAAAGGTAGATCTAAGAGGAAGGAGAAGCATGTACCTTGCTTATCTCCATCCCCTCCAACCAAGAGGCCTAAAACCCAACCTTCTCCCAACAGAGAGGTGGGGAGGACCTCTGGAGGCCCCTCTAGATCTAAGGGAATCGTTTATAAGGACCCCTTGAAAAAGCCTAACACAGGTTCAGAAGTACCAACTTCTGAGGGACTGGTCAACCAGATCCCCTATAACTTTAAAAAGACTGATGTTCCTCAAAGGGCTTGTAGGTCATATAGCTTACAAAGGAAAACCTTTGACTCTACCACTGAACATAAGTCAAGGTGTCACCACCAGAATGCTGATGGTCTCTCTAGGGTGTTTGTAACCGACTAGAGGTATGAGATTCATCCAGGAGTGGATTAAATCCTCCTGTCCCTTAGTCTGGGGGGGGGGGGGCGAGTGTTAGGGAGACTTCTCTCTAAAGGCTAATTTCCCAAACCTAGAGAGTCCCCCAGCAGCTTTGCTGGATTTTTTGGGGTTTATTTCTTTCTCCTGCTAAGAGTGAGACTCTTTTACTCCCACTCTTAGACATGATTTGAGGTGTTCCTTTGTCTTTCCATGTGGTTTATGGGCTATTGGGTCTTTTACTCCATAGGGTCTCATGTGTTTTTGATGTGGGTTACACAGCACCCTCTGTGCCGTAACCCATGAGTGTCGTAGCGACCCCCAAACATAGACTCCATACCCTGGGACTGACTACTGTCTCCCAGGGCATGTAAAGTCACCATTGGCTTTACTAATCCCAAATTATGAACAGAAACCAGTACAAACCATCATATTGTGGACGTACTGGTCGGGGCAATTCGATTGCCCCGGGGTCTGTTGTTCGAGGGGGCACGTCTCCATCCTCCCTGATCGAGTTTTGGCTGGTGGCAGTGGATACTACTTTTTATATTCGACCGCGAATATATCTCTATGGGATTTTCCCATTGTTCGAGGCTACCAACTTTAATTATTTAATTCTTATAGCCTCGAACATACCGCTGGTTTATTTATTTAATATTAATTCACCGGTTGGTATTTTTTGCCAGAACTTGATTCTAAAATGGCGTTTGTGTTCTCTTCTGTGACTCCAACCAAAGTCGAGCCCTTTGCTCCACTTTTTGGCGGGCTTCTCCACAGAAGCCTCCAAAAGTGGTGCCACTCTGTCTGGGTACCACAGGGGGTTTGGGAGGGGGTTTAGGCACCCTGGACTGAGTTGCCTTGGCAACTCAAGTCGCACTCTCTTGTGATTGGCCCAAGTGGTGAGCCGGCCGGCTCACCACTTAGCATGTTTAATTGACAGTTAGGCTGAATGAATGGGGGTTTGCTGCATAAAAGCAGGGCTTTGGGGACTGGAACTTCAGAAGTCGCCACAGGACCTAAGAATCCGAGGAGGGAGAAGCTGGTCTGACCTGCAACGACGACACCACCGGTGGAGCCCTGCTGAACCGTCTCACCACTTTTCCCGACGACAGAGGAGATCTCCAGTCCGGAGAGTCTTCTTCCTTTGACTGGTGAGGATAACCAGTTTTGCCTTCTTTTCACCTTCCTGGAGCATCTCGTGGCCGCCTTGCCCGTGCCAAGCACCCCGGCAACCGGAACACCAGGTTTACCACTACCGCGAAGAGAAGGGTAGTACCTTTTAACCGAAGAACTCCGTGGCTGGTTTCTTCCCTGGCAGTGCAACGACCTTCATCTTTCCTCCACGGCGAGACCTCCTCTTCCTCTGGACGAATCACCGACTTGCACCCGTTGCCAGGAACAACTGCCCCCGCTGGAGCTTCCTTCACACTTAAGGTATTGTGTCCCGCCTGGCTTCCCTTGTGACAGATCGTTCGGGGTGACAGTAAAGCCTCGACTTTCTAACCTGGGCTGGCCTGGGACAACCTAGCTAACTTTTCCTGACTTTAATTTCATTCTTTGTGTGCAAACTATCTACCTGGACCCCTTCTGCTTGCTCTCTCCAAGAGTGGGCCTTGCCTATCCTGCCTTACTCTGGTTCTTTTAAAAGTATTGAAATTTGTGTGCTTCCATAACTCTGCCTTTTTCCCTCCCTTTTACTAACTTATTAGAGTGCCATCTTATGTTAAGCGCTCACCTCTGTCTGAAAATAAGTGGTGTTTCTCACTAAGACTTGTCTAATAAGCAATTAGGGTTGTATATATATAATAGTGACTGTGTGCTGAATTTACTTTTCTCTTTATGCTAGTGTAATTTACAAGTGTGTCTTTAAATAAATAATTATATACTTTTACACCAAAGCTCAGGTCAGTGTTTGCTTGTGCTACTGTATCTCTACCTATTGTGTATACTCTATATACTGCCTAACTCTTCTTGCGGGAAGTCTGACTGCTCAGCCACAGCTACCAAGTGAATCTGTGTGGTACAGACTGCTACCAAGTGGGTTTACTGCCAAACACCTGTAGTCTTAAGTCTTTTGCAGTTGTCCCTAAGGGAACTGCACAGGTTTCTGCCTAACAGGAATCCTCACCCAGGCGCGGTGAGTGACTGACTTATCACGCCCCTTACCTCCTTTTGAGAGGATTTTTGCAGAAGCCAAGTCTAGGAAGGGGTCTATAATGTGCGCGTTACATCTAACTTAACAGCAAGACAGTCATTCAAGCGTATCTTGGGCCTGACCTTGGATGACCAAACATGGCAGTCGGTTTTTAGGTCGGTGCTCCCTGGGGGGCTGTACACGGCTGCTATGGAACATAACTTTAAGATTCTGCACTCCTGGCATCGTCCCCCGGTGTCTCTGTCCAAGATGTTTGAAGAAGTGTCACCATTGTGTCCCAGATTGTGTTCCAATAAGGGTACCTGGTTTCACATGTGGTGGGAGTGCCCGGTTATCCGGGTATTCTGGGTGGAGGTGCTTAGCTGGATTAAAGACATTCTGGGAACGAGCCTCCCCCTTCACCCACTTGAGGTTCTTCTAGGCACGCTCCTGCCTGATAAAGAGGTGGGTTCCTTCTCGGGGTAATTGGGACCATGTTTAGAGCGGGAAGACTGTCTCTGGCTCAGAAGTGGAAGAGCTCACTAGCGCCCTCCAAGACAGAGTGGTTTACCAAGTTAATAGCTATTTTCGAGTATGAGAAACTGTCTGCTATTGCCAACGATTCTATGTGATCTTTTTTGCAGGAATGGACTGTGGTTATACTTAGTGCGGACTGTGAAGCCTTGAAACTATGAACAGTTTGGGGGTCATATGTACCTTGTCGCCGGGGAGGGGTTGCTGTTATTTTTACTGGTGGAAATGTGCTTGGGTGTTTGCGGGGACTTCACCATTAGCTTGGCCTAAATGTAAAGATGCGTATGTGTTTAGTCCCTACTCTTTTTTTTTTAATTTCTTTATTGTTTTCTTTTAAACAACAGCAAACACATACCATACAAACAACTTTAACATAGATGGCTTATTGGCACTTCGTACGGATCTTGTCTTTCCATTGTGGTTTCATAGTTTCCCCAGCGACCTTATCAGTTCGGTCTGGACCTCCCGTGGAGTTGAGCACCAGGTCTGGTACGCACAATGTTCTATTCTTGGGCTTCATACTGGCCTTACTATTTCACCTACGGATCCTCTATTTCCGAGGGATCTTCAGAGTTTCCTTCCTCTGGGTGGCCAAAGAGGTCTTGTATTAGTGTGTTCCATGCAGACAACTTGTGCACAGTTTCTCTTTCCCTCTTGTCACTGCTCTTGTCCACACCACTGTCTCTGCCTGCGCCCACTTCTGAAGGTCTGACCACCATGCCTCCACACGCAGGCCCTCCTTTGACTTCCATGTCATTGCTATCCGTCTCTTGGCCAGTATACTTATCAAATCTTTCATCTTTGCCAGATGCGAATCATGCTTACCCCCTCTCGAGAAGAGGCCCAGTAGGTACTTTTCGGGATGTTCCGCCTGGATTTGAAGTCCGCTTCCCGCTATCTTGAGTCTGATCCCGTCCCAGAACTCCTGCATCACTGGGCAGGACCAGAACATGTGTACCATGTCCGCTTCTACCGACGAGCAGCGGGGGCACCCGCTCTGAGCTCCTGTATGGACTTTATTCATCTTCTTGGGTGTGAGATACGCTCTGTGCGTTACATATAGCTGCGCCAATGAATATATAGTCTATACATGTGAATGTTCCATGTGGTGCGCTGTAGTGTGTATAACCCCTCCCCTCCCCATGTACCTGCCTCCATACGTCTGCTAGCTGTAGCTGCTCCAGGATCCTACACAGTTCTTTGGCTGGAGGCGCCGGCTTCTTGTATTTATTATCAGATCTGTCGAGGAGGGGATTCAAGGTGCAGTTGAAGTCGCCGGCCCAGATGGACGTCGCCTCCCTATATTGCGTTAACTTGGGCGCTAGCTTTCTGAAGAAGTCCGTTGCATAAGTATTCGGTGCGTAGGTGTTGACCAGGCATACCTCCTTGTTTTCTAGCATGCCATGCACCAATACCAGCCGTCCCTCTGTGTCGGTCTCCTGCTTGAGTAGCTGGAACGGGACCCCTGGGGCAATCCATATTAGTACACCTCGTGCATAACTTGAATATGTGGCGCTGTAAATCTGTCCTCCCCATTTCTTGTCCACCTTGGCCTGCCTGTCTCTTGTGAGGTGTGTCTCCTGTAACATCGCTATCTTGATTTTCATCCGGTTTAGCCAGGCATCAACCCTAAGTCTCTTAACATACGCATTGAGTCCTCTCACATTCCATGTGGCTATCGTCAGTTCATCTGGTCCCATGATCTCCTTTGTTTGCTTGGCTTCATTGTCCCACTGCCATGTCCTTGCACCCTGTGCTTTATTCTCCTCGTGCCCATCTCCCTCGGTGTCCTGGTCCTGGATCTATGCCTCTTGATGCAGCGGCTGCTGCTGTCACATGGGTCCTGTCCCATGTTGCTCCGGTCGCTTATTGTCTGTATTATTTCAGTGTTCTTTACATTAGTCCTTCCGTAGTTTGTGCCTTGTACTGCCCATTCACTCCATTCAATGTCCATAACTTCAACAAAAACTGAAAAACTAACGCCCAGCCACCCTCCCCCTGCTCGGGCTCCGCCGCTTCTCTCGCCATGCTCCGGTGATGGGCGCAGACTCGCCGCAGCGTGATGCCTTGAAACTGACATCCAAACTGATAGTTCATTCTTCCCGGGGGCGCCGCTTCTCTCAGCCAATGCAGCTAAAGTGGGGCCGATTGCTCCTCCATGCTTACTGCTAGCTTCTTTTAACTTACGTAATGCTTATTTTCTTGTTCCAGGTTGCCTTTGTTACTTCTCATCGGGGTCTATTTCCAGGATTGTTAGCGTTTCTCTGCCTCAGCTGGGGAAAGCCTTGTGAGTACATCCAGCTGTGGGCCTCTTCAGTGGAGTCAAAAAACATGTTTTGCCTTGGTGTATCACCTTGAGTTTAGCGGGGAACAGGAGCATGTATCTCACCCCCGCGGTCCTGAGGCGTTCTTTTGTTGAGCCGAACAGTGCCCGTTGCCTCTGTACCATGGCTGTATAATCTGGATAAATTGTGATCTTGGAAGAGTTCCTGATGATTTCCCCCCCTCCTTGAGAATGCTAGTATTTTCTCCCTGTCTTTGTAGTTCATGATCCTAGCAATCATCGCTCTCGGGGGGATACCCGGTTGGGGTCTTCCAGTCAGGGCTCTGTGTGCCCTTTCTACCACAAAGCCCTGGGATAGTGCACCTACTCTGACCTCCTGGAGGAGCATGTTCTCGACGTATTCAGTGGGGTCTTTGCCCTCCTCACCTTCCGGAATTTCAATTATGTGGATGTTGTTCCTCCGCGCTCTCCCCTCTGTGTCTTCTGCTCTCCTTTCTAGAACCTTAATTCTCTGTAGTACCTCTGACATCTGTGTCTGCGTTACCGCAACCCCCGCCGTATTTTGCTGCACCTGCTGTTCCGTCGCGTCACTCTTCTGTTAGGTTCCTCGCGTCCTGGTGGAGAAGGCCCACATCTACCATTACTGTATCCAGTTTATTTTCTAGAGATGCTTTCAGGGCCCCGATTGCTGTGTCCATTTTGTTTTCGAGCGATTCTTTCATGAAGGCGATTGCTTCCAGTATCGTGCCTTTTTTTGGCGGCTTCCACTGGGCACGACGTGTCATCCGCGGCTGCTGCTTTGTCCGCTGACGGCAACAGTTTGTGTCCGGACGCCATCGTAAAAGTCTCCATGCTTACTTGCTTGGTTTTCCCCTCTGCTTTCTTGTTCGGCATCGCGGGGGAGCGGCCCTCTGCCTGCGTCGCCGGCACCAGTCTTGGCTGCGCTCCACGTGCCGTAGCCCCTGCTACATCCGCCGCCCTGCTCCCGGTGTTTACGGGTCTCTCCTTATATTGGGACTATTGCACTCTTCCGGTGGGTGTATTCGTTAGGCCCTCGTTGCGGGCGTCGCTTCGGGCTCGGGCCTTCCCGTGCCTGCTGCGTATGTCGCCTCACCGTGTCAGGGGCCTTCCCGCTTCCACGTCCCACTTCCACCGGCCGCGCTGATCTCCACGTCATGGTGTTGACTCAGGGTTGACTTAGGCTCGAGTCTACCCCGCACTGGTTTCTTTGTTATGCGTGTGATGTGTCCCTCTCTTGTGAATTCACCGGTTCATTCTGTATTACACAGCCGGGGGCCTCCCACAGCTTGCGCGTCCGCCATTTTGATTTAAAAAAAGTGCATATGTAGAGGAGAGTGTCTGATATGTGAGAAACCTGAAGGTGTCTCACCCGCTAGTCCCCGGGGATCTGTAATGCAGGCAGCCTGGACATGGCCATGGTTTTTTAATCCAGTTCCTGGGGGTGGACCATTGCGGGAGGATCACATGAATGGGGAGTCTTCGGGGAGTGGAAGTAGGACACTGGATGGTGAGACGCGGAATCCCCTTCCCTGTAACATCTTTATCCCATCCTACCCGGTAGGATAGTTAGGAATTCACCCACCACCCCACCTTTCCAACACAAACACTTTTCAACAGACAGCTCACTGTGAAAGAAAACAGACTAACACACGATCCGTATACCTGAAGTGTCCAACTACCATTGTCAGGCAGAGTCAGGCTATTACTGATTATTACACACACCTGACTTCCATCACACTACCGCACACAGATAAAAGGTGGAGCATGAAAGCACACTCTGAGGAAGGGAAAGCACACGAGGAAACAGCAGTTCCAAGATGGCAGTTTAATACAAGGCAGAAGACAGTAGGACCGAAGAGTATTGCAAGGAGGGAAGTGCCCTTGACTTTTTCATCGAAAGCCTGTATCTTTCCTGCACCTTCGAGAATAAGAAACGTAAGACCTGGAATCAAAGCTGAAGAATCCTGTATTGTGTGTCGGAGGTACCCAGGGTTCTCCCGCGTCAACAGTCAAGGCGGGGAAAGTTGATTTCCGCTATGGTACTGTCTTTGGCTCCTACAACAAAGCAGCACCAGTGAAGCCAGCACAGCCGGTGAGTTGGGGAGACTGATACCAAACTGGTCTGTGTGGAAACCAAGGTTTCAAGCGACAACATTGTGTAAAGAATATTGAAAAGAACAGTGTATGAGGCGTATGTGGCGAGCGCCACAAATATAATTAAAACAGTAGATAAGTGATGGAACTTTGAATCTAAGATACAATACCATAGACGGGGTGGTCCGGCACAACGTGTGTGTTCATTCGAAAAGGTCTCTATTAGGTATCCAACGAAAAAAGGATGACAAAGGTTAAAATAAGAGGAATTGTGAAATCTAAGTGGTCCTGCAATGGGTCAAGCCAAAGCCCGTGCACATTCGAAAGTCTTTGATATTTGATGTAAAAGTGACATTAGTCCGAGCCCGACTGAGGGAGACTAATTGCATAAAAAAGGGATCTGTGCCCGGCTGAGGGGGATCCGGGATGAACCATGAGTCACTGAGAAAAAGAATATACTACAAACATTTTGCAAAAGGGATCTGAGCCCGGATGACAGGGATCTAAGGTGACGAATATTGTAAAAAGGGATTTGAGCCCGGCTGAGGGGATCCGGGGTGAATAGTGAATCCCCTGAAGTGAATACTTGTGCAAATCGAAGGAGGAGAAGAACGTATTGTTTTCTAACTGTATCCTTGTGCTAAAGCCACCAGAGAATGTGCTACGCTCGAGTGAACCACCTTGTCCCGTGCTGAAAACTTGGGCAATGGAGGGCAACGGCCTGAACAACCTGACATATCATTTTGAAAACTTTTTTCTTGTCATACCATTGTTCCCCACACTATTTGCATTTAGATGTAAGGATTGGCAAAAGGTTTTTTAGTATAGGCCCTTTTATTTTGACAAGACACCACTCGGACTGCGTTATTATTATTTGATGGTCGTAGCTCGTTCCCATCGGTAGATTTAGGCTTAGATAGGCATTTATCAAACCCTTTGTTGAAGTTCAATAAACACCCTTGAACTGTGGTCACTTGTTTCTGTCTTACTGTTGATGCCATGCTTTCCTTACAGATAGAAGCTGCCTTCTTGCTTGTGTAGACAAATTAAGCGCTCCCATTTGATTGGGAAAGGTCAGTGAATCTGGAACACCCCTTGAGATTGTGTCTAGCAATGCAGCCACTTTTGCAGAGGCCTGTTGGTGATTTGTTACTATGGAGAAATTATGGTGTATAGTGCCGGTCATGTCCACAATGACGCTCTAAGGCAATAGATGTCTTGTAGCGTATTGATGTTGTAGCATAAACAACTCTTTCTATGGTATGGTCTCCTAAAAGATGTATAGCTGAGACATCATCTTTCCAGGATTGTTAGGACTTGGTCTGTTCTCACAAATGCTTGTGTTAAGACTTCTTTAGTTGTGCAACTACTTGTGATTGCAGTCTAAATGCTGGACAAACTCCAACTTTGCATGCTTAACCATTGACTAGCATAGCTTCCCAATAGAGATTGCAAATGTCTCTATGGTGTTGAGTAAAGGACAAGCTTTATAAGGACCCACACTGAATCCATAGCACCTTTCCTTGCACTCATTGTATTGTATGCCCCCTTAATGCTAATATATTTGAATCGGAAGTGAAGTGGCTTTTACCACTAAGCGTGGCTTCCTTTACTTTCTTTTAATCCCAGAAGTTGACTTCTGTGTTTATCTAATCTGGGTGAAAGGATATGTTGTTTTTGCTACAGGTTGTCTGAAAATGTGCATACTTTGAAAAATACATGACATGAAAAAACCTACATGCTAGATCTAAAGTGTCCTCTCCATGCACGTGCGAAGAAATATCCCCACCCCACGTGTTGTCTTTAAATGGGACGATTCCTGCAGGTATCTGCTGTCATGTTAGCATAAAACATTCAACCAAATACTACAGTGTGTATAGACCAATAGAAGGTATCATCCCGTATAGGTCTGAAAAGGTTTCGGTTACTGTGTTAGACAGCCAATATTTTATCATTTTTCTTTATTCTTCTTCATCATTAGCTCCTCCCCACTCCCTCTTGCCTGCTGTCAATGCTGTCCAAGAGGAAAAGTTTTCTCCTCTGGGTAGTGTGGAGTAACCACCTTGAGCTGGTTTCAGTTGGCCAATTGAACCCTGACATTTTCCTTTTTTGGTGGCCACAGATGGTAAGACTGCTTTTCTTGTACCTACAGGCTTCATAACCTACACTTGTTGTCTGAATTTAGGAATAGAAATGTCTGCGTCATGCAGTTTCTCAAAAACCCAAGTACCCTCTTTAATTATACTTTGTTCAGCCAGGAGCTCTTTCTCCACCTTCTGAGACTTTCTCAGTAGTGTGGTGACAAGCCGTTGAGCTGGCTTGGTGAGTGAACTGGAAGAACTGCAGGAATCTGGATCTTCATTGGCATTGCATACAGCATTTCATATGATTTTTTACCTTCACGTTGTGATTGGTCTGTTCATTTGTATACTTCTCATTACTAAAGACAAGCTATCTACCAAGTTTCCCCCAGAGGAAAGAATGCATTTCTGTCAGGACATGTTTAATAATCTCATTTGCTCCCCCAAGCTACCATTGGACTCTGGTCGAAAAAGGGTTTGGGAATTGCAGGATATAACCCCGGGGTGACAGGTTTTCTATTAAGACTTTGCCTGATAAGGCTGCCCCTGTCAGCTTGGAATGTTTTAGGTGCTGTCAGCTATTAGGAATCACAAATCCCCAATGACTTCCTTACAGTCAGCTTTCCTCTGTGGAAAGATCCAGGTGAACCTAGTACATGAGCCTATTGCAATTAACAATATTAGGAATCACAAATCCCCAATGACTTCCTTACAGTCAGCTTTCCTCTGTGGAAAGATCCAGGTGAACCTAGTACATGAGCCTATTGCAATTAACAAGTATTTGTTAACTGTTACCAAGGAACCAATATCCATTACATGATTTCAAAATGATAATGTTGCCCTCAGAGGAGGGTTTTCTTTTGGCTTATTGGTATGATTCACTGTGGTTTGCAAATATGTTGAGTAATTAGCAATATAATGTTTTCCATTTTTTCCCAGGTCTGGCCATCAGTATCTTGTCCATTAAAATCGAAGTTGTTGCTAATACCGCAAAGTGGGCCATAGCGATTCATGCATAAGCAGCATGTATTAATTTGAATCTGTCCTGCTTGTTTCACCAGGGTCTCCAACCTTTTTGAGAATTGTGGCTATTACTGTGTTGTCTTTCAGACAATAGGTCTATATGTTAGGGAATCCTTTCAGGTGAGGACAGCTTGCTTCAAGGCAGGCATTTATGTCCTCATCAATCTGTACAATCTGCTACTACAGATCGTGTTGTCTGCTACCTAGCAGACAAGTCTACTAGTGCATTACCAGCACGATACACAGAATCTGTTCTGTTTGATTTAGTTTGCTTTACCCAAACAAGATTGCCACACCGTTTGCCAAGCTGTTTAGAAAGTATTGGTTTCCCTTCAGAGGGCCTCATCATGAAGTGGGCGGTATCCCGGCTGTAATACTGCCCAACTGTAATAGCGTTAGCGCCAACCGGTCCGGCAGTATTACGGCTGGATCACGGGTTGGGCACTAACTGTAAATCCCCATTCCCCATGGGTTCATTGGATCCAATGGCGCATGTTCAGCGGTAATACTGTGCGCTAATACAGCCGGTGGTAATGCAAGATGCTAAAATGGGATTTTCCCCTCAAGAAAAAAGCTGGAGGTAAAACAGCCCATTTAGCACCCAAATCGTGATATGACCAGCCATTAAATGATTAAATGCGGCGGTAACACTGTTACCGCCACATTTAAGGGCAACAACCCAACTCACGATGAGGCTGGTTCTAATGGCATTTAACAGAACTGTGTCTGAGTACGTAGGCCTTGACGGGAAATGCTATGCAATTAGAATAAAATATGTCTGGAAAAACAGTGGATTGATTGGTGCCCCTACTTCTTTTTGTAAGGAATAGTCAAGATCACACATATCCTTCAACTGTGGGTTGTTATGGTACTGCACATCAAGGGCAGCCTGAGTAGCAGCCCATTGAATTAATCTACTTTGCAGTGCTTTAGCATTCAATATGCATGAGTTTGTTGCTGCTTCCAGCTAAACTAGTGGTGTTTGCAGGTGTATACTTGTATTGATTGCTAGTGCCCTTTCTTTCTGTTCTATACCCTATACTGCTGTAAAAAGCTTCTGTTCTGGAGGAGGGTGCTGCCTAGAAGTCATCAAGATGGCCACATAACACCAGAGCTCTGCAGCCTCACTGTAGCCTCAACAGGCAATTTAACAACTTGCTGTCTACAGATGCTTACTCTGCCGGGGTGGGCTTGTGGGCATCCTTTCAGTGAAAAATAGTTCCCTGGTCTTTGAGGCTGTGGTGAGGTCGCCACGTCCAGTGGTCAGCCTCCGGGATCCTTGCTGAGTGCTCCCGTGGAGTTTGTGTTTCTTCCCATGTGTCTCGTTGAGTTGTCATATTGTCGTCCTTTGCTTGAATCAACTTGGTCCCTGGGTGGCTTTGGTTATGACGGGATACCTGTATCCTCCGCCACTCAGTTAAAACAGAGTGTTGAAGAGCTGTTTTCTGGTCAGTCGATGCTGGGATCTGCTACATATATTGTACCACTTACAACCAGACAAGACTACCCCAATCTCCCGACGCAAAGTGTTAAACGCCACTGATCCTGTTATTGTTGATTCACTCTGTGTGGGCCCGTACCCAATGGCCCTCCATTGGTCGTCCGGACGTTGGACTGTTACCTTCAGAGCTGTTGGACTGGTGCTGGGTCCGGGGACGCAGATGCTGTTGCTGCAGCTGCCCGACTGGAGCTATTGGCAGCTGTGTGGCTCTGAACCGATCTACTGCTTGATCATATCTGTTGCGTGCAGGGAGACTAATAGGTGCTGATCGCACACTTGTTTCAGTGACTGACCAGCCATTCTCAGCTGAATTGGCAAGGATTGCAGAGAATAAGAATGGGGAAAAATACAAAAGGGGGAATAAAAGAGGTTCTTTGTGATGTCAGCATCTAAACTATTTTCCTTTGCTCTTAAAACAAGAATGAGTCTGCCTTCTACAACCCAAACTTGAGTCCAGCTCCAGGCAGGCAGCATTTATTGGTTAAAGAAGAAAGATTTAGAAAGACCACAGGGCTGTCTAAGCGTTCTAAACAAGAATGTTATGAAAATAATTATGGAAGCCACCTGAGGATGATTTGTTGGATCGAAATATGTAAATGTTGTGTCGGATATGGTTTTAAGAGCCTACTGGCATTCCTGAATTTAAAATAACGAAAAAGAATAAAAACAAAAAATAGGAAACTATCTAAGAATGATTAATCTTTGGAAAATTAAGATGGTAATACACCATAATGAGTGAACATGTCTCACCGCACAGCGAGTAGTAATTGCTGTTTGACCTACGCTAGACAGCATTGAGGAGGCTGCTGATCATGTGACCAGGCCCTGCCACTAAGATGCTCCGCCCACCATCAGTTTTCCCGCATTCTAGGTGACTTGTTAAATTCTCCAGGCCAGCTCCAGGCAGACAGCACTTCTGAGGCTGCTGGTCACATGACCAGACTCAGCTGCTTTGTCCCATCTATTTCACCAGTCCCCCTTAGGCATCCTCATTGCCGGTGTCCTCAGGAAAGGATGGACAAAGAGAAGGACCCCATCTGATTGTGCCTGTTTGGGCCTGAAAGGTTAATGGGCCTGAAACGCTATCATGTATTTTGCCTACAAAGTAGTCGCTTCACAATTACTTGCCAAAATACATCACCATGTGTCACCTCCCTCCAGAGTCCATGCCCACCCTAGTTAGGCTTCGAACGGCCAAACTCTCTGGGCAGCCCTGGCAAACTACCCTATCTAGCCTCCTCAAAATTTCCATTGCCCCCATCCAACACCCATGTACCACAGACACACGCCCCCTCATGTTGATCAATGCTCGATCAGCAGTCGTTCACACCACAGATTGTCGTCCTCATCTTGTACAACTCCTTTATGCCCTCTTCATCATAGAAACATGGTTTGCCCATCATCCCTCCATGTTCTTCCAATGTCCTCCTTCCTCTTAAACACAGCCATATCCTCATTTTTTAAAACAACACAGGATCGGTACTCCTTGTTACCACAGTGTGGGAAACGTTTAATGTTTACATGAGCAGTGGTCTTCAAAATTGTTTTGGCCTGGACACCCCCTGATCAAAATGTGGGCATGGTGGGCCCCGCCAAAAATGCCAAATGGGGACAGTAAGTCCAAATGGCTGTGAACTATTGCGCGCTGTCACCGCACCCTACTACCAGTATTGGGCCTGGCCTCCCCCACCTGCTCCCATCACAGTCTCCGGCTCGCTCATCCCATTCCTAACCCAGTCCATGGGCTTTCCCCACCCCACCACGGGACCCTAGGCTCTCCCCACCCTGCTCCCACCAATGTCCCTCTGCTCTCTCCATCCTGCTCACGCCACTATGCCATGGCTCCCCCTATCCTGCTCCCACCACAGTCCCTGGGCTCGCCGCTCCCAGCACAGACTCAGGGTCAGTGGCGGCTAGTGAATTTTTTAAGTGGAGGGGCATTATTACTTCTCCCAGATATGCTATAGCAAGCAGGCATAACGAGGGAGCCCGAGGCAATCACAGGGATTTTGGGTAAGCTCTCCCCTGGGAAATTTGTTACATTTTAGAGCATACTTTTAAAAAACATGGAGTAAAAGGCCAAACAGTTTGCATTTGACGCTGGGGGGGCCTAGGAGGCCTGGCATGGTATGTTTTACTGGACATCTATAATGGATGTCCAGTAAAAAGATATCATCCCTGTCCTCTGGGCCTCACAACAATTATGTGTGTATGCAAGTCGCTGGGGGGTAGAGGGGGAAAGCGTGGTATTTTATACTGGACAGCAAGCACTCTATCATTCTCACCCGATCATTATACACTCACTCATAACACAAGCATACACGCATCCATACACATAAATAAATACAAAATTAACATAAACTTACATTCTGCCTCAGTCCTGAAGTTTCCTCCCCAGCGCTCCAGCTCCTGCATCATGAACAGGAATCGGGAAGTAAAAGCTTCCTGGTTCTGGCACATGCAAGCAGGGACCTGAGTCAGGGTGCTGAAACGCCCTGCTACATCCTTCCCTGTCTTTATGTGCGAGGAGGCTCAGGAGCACCCCCTCGCACATACAGACATGAAGTTCCCCAGCCAGCATTTCCAATGAGCTTTGTAAGGCTGGCAAAGCAAAGCGCCCCAAGCCTTGCATGGCTCATTGATCATATGCGGCTGGGGAACTGAATTGTCAAAGCGAAACAGTGTTTCCCTTTGACAGTTCAGCCAGCCCAGGAGCACTCCCTCAGCTGGAAAAAGCAGCTGAGGGAGCGCTCAGTGTTTCACTGGACAGGCTCCTCAGCTCCTCCCTAATGGGTGAGGGGACTACTGGGTCAGTGCCCCCTCGCCCATTATGGACGAGCCTCACCTGCCCCAGGCGCTCCCAGTCTCGCTTTTTCTTTCCTCCCTAAATAAAAGTACATGTTTTATTTTCTTTTTTTAACTTTTGAGGCTGGGGTCGCGCATCCCCCCACACCCCTGGAAAGTACGAACACCAAAGCGCTCCATCACCGTCTAAAAATCAAATTAGAGCAATTCCGATCTGTAGCAGACAGATAGATTACATTCCTATCTAGACTCCCTATGGCTTACAAATAAGGAGAATGGGAAAGACCAGGTCATGCCTTGGCGTGGATGATGAAGGGACATAGAAGCAAATCTGAAATTACAATCATTTGGGATAATGCAGGTCATACAGTAACATCACCCCAAGGCATATTGGAAGTATTGTATTCAATCAATACTACGCTGGCTTATATAGGAACAAGGATGAGCGATCCCTGATGAGATTTCTTAATACCTCAAAGCATGAGGTCTCAATGTTTACATTGAGTCTATCAGGCTGAAGTTTCAAATACAAATAAAAAATACCCCAAATCTTCTGTGCACCAATACTAGATGAAGACACCAGAAACCTAATGAACACCTCCATATTCACCAATGAACTCCTAGAGACAATTATTAATTACATACGGCAGTGACAGCTTGACTGCTGAATTCTATAGAGTTTGCAGCAGTGTTGGTTCCATAGCCACAGAAGGCATTGAAGAAAACATTGCAGATAGGTCGCTTACCTGCAACCTTGAATTAGGCGTGCATAACTGTCCTTAAAAACCAGACAAAGACCCTGAAACCTGCACTTGATACAGGCCAGTTTTGCTATTAAATCTACATACCAAAATATTTGCAAAGGTGCTGGTGGAGCATTTGATTAAGTCAATGTGGCCCCTAGGATCGACTTGGACCAGTCCAGGATTTTCCCAGGTAGATCTACAGCTCTTACTCTGCCTAGGTTATTTGTGGTGCTAGCCCAGATAGACCCCCACACCAAGGCCACTGCAACTTTTTTAGACGTGGAAAAAGCTTTTGACTCCTTATTGTGGCAATTCAGATTTAAAGGACTTGAGAAAATAGGTATAGGATGGTACTTTAAATATTGCTTAGAACTGCTATATGTAAAGCTGATTGTCAAAATCACGGATTAAAGTCAGCACAGGCGGATGCTATGTTCTGTGCCGAAACTTTATATCACAATAAACTCAGTGGGTAATTATACATGCCATTAGTGGTCACTGGGGCCTTGTCCATGTGTGGTATGTGTCTATGAAATGGTAGGAAAGACTTTTACTTGCCTTGACTATCACTGTGTTTGTCGTGCCCTGTGTTTCCTAAGGAGAGGAGAATTGCAGTGATTTGTATGTGAGAGACATTTTGTGTTTCTTTGGGGTTTGGAGAATAAGTGCAGTGATCTGTCTTGTGTTTCCTTGGGGGGGTGATCTGTAGCTATGTACATGTGAGTGGTGGTGATGTTATGCATTTGCTTTATATCGTTGATTGAATGGTGCATGCTTTTATAGGATTTTCCAGGAGTGGCAGTTGATGAAAGGGACTGCTTGAAAACAGATATACTGATTGTTTTCGAGTTATGTGTTACCTATTCTAGATGTCTATCTTTAATAGAAGAGGATTGACAAAGATGCCTACCTGTTGACTCATCTGTGGCAGAAATGTTTTCATTGGAGTATGCATCATTGATTATAAAACCACCTGAAAACGTTGAACAGCTTTTTATGAACTCTTTGTCATTTTGTGAATTAAAAAGAGTTTGATTAGCTGTAAATATAAGAATGTATCTTTGATTACTTATATAAAAAGGTGGAACTGTATGTCTAACTCTGTATGTCTAAGATCTTGGATGGAAAATTCATGAGAGATCAGGTTTTAATAACAATACTGCCTCAAAATGTTCTGTGCCCTGACTGTTTAGTCTCAAGTTTGCCAACATTTCCTTACCATGTACTGTTATTTGTATTCTCCTCTAGATACAGACAAAGAATATCTCCCAATGTATTGAATACTACTACACCTGGAAAAAAATAATCAAGTTTGACCAAAGCAGATCGCAAGCACTTGAAAGAAAAGTGAAAATGGAGCAGAATGAGTCAGACGTCATTGGACACAAGGTGTGGAAAATCTACACTGGATCCTCTGCAGACAGTTTACTCCTTTTGCAATAATATGTAAAGTTAGACTTTTTGCAAGAAATATTTTTAGGCTAATAGACTGATGTTACTTTGCTGTACCTAAGGATGTAACTTATTGTTGACATTTTGCACCTCAAGCCCTTCCAGAGAACCATGATTGCCTGGATAACAAGACATTATCTGATCCTGAGTCAGATTAATGTATTTATATGTACATAGATACTCAACTAATGCAGTATTTTGAAAACATACTGAATAGATGGGAAGCATAAGAAGGAAACAAAATGCTTAGAAAAGGAAGGGTGATCAAGAGAAATTACTCACATGACTTGCTCAAATATAGACTGGTATCATTCTAGGAACTCTTTCCACACGTCCCTGTTTATGTATGCTTGAATGATACCTAGGGCCTCATTACACGGTAGGTGGTAAGGGTTTACCGGTACCGGTATTTTACCGGTACTGGTAAACCCTTACCGCCTTACTACGAGGTCCCTTTGCGGGTTGGGGAATTTAACGTCTGCTTTTTGCAGGCGATAAAAACCAACCCGCAAAGGGACCAGGGAGCTAATTACGGTACCGCAATTTGCGGTACCGTAATTAGCACCTTCCCCATTCCCATAGAGTCCTATGGGGCAAAAATGGGAATGGGGAAGGGCAATGGTGGAAGGGGGAATTACCGCCCCGCCAACCTTGGAATAGGGCGGTAATTCCCCTTTCCACCAAAGCGGTGCCGGTATTTTACCGGCATGAACCATGGCGCTAATAGCGCCATGGTTCACCGCCATCCGTGTAATGAGCCCTAGTCTTTTCAAACGAGGCCATATTCAGAATTTCCGATATCCAGCTTCAGCTCTTAGCAAAGTTGTCTTCTTCAACTGACATTGAACAATTTACATTTTTACTGTTTCAATCCTTTAAAATTCAGATTCATGTTTTCTCTATTTTCGCACATGATTAATCATTTAGGGCCTGATTACAAGTTTGGCGGTAGTGATAAAACATCCAGTGTTTACGATGATTGGATATTTTTACTGATCTGTACACCCACATCGTGTACAGAAAAAACAGGCGGGATATGGCTGAACATGATGTATGTGGAAACCGAAATAACCTGACACAATGTATGCAGTAATTAAAGCACAATTACGATCACTAACACTGCCAAAAATAACACATAAACACCTCCACAAATTACCTTCACCACAAAGGAGGTGAGAATGAGTGACACGTGCTGTCTATTGAAATTCAGGTGCATACAATTGATCCTCCCAGAATGAACATTTTCTAGAATTGCTTATAGTAAAGTCTTGATTATATTAAATACACAGAGGGGTGCATTATGTTTCTCTTACTTAATGTAGATGCTCCAGCAGCTAGATTTAAGCAAAATAAAACTTTACAAACACTTAGAAACGTTTGCTAAAATCCTGCTCTAAGTAATAGTAAACAACATATCCCAGAAAGCATGCTGTTATCTGTAGTCCACAACTCAGGAAGCCAGCTGACTCCATTGCACCAATAGGTAACTGCCACCCCTTGAATAGCCTGTTCCTGTCTTGCATCATTCTCTTTCACAGGTGTCTCAAACATAGTCCACGACTTCCAGCAGAGCTATCCATAAGTGAAAACTCTCCTGTTCCCCCTAATTCCAAATAGTCAACCATCTTTGCTGTTCATGTCGACTTAACCTCTTCCTCTCCAAATAGCGAGACAGAAAATGTAGGGAGGGGAAAGATTGCCTTAAGCACATAGTCAGTAACTGTACCACAATTAATCGAAATTGCTAATCTATACTATGCATGCAAATCATTTAGCTAGACATTATTTCAGACACATTGATCAACTGAGCATCTACAGCTTGGATGCAGGTCACAGTCAATGCATGAATAATATAATTCTATTAATCAACAGTACATGTTCTAGAATAAACAGTCATGATTTAGAGTGGGAAATAATGCTCACATCCATGTCTTTAATAGAGGGAAGACTTTCCTATAAACTATTCTGGAAAATCTTCATTCTATGGTTAGACTGAAGACTCGGATTATGCTAGTTAAAATCTTACCACCAACAAAGTCAGCTGTTCAATTGGCTTGAGAGTAAAATCTCTAAAGAATGATTCACCAGACCAATTGGCCATTTTCATGATATCCTCCCTATGGACACCAACTTGAAACGCCTTTGGTGCAATTTCTCCTCTAGCTGAATCTGCCCAAATCAGGATATGTCTAATCCACCTTATGCTAGAGTTAATTTTACACACTGAGCCAGATTAAGAGAAGAAACTGGATTGTGGGGCTTTCGTATTGCAATAAGCCGTTGCCCTCTGGGATCTGACCAGTGATCTTTGGTTGCCTCCTTGCATGCCTTCAGGCAACGCACCACGCACAATTTAGGATGATCTGGAAAAGGTGGGTAGGAAATAAGCCTGGAGTTACAGTTACACTTCGTGTGCCTGTAAACGTGAAAACGTTCTTCATCCGGCAAGTAGAATCTGCCTGCTAGATCTAGAGCTTGAATGCCAGACCTCTCCTGCAGGAGACCTGACACAACAAGGTAGTCAATTTGGCTGGCAATGCCATTAGAACAAGGACGGCATTCCGTGGCCACAACGAGAACTTGTTCAAGACCACGTTCACGTCCCACAGGACTACGTGACATGCTTACGGTGGATTCGACAACTGAACATCCTTGAACATGCAATACAAAATGGGGTGCTCCCAACCGGAGGCCATCAACTTGATTGTGCCCTGCTGAAATGGCTGACCAATAAGCATTGACTGTCCTGTATACTCTTCCCTGCTCATCGAGAAGTGCTATAAAACTGACAATAAAAGGGCTGACACTGGATGTACGCCCCATTCCAAGCACCAGCGGAACCAAATTGCACATGCATTTGCGTAGCTCTTTGACGTGGAAGGATCCCAGCTGTCCTTGTTAAGGCTGACTGTTTTTGCTGAAAGGCCTGGGACTTTCCAACTTGACATAAAATCCTCCAAGCTGTCAGAGTCAGAGCTTCTGTCCGGATCAATCAATGCGGGTGCCTCCTCGGATCTGTCAGTAGAAAGAGATTGGGGGATAGACAGATTGGAGAATCTGAAGTAAGGTCCAGAAGACCTGGAAACCAAGCTTGCATTGTCCACAATGGGTCTACCAGCACGCCTCCTCTTGCTCTCGACTGATCTTTGCTTGGGTCCAGGCTTTGAGCATGAATGGGGGAAAGGAATAGTACACTCCTGCAACCCAGGTCTGGATAAACTCATCTGAGCCATTTGGCTCCAGGTCTGACTTTAAGCTGAAGAATACTGGAAGTTGAGTATTAAACCGTGACTCAAAGAGGCCCATGTGAAATGGCTCCTTGCAGCTCTGGAGCTTCTGGAAGACGCTCCGACTCAGCCTCCAGTCATTGTGGTCCATGAGGTACCTTGAGTTCCAGTCCACTATTGTATACGCTAGACCTGGGAGATACTCTGCCATCACCGAAAAGTGATTGTCAGGAAATAGGGTCAGAAATCCTTAGCTAACTCTGCCCGAAGCCTGGATCTCATGCCCCCGAAGTGATGTATGTACCTCACAGCTGACACATGGTCAATCTTTTTTTTTTTACTTAGATTTTTACTGGCATTTATATAAACAAACGGAATACACAACTTTCCCTTCCGCCCTCCCACTGCTCCATCCTGTGCTCCTTCCTTGAGTCTTGGTTGTTCCTGATCCTGGGGTACTTCCCTCGTCAGAGGGCATAGTTAGCCATAGTTAGCCTGCTTCCAATGTCCGGGGCCCCTCCTACACCAAGCCCAGCAGTTTCGTTTTTCTCGGGCACCATGCTCCTCTTGAGTCTTTTTGTAGAAACTTCATCACTAAGTCCCAATCCACCACAAAGCCCTGGTGGTTTCCTTTTATGGAGTATGTTAGCCATTGCATGGAGGTGAATTGGCAAATTGTGCTTATCAATTCATGCTCCTGCGGCAAGTCCCTCAATTTCCATTTCTGGGTGATCACCAGGGCCCCTGAGAGCATTAGTATCACATAGATTCTCCTTTGCGCCTTAGAAAAGATATCATCAAGTGTATGTCCTAGGTTCAAAATAGCTTCGCCCCGGATGCTTGTGCCTTTGGCCCCATTAATTTCTTCGACTTCGAGTGTTATCGTGTCGCAGTATCCTTGGATGAGGGGACAGTCCCACCACACGTGGCCCCAAGTTCCCTCCTCCCCACAGCCCCTCCAGCATTCTTTCTGCAGCTGCGGGTATATTTTGTTCAGGGCTTTCGGGGTGAGATGCCATTGGCACAATAGTTTAGTCCAGGATTCTTTATTTGGATCGATTTCGAGAGCTTTGGTATGTTGCTCCAGAGCCTTGCCCATTCTTCTTCTTCTATTTGGCGGCCCAATTCTTCCTCCCACAGTTTAGTGTATCGAGCGGGCCTTGAATTCTCGTTTAGTTTTATGAATTTATAGCGAGTGCCTACCAGTCTTTTGTGTCCCGCGTTTTCTGTGAGCAATTTTTCAAAAGGCGTTGGGGGCCTCAGCGCTGCCTTCTTTATCTCTGGTTGTAGTAGCCAGTGATGCAGCTGCATGTATCTACACCTCTACTCTTCCCCCAAGGGGAAGTCCACCTTGCACTGGATAAATGGCTTAATTTCTCCTCCCTCGAACATGTCTCTTATCTTCAGGTACCCTCCCCTTTCCCATCTGAGAAACCCTTTTCCTCCTTCACCCGGTGTAAGTTGTGGATTGTATAAGATTGGGGTAAAGAGCGAGGGGTAGAATGTTAGATCCAGTCTGGTTCCTAGCTCGTCCCATACTTCCCCCCACCAGTGAACCTATCTTGCATTTGTCTGGTTTTGGGGTCTGTCCCCCTTGGGCACCCACAGCACCAAGGGCCCTCTTTCTAGTGCTTGTTCCATGTGTCTCCACCCCTTGTGTCGATCGTTTTTCATCCAGTCCCAAATTACTCTTATTTGGGCGGCCAAGCAATATGCTCTCATATCTTTGCCCCCATACCTCCTTGCTTCTAGGCGTTTGCATCATGCTCCTATTCAGCCTGGGCCTTTTGTTGTTCCAGATACATTTCCCTATGGAGACCCGGAGTGTTCTGAAAAAGGATTTGGGGAGCTTCGTTGGGATTGTAGTGAAGTAGTACAGAATTTTGGGTAGTATGACCATCTTTGTTTGTTTGTTTGTTTGTTTGTTTGTTTATTCATTTGTTAGGCGCACCAGACTCGTAAGTAAAAGGGCACAGGAGTATGGAGATGCAAAGCTTACAAAGGTTGCGAAATATGCACAGGAAACAGTATTTACATGATTGCGGGATATACAGTGATTACAGTATATACACAATGTACAAAATAGGGGCAGAGACTAAGAATGGCCAATGTAGTTACAGAAATAAACAATAAACACTGTACAAAAAATATATATGACAAAAGTGAGGCCCTTCGTATAACACACAGGCTCCCAAGTAAACTAGATTACACATGGTCTTCAAAAGTTAACGCAGTAGTACACTATTAATGCAGGTTGAAAAGGTATCTTCAGATGTGGGCAGGTCCCCAACGGGTACTGGGAGACTAGCGGTCAGTAGCGATGATGTGTTTTATTACATTTTTTCTGAAATGCAGATAGGGTTGGTGGGCTCTCAGATCATGAGGCAGTGAGTTCCAGAATTTAGCTGCCTTTACAGTAAAGCTATTACCCCCAATAGTGGTGAGCTTATATTTAGGTATGGTCAGACAGTTAACATTCCCAGTACTGGTGGGTCTGAGAGAAGTTATTCTCTGGAATGTATCTATAAGGTAGCTGGGGCTGCGTTATTAAGGGCTTTGTAGGTCAAGGAAAGCGTTTTTAGTTGTATTTTGTTGGATGTGGATAACCATTTGTGTTGGCGTCTCAAGGAGGAGATGTGAATGTTCTTATGTATGCCTAGGGCTGCTATTAGGGCATTGTTCTGTAGTGTTTGTAGCTTTTGGATGGTAGATTTATTGGCACCACTGTATAGGGCATTACAGTAGTCAATTCTGGAGAGTATTAGGGCTCTAGCCAGGATCAGGCAGCTATTGTCAGAGAGGAACAGCTTACCAGCTCTGAGTAGCTTGCAGGTGTAAGCCGTGGCAGAGGTACTTTATTACGTTAATCCTACCCAGCCATGAGATCCTGAGTGGGGTCCACTCCTGTAGACGTGTTTTGATGCGGGCCAGTAGGGACGGGTAGTTCACCCGGTATAGAGAGTCAATCTTTTTGGAGATGTCGACCCCTAGGTATCTTATTGCGGTGGGCTCCCAGCTATATTGGGATACTTTTTTTATTTCCTTCTCTGTCTCTTTCGGTATCATTAAATTCAGGGCTTCAGACTTATTCGTGTTTATGTTTAACCCTGCGACCACCCTGAACTTTCCTAATTCTCTTTCCAATGCCCTAATCGAGTTCACCGGATCAGTGAGTGTTAGCAGCATGTCGTCCACGAAAGCCGTTATTTTGTGGGACTGCCCTCCAAACAGGATGCCTCTTATGTCCTCAGTGGTCCTAATCGTAGCCAGTAGACATTCTAGAAAGATTGCATATAACAGGGCGGCTAGGGGACAGCCTTGCTTCATACCTCTCGTTACCTTGATCGGCTCGGTGAGGTGCCCATTTATAAATAATCGGATGGATGGGTTATAATAGTTGGCCTTTACCCTGCTCAGTATTTTCTCCCCAAAACCCATCTCCTTCATGATATAGAACACAAACTGCCATTCCACCCTGTCAAACGCTTTCTCAGCGTCTAGTGCCAAGAGGAGCGCTGGCATGTTTTTTAAGTTTGCCTTTCCTACCAGTTGTACCACCCTCCTGGTGTTGTCCCCGGTCTGCCTGCCTCGTATAAATCCTGATTGGTCTGTTCCACTGATGTTCGGGAGAAGGGGATCTATCCTCGTGGCCAAGATTTTTGTATAGATCTTAGCATCTGTATTTATTAACGCTATCGGCCTGTAGGATTTTCAGCTTTCTGGGTCCGTGCCCAGTTTCGGGATGAGTACCACCTTACCTTCCTCTGTTGTTGGGGTTATCTCCCTTCTTTCCTGAATTTGTTAAATAATTGGACTATGTGTGGGATCATCTCTTCTCTAAATGTTTTATAGAAGTCAGAGGTAAAGCCGTCAGGCCGTGGAGCTTTATTATTGGGCATCTAAGAGATTGCTCTGCGTACTTTCTCCAATATTATCTCTAGATTTAAGGCGTGGGCCTCTTGGGTAGTTATGGTCGGGAGTTGCACATTTTCCAGATATTTTATTTGGGTGGACTCATCGGGGTTGTTAGATTTGTAGAGGTCCCCGTAGAATTCTACACATTCTTTTTGTATGCCTGACTGGTCAGTGCTCTCCCCCATTCCTTATTTTAATTTTAGTGATAGTTCCGTCTCTTTCTTCCTTTCTTAGAGGCCTTGCTAGCATCCGGTCTGCCTTATTAGCCTTTACATAGTATTTGTGTCTGAGATGTAGCAAGGACCGCTCTGCTTCCCTCATCTGCAGGACCTCCAGTTTGCCCCTTAAAGCCCTATAGTTTCTCCTTGTTTCACTACTAGCCCCCACCCCCATTCGTGACATGACCTGTTTCAGTTTTCCTTCTAGATCCCTTTCTAGCTGCCTTCTCTCCTTGTCCCTTTTAGCTTTCACTGCTATAAATTGGCATCTGATTGTTGCTTTAAATGCATCCCATCATGCGTTGTGGCTTGTGTCGCCCAGCTTGTTGAGTTAGAAAAACTCTTCTATCGCATTCTCTCATTCCTGATTAGCCCATCTTTGACTATATATGACAGGAATTTCCACCTCCAGATCGTCCAGAGAGGTGGTCCGATAGGTCCTCATTTAATTGTCAGGGGGGCATGGTCCGATAGGGCTATTGCTCCTACCTCCATCTCTGTTAAAGATGCTAGTAGACCTTGTGAGATCCATACATAGTCGATTCTAGAAGAGGACCTGTGTACGTGGGAGAAGAAAGGGAACCCCTTTGCATCCCCCCTTTTCTCTCTCCAGGCATCGACTAGTGCTAGCCTATCGACCTTGTCCTTCAGTTCCATCGAGGGTCCACTCTGGGGTCTCGTTCTACCTCCACCCCTGTCTTTCTGTGGGTCCCAGGCTAAGTTAAGGTCCCCTGTTAGAATAATAGGGCCCCTGGCGAATCCCTCTAGCTTAATCAGCTTCTGTTGTATAAACTTGTCCTGGCCGGAGTTGGGTGCATATATGGTGGCAATCGTGTAAGCCTCTCCCTCAATTCGCATTCTTGGGGCTAGGTACCTTCCTCTATTTTCCTTTTCCCACTCTGTCACCTTCGTGTTAAGGGAGGACCTTACCGCCAGGAGGACTCCCCCTTTTTTCCTACACTCGTTGGCTTGAAATAGTTTATTATAGCCTTGGATTATGATCCTTTGTGCATCCCTTGCCTGTATATGTGTCTCCTGGAGTGTTACTATGTCAGGTTTCTCTCTCTGGAGGAACATCTCGAGTTTCTTCCTTTTTAGAGGGGAGTTCAGCCCCCTGACGTTTAGCATCATTACAGTTATCTTGTTAGTCTTATTCCGACCCTGTTGTGATTCCTAGGACTCTTTATGATTCTGTTCAAGGTTTGAATGGTTTCTCCCCTCCTTGCCTTCACCCCCAGCCCCCTGCTCCCCCACACCCTCTTTCTCCTCTGGGTGGACTCAATCAACCTCCAGCCCCCCCACCCAGCTGTCGGTTCGGGGTATTGAATCCTCTCCTTACCCCGGAACTACGAACTGTGGGCCATCCCCAGCCCATATATGGTTCCCAGGATCCAGCTACTCCCACCCTTAGAGATTCATGTTGTCGTGTTTACCCTCCCCAGGCTTCTTCACCTCTTCATGTCCTGCCCTTCTGATGCTGCTATGTTGATTCTGGGCCTTTTGGGCTCCTCTTGGCAGTTTTGCGTTTCACTTTTGTCCACGCTTTCATTGTTCCTGGCCCCCTGACTCCTGAAGTGCCTGTCTCTGGCTCCGTCTCCTCGATTCCCAGAATGCTCGCTCTCTCGTTGCAGGTAGTAATGCGGTGTTGTTTTCTCTCCCACTCGAACAGAAGGCCGAATGAGAAGGTCCATCTATATCTGATGTCCTTCTCGATTAGGGCTCTGACAACGGGGCCCATTCGCCTCCTTTTTAGCAGTGTCATGAAGGAGAGATCCGGGTAGAGCTGGACCTCCACTCTGTTGTATTTTATCTGTTTCGCCCTCCTAGCTGCTCGGAGAATCTCTTTCTGGCCATAGTCAAGGAGGGCGGCTAGGGTTTCTCTGGGCCTGGCTCCCAGTTCCCTTCTTATTGGGCCCACCTGGTGGACCCTGTCTAGTTTTAGCTCGGCTTCTCCCTCGAAGTCTATTAGGTCCGCAAATATTTGTATAACCGCCACCTTGAGATCCTTGTCCTGGACATCTTCTGGGAGGCCTTTTATCCGGATTTTAGCTCTCCTGGACCTGTTTTCCAGGTCCTCCGCTTGCAATTCCAGGTTGTGTGTAGCGCCGCCAGTTTCTCCACCAGGGCCTCCATCATCCTTACGTCCTCCGCCAATTCCTGCAATGCCATATCGTTCGGGACGGCTCTTTCCTCCAGTTTGCTAATGTCTCCTTTCACCTTGTGCAGAGCCGTTGCCCAGTCCCCTCTAATCTTGTCCAGTTGCTTTTCAACCGTTCCTGGGATTTTATCCCCAAAGTCCTGGAAGTACTTTCTGAGGATATCTTGAGTGACCAGTTGGCCTGACCCAGCCCCCTCTTGACCTGTGCTGGCTTCCTGGTTCTCTGGGTCCACATCTTCATCAACCTGCGCCGCCAAGTCTTTCCTCCATATTTTTTATGGAACCTTCTTGTGGTTTCTTTGGGTCTTTTGGGGGTGCATGCGGTTTCCTGCCCTTGCTCTTGGACATCCTCCTCTAGGCCTTTTGGGTGGGGGGCGGAGGGAGCCCAGTTGTCTTTATTGTCCTTGGGTCCCAGCTCCATGTCTGCTGTTAGTGTGGTAAGGGGGGATCCCCTTTGCCTCGGGACTATACCACCCTCTTGCGTGGGGCCCCATTAGAGCTTCTTGGTCCTCCTATTTTGTGGGGGACTTGAAGGTTAGTTCTTGCGGGAGGTTCCCCATGCCCCTCCATTCCTCTCAGGGGTTGACTGAACAGCGCACGGTGCCCCACTCTGTGGCCCATTTGTCCTGTGGGGAGCGTCTCTCTGTTTCCCCTGGGCTTGGACACTGCGCAGTCCTCCCTTAGATTGCTGGGAGGCTTACTTTATTGTTAACACCTTGAATAGTAGGTGTAGTTGTGCCCTACTTTCCTGGTGCTTTCCTCGCCTCGCGCTCTTGGTTGAGCCCTTTGTTTACACCCTCTTTGGGTCTCTTATGGGGAGACCTCCTTTCTAATTGCAAGCCCCTGGGGTCTTTGGCCACTTGTAATCAGCCCCCTCCTGGTGAGAGTTTAAAATAGGGCGTTGTTTTCCTCAGAGGAAGAGATGGGGGGCTTCACTGGGCTCCTATAGCCCCTTCATCCACTCCTTGAGCTGGGGTGTGAGGCCTCTTCCAACCCCTTTTATATAGAAGAGGGTGGGTGGGGGGATGGGCTGCGACTCACCACCGTGTTCCGGGTACTGCTCCCGGGGGGCTCTGGTGCTTCCCTACCACGCCAGTCCCTTCAGCTTCTCTAGCGTTTCTGTGTGCTGTTTCATCAACGTCTGCTGATCTTGTCCTGCCCTTCCTGCATCTCTTTTCACGCTGGACACTAGCTTCTAGTGCGATCTGGGGGTGGCCCTTGGACTTCTACCGGTTCTTCCTCTCCACCCGTCGACAGTACGCTCCTTATTCTGGTCACTAGTTGGGCTGTAGATGCTGTCTCTCTGTCCCCGGCGCTCCGGGTCCTTGCTTGTTTTCTCCCCGGGTGTGTCATTCGGGGTCCCCCAGGTTCGACACGAGCAGTCTCTTCGGAGGGAGGGAGCCTCCGCTGTCTTCACCCCTCTTCACTTGCCTCGGACTGCTTCTGGCGTTCAGGCAGGTCCGGCGCCGTGGGGGAGTGGAACGCCACCTGTCAGTGTCTCTTCGGCTCGCTCTCTGCGGGTTGGGCGGGGCTCCACTAGGTCCGGGCCTTGCTCCAATGTCGCTGTTTCTTTGCTGAAAATGTCTTATTTTGCCCCGTTGCCACTTTGGACTGTGGGATTGTGCTGCCTCCGCAAGGTTCACCTGCTATGTGCTCGGGGAGGGAACACGCACTTAGGTATACAGCACACCGGGGCTCTGGAGCGCTGCCTTCAGGGCGCTACCCCTACGGTAGTCATCTTGGGAATCGACACATGGTCAATCTTGAGCAGGATGCTCTTGATGAAATAACATACTGCAAATGACCCTGCCACCAGCTCCAGGTAGTGTATGTGCAGTTCCAGCTCTCGGGGGACCATTGCCTCCCCCCCTGTAGTAATCATCTCGCACTGTGTTCGCCAGCCCTCCCGGCTTGCATCTGGCTCTATCACTAGGTCTGGGGCAGATCTGAAAATCTCTCTGCCGTTCCAAGCGTCCATGTGATTAAGCCAACAATCTAATTCTAACCTTGCTTCCTCTGATAGATCCACTTGTTGAGTGTATGAAAGACTCTACCTTAAATTAGCCTTTTTCAATCGTACCACCATGTAGTATAACGACTGGGAAATATGTCTTGCACTGAAGGCGAGACAAGCCCTATCACTTGTGCTAGTTTCTGGAGCAACACTTTGTCCTTCCCTAGGAAAAGGCGAATCTCTCTATTGATCATCTGTACTTTGACCACTGGGAGCTTGAGCGTAGCATCCACTGTGTTCACCAGAAGCCCAGAAATTCCATGACCTAAGCAGGCATTAGATCCGACTTTTCTCAGTTAACTTTGAACTCTAGTCTGTGCAGCAGGTACATTGTTGGCTGAGATTGTCAACTGATCTCTGTCCTGGGACGTGATAATCATGTCCAACTAAATGATCAGCCTGATGCCCTGCTCCTTGAGCGCCATTACGATTGGCTTTATCAGTTTGATGAAATACAAAGGAGCTGATAAGAGCCCGAAGGGCAGGCTCGTGAATTCCCAGAGGAGACCTGCCCACTGAACTGAAGGAAGCATCTGTGAAGAGGGAAGATCAGGAACGCCGGGTATGCGTCCTTGAGTTCCAAATGGACCAGCCAGTCATTTGGCAGCAGAATGTCCATAAGCTTGTGAATGCCTTCCATTTTGAAATGACGATAAAGGATGAAGCTGTTGAGCTCTCTGAGGTTGATAACCAGGCTCACCTTCATCTTCCTTATCACTAGGAAGAAGTTGCTGACAAAACCCTGAGGATATGTGGCTGAGGACCGGATCATACCTTTCTGGGCTATCTTGGCATGACCTCTCGATTGATGGCTGAAATTGCTATTAAGGAAGGCAGGCGTACTTGAACTGGCTCATCGAAAAACTCTAGACAAAAACCCCTGACTGTTTCCGATGACAAGGCGTCCCATGCACTTGCGATCTTCGCTGCAAGGCGCTGGCACTGCACTCCAGATTTTCACTTTTGGGCTGCGGGGGAAGCTATGCTGGACGCCTCCATCCACGACCCCTGCCTCGGGATGAAAAGAAGCTTTCAGCTCTCAGTTCCTGCCAGTATTGCACTGCTGATTGATTGCCCCGGGACCTTCTGTCCAGTGAGTAATGGCTGAAGCAGCAACCCCTGCCCAAAATCCTGGAAGAGTAGGCCCTCTTTCTGGATGATAGGGCTTTCTCCAAGGCTGTGTAGGTGTTAACAAATTTGGACATCTCTTTTGCAAATGGATCTCCGAACAGAAGGCCCCAGTCGGCAGGTCCTCTTCTGAACAGGCAAGTTCCCCAAGTTTTGGATCAATCTTGATCAGGATCCCTTTGCACCTTTTTTCGATACTGTGCAGTTGGCATTGCCAAGAAAATGCACTGTGCGCTGAGACCACCCAGCCAAACAATGCAAGTCCATTAGAGTCCCCATATCCATTGATCTTTCGGCCAGGTCTAAAATCTTTGCTAGTAGGCCAGCTATGTCCGGTAGTTTGTCCTGACATAGCACTATGCTCGGTCAATACCCTTCCTAGGGTACCTGACAGTCTTGGCCAAAAATGTTATGATTTTGGCGCCTAGTTCAGGGGTTGCCGTAACCTTATCCTTCAAGTTGGATCTTGGGCATTCTGACATGAGACGCTCCCTCACTTCCTTATTCATCGCTTTGCGGATCCTAAACTTGAAATATGAAGAAAAATGGTTACAGTTGTTAGACGCGACAGAGCTGCACCAATAATAGGGGAATTATGTGTTTACTGAGCTGCGACTACAGGAACAATAGCACACAACCGGTTACTGAGAGACATACGTGACACATCTAAGATAATTCCTGTGTTAGGCGCTCTGTAAAAATTGATTGCAAAAATTGGACATTTGAACCCTTTTAATGGCCCTCATTACGACCCTGGCGGAAATCGAAAAACGATGGCGGAAATGCAATACCGCCATCGAATAGCGCTCGGTGCGACTATGACCCGTCACCGCAAAGTACGAAGCCATTAGCGACACCGTAGTGAACGCCAACGCTAACTGCACCAAGCACGCGCGCGCGCGCCATGCCAAACCGCAAACACCACCATGGTGCAACAGTACGCCAATTCCGACCCTAGCGGACATGTACCTAACGCCATCAGGCATGGCGGAATGTACCATTCCGCCATGGCGAGAAGTACGGCATCGCGAATCAACCGTAAACGGCCCCACTGAGTGCCTGTACACCTCTCCCTGCCCACAAAGTACAACTCCCGGTAGGTGCAATGAAGTCACAATGCAACCATTGAAATGTACAAAGCACCCATGCATGCCAACGAACAAAAGCAACACAAGAGGGGCCAATGGGAGCTGCAGGTCACAGATGGCACGAATACAGAAGCCATCCCAATGGACATGACCACAGTCCCCCACCAAGAAACGCACGCAAACACAGGCACCTGTGCCCAGCAACATTCCGAAAATCACATCATTCCACCAGTCCACCTGGCTGACCGGCATCTGTTACACAAAACCCAATCCCCCGCCCCTGAGCATGACAACATCCAAACAGTCATATAGGCAGCCCCCATCCCTGACCTCACGGGCTTAGTAGGCAAACGCGCCCAGTACAGTACCACGCAACTAAACCCCGAAGCTGGAACCCAATGCAGATCCCCTCACAATACATCGCCCCCCAAATAGGCATATGCCACATCACTTGCAAAGAAAAACGCTACACGGGCCAAATCAGAATAGCAATTTATGCACATCAAAGACACCAAGCCCATACAGCCATCAGGCCATGAACTCCAAAACACTAATCACCATTGTGGGCTGCATCCGCAAGAAATGACCAGCCACTACTTGTGTGTCGCCCTGTACCCCCATGGTACACAGAGCCACATTCACGTACGAAAAGGCAACATGGAAGCGCACAGAACCGCAGGGCTGTCCCAATGGGGAGCCACTAGTCCAGCTGAAAGGCCGAAATGTTGCTCCGAGACACCAGTACTGCGTAAGGGCATGTGGGCCATTGGCGATCGTCCCATAAGATCGTAATGCTGCTCCACCGATTAACACGAAGCAGCAGGTGTCGGGAGTAAAATCCATCTGCAGGAGTGGCATACAGATGGCAGTGGCAAAAGGGGAGGAGATACCTGTCAACCAAAAGAAAAGAAAAAGAACAGAATGGCCATCAGAACTACATTCCAACAACTCACTTCAATGATCACACGAAATCCACAGCCATATGCATGCTAGCCCACTCAAAAGGATCATCACCACCCCAAAACCACTTGCGACTCATAACCATCTATATCGAGGTGCAAACACCATCACAAACGAGTGTACCTGTGCATGCGTCTGTCAAAACAGAATCCATCAGATGGGAATGTCAACGTGCATGGACACAAGTGTCTGAGGGCGCCTCGAGACAGGGAGGGCTCAACAAGGCCAGATAGACGATGGTCCCACTATGGCAGCCCTGCATCACATAGCGTAGGGGAGGCGGATAGATCCCAAGAAGCCCTGTACATGGCAAACTCTGTATCAAATCACCTGCCCATGCATCCATTCATCATTCCCTCATCCCGGGATCAAAACGCCTGAATATTTACTCACATGACATTAGAAACATCCATTGAGTCTGTGCGTTATGCAGCCTGCAAAATCCACAGTGCCCCAGCCCGTAATTCAAGTGTTGTGAAGTAACATGTATTTGGGAACGGCCGGCCTCATCGGCCACGTAGCTAATGCGCATCCCAAACTATTCATATCAGTCATTGCTCCCTCGCCATGGGCCCTGTCTCAAGGACATTGAACAATAGAACGTTATATTTGCAGTCAGACCTGTGGGCATCTCCTCGCCGCCAGCTGATAACCGAAAGCGCCGCCCTTCGAATTCCTCATTTGCAACATCACGTCGAAAAGGCATCTGTGGCCGTTTGAAATCACTAATTATTCCATCGAGTGCGGCTGTGTGTGAAAATGGCAACTGCCTTCACCCACGAATGGGACGCCCCGCCCGTCGTTGCAACTCGGTACAGTGATGCATGAGGGCCCACCGTTACTCGAGTACTACGTTCCACTGACCCTTCACAAGTCTGTTCGCGACTGCACAGATAGAATGGGAAACAATGGGACCATAGCCGAATGAACATAACAACCAATCCAACACGCCCATCGGGTACAAATACGTGATAGCAATAGCAAGATACCATTCCCCGAATTGCAGCGTTGTGCGCGTGACGTGCTCGGCCAAAGGGGAGAGCAGTTTGCACAGGTGGAATGAATCACCACAGGTGGAGGCCATACAGCCTGAAAACACATGAATTGCACAGCCAGTCTCCTCCCACAACCACACCGAAATGCTACCGGCAGGACTCGCGATGTTGGCCCTGGGGGACCTGATAGCACTGCAAGTGCTCCGACTCCAAGAGGAAGACGAACACCAACTACAACCGGCCGCACGGAGGAGACGCAGGAGGAGGAGGAGGGCAAGGCCCACCAGCACAGCCACTACCACCACGCAGGCAGCCCGCAATCCCACGCCTCCGAGCACATCCGTTCAACCTCACTGATGAGCAGATCCACACCCTCTACCGTTTGGACCGGGACACCATAGCCGCCATTGTGGACATGACACAGGCTGACCTTGTCAGCATGATAGATAGCCCAACCGCCATCCCACCCCTACTGAAGGTGGTGTCTGTACTCCACTTCCTGGCCACAGGCACCTACCAGCACACAGTCGGACAGTTGCATGGCATTTTCTCAGCCACTGTTCTCACGGACACTATTGCAAGTGCTCGATGCCCTCCTGCAGCACGCAGACGACTACATCTCCCTACCACGCTCGGAGCAGGAAATTACAAACACGAAAGTGGGATTCCATGCACTTGGCGGCATACCGGGTTGCATTGGTGCCATCGACTGCACCCATGTGGAATTGGTCGTTCCACATGCCATGGAGGCCCAGTACCGCAACCGAAAACAATTTCATTCCCTGAATGTACAAATGGTGTGTGACTCCAACAGGATCATTACACATTGTTGTGCCCGATTCCCTGGATCAACCCATGATTCTATGGTCTTGAGGAACTCTACAATACCACGCTACATGGGGCGACACGCAGGGAACAGATCCTGGCTACTCGGTGAGTCTCATTACATGCATGATGATGTGGGGTATGTGAATTGGCAATGACCTGGCAGGAAGGGGGGGGGTGTGCGTACGTATCAATGGCATTCCACATCATACGTTTCTCGTCCACATACAGGTGATGCTGGATATCCACTGAAGAGATGGCTCCTCACACCAGTCCGGAACCCACGGGACCAGCATGAGGAGGACTACAACCATGCCCACTCACGTACCCGTGTAGTCATAGAACAGGCATTCGGCCTACTGAAGGGCCGTTTCCGCTGCCTCAGCAGGTCTGGCGGGGCACTCCTGTACCGCCATGAGAAGGTTGCAAAGATGGTGATGGCATGTGTCATGCTCCACAACATGTGCGTACGTAGAAATGTGCCCATGCCCCCTGACGCAGAACTGCAAGCACCTGATGATGGTCATGATGAGGGTGGGGATGTGGCAGCACCTCATGGAGTCTGCGAGGCACCGGAGGCCCGTGACATTCGTCAGCATCTCATTGATGTATGCTTCTAGCACTCACGCCTGGTGGCTGATACATGGACACGGGACTCGTGGCACTGCGTGTGTCTGGGACATGCACAATATGGACTGTACGCCTATGATGGCCTAGTACACAAAGATCAATGTCCACACATCTCATTGGTTGATCGTGCACTTTTTATGGCATATGTGATGTCATGTTGAACACCCTATCGACCCGCCACCCAAGTGAGCCCAACACACCCCCTCCACCCCCCTACCTCCCCCCCGAACACCAGTGTCCAAAGATGCTCATTGTCAGTGGGCTGTCGCTATTGCAAGCCCCCTCTGCTGGTATCAGGGGCACCCCTGCCTGTGGAGCGCAGGTTCCTTCCAGATCTACGTTGGGGGCTGCCCTGGACGGAGCTTGCAACGGATGATGTGTCTGCCTGCTCACGTCCATGCATGTCCCTAAGGGTTTGCGAGAGCTCAGTGAGCACACGGCGCACTGCGGCAAGTTCGGCACATACGTCCTTGGCCGTCGCATGCAGTTCCCCCCTGAGGCTCTCGGTGCTTCTCTCCATTTGGACTCTCAGGCTCTCGGTGCTACTCTCGATTTGGACTCTCAGGCTCTCGGTGCTACTCTCGATTTGTGCCCTAAGTGTCTCAGTTGATGTTTCTATGTCTGCCTTAGTGCCCCCACATTCATCAGCATGGTCCTTGAGGAGCGTGGCCAGTTGCTGCTGTTGTTCGATCAACTGGTCGAGGGACTGTTGCCTCTGCTGGGCCAAGGCCATTTGCGGGGGTGTCACAGAGGGGCTGTTGTCCTCATGTTGCATTGCCACAGGGCTTGTGGGGGATGGCCAGTCGTCGTCTTGTGGGTGCCCCTGCGTGGTATCCTCATGTTGTACGGGATGGGACAGACAGGGGGATTGGGACAGGTCATGGATGGATCTGACTTCGGCATCCCCGTTTTCTGTGTCGGAGCATGCTGCCATCAATGGGGTGTCACCTATGGTGCTGCTGCCACCGGAGGCAGTGCCTTCTGTGGCATCCATTGGGGGGACCTGTGGTGGTGGTGTTGTGGGCATGCTGGCTGCTGGGGTGCCTGTTGATGTTCCCTCCTCTGTGCTGCCACCTGATTTGTGCTGCTGGCGTGTCTTGATGCGTGCAGCTGAGGTGGAGGGTCTCTGGCCGTTGGTCTTGGCCCTCTTTGCAGGTGTGCTGGTAGGGGTGTCCTGTAGCTCGTCGTTTGGATCGGACCCTGTGGTGGAGTAGAGGAGGGCGAGGGTTATTGGTGGGTCTGTGGGAATTGGAATGGCATTGTATCACATGCATTGGGGTGGTACCTGAGGGTGATTTGGGCCGGGCCCTTGGAGGTGCTTTGATTTGTGTGTGGAGTGAGGGTGCAGTTGTTTGGCAGCCTGCAGTTAGGGTGTGCCTGCTGCACGTGTAGTGCGTGTATTGGGGGTTTTTAATTATTTATGTATTTATTGTGGGTTTTAACGTGCGCTATCAGGCCGATGTGTGTGGACGTTCTCCTGGACATGTGTTTCTGTTGCACTATGTGGACGCATGGTACTTCACATGGATGGACTGTGTGGATTTGGCATTGTTTTTCCTGGCCCACCTACCTGTATCTTCGGATGTCTGCACTCCTTTCTCCATCCCTCCGACTCCCTCTATGCTCTCCATTCCGATGGTGGAGGCACAGATTTCTTCCCAGGGGGTCAACTTGATGGGTGATTCAGGACCTCCCCCGGTGGCTGTGGCAATGTTGCGGTTGGCAGAGAGTATGCTGCGGACGCGTATCCGCAGGTCGTCCCATCGCTTGCGGCATTGCTGTGGGGTGCGGGGTGCGGTCCCCACCGCACTTACCCGCTGTGCCACCAGAGCCCATATGGCCTTCTTGTTTACAAGTGCCGTCCTGGTCATTTGCGTGCAGAAGACGACGGCAGCATTCTCCTGGAGGGTCTCTGTTAGCACGGTGAGTTCCTCACGGGAGAAGTGGACCTGCCGCTTGCGGTCGCACGCTTTCTTCGCTGCTTTTCCCATTATTCGTGGTTTCGCTAGGGTGGTTGACGGGTTGGGGTGTGTTTCAGGGTAGTGATTTTAGTGGTTGTGTGGTTTTAGTGTATTTATAGGTGTACGCCGGGTTGTTTCCCGTTCCGGGCCCATGTTTTAACTTCAGTTTCCGTATATTTCCGGCCACCGTACTTTCCGGTAGGCGCACACTGCGGTGACCGCTAAGAGGGGTGGCGGTATTGTACCTGGGGCGACGTACGGCGGCGGTGTGGGCCGTTTTGGGGTCATTTCCGCCATCGCGGACTTTGCACTTCCGCCATGCCGTGGTGCTCGTGCCCGATGGGTCGGAATGGGCCGCACTTTGCTCCTTCGTGCAATGGCGGAAACGCTATTTACGCTGTGGCGCTCCGGTCAATCGCTTTCCGCCAGGGTCGTAATGAGGGCCAATGTATTTAATAATCTCTTCTTATTGTAAAATTAAAGTCATTGATAACAAAAAAAAAGTCAGCTGTCAAGTGCTGGTATTAGTAATAGTGACTTAAGAAGAAACAATAATACCAAAAGTTATAAATGATAAAGCAACTGAAGAAAAACGCCTAAAGCAATGAAGAGAACCTCCAACTCAGTGGCCACTAGTTTCACCCAGAGGTCTTTTTCAAGGCGAAAATGCCTAGAATCATTTTTGTACTAGTTATTCAAGTAACTAAAATCACATATGGGGTAAGGCGGTAGTGCGTAGAGGATGAGGAGGTCCCAAAAGGTCATGCATGTAAAGAGACTAGACAAAAAGAAAACATGTGAGAAGTTATAAAAATACATTTTTATATAAAAATATATATATCAGAGCGTCAGTTAGTCTGCCCTCTGAGCAAAGATATGAGTGGCAATTAAATGGTTACAACTGACCAGTATAAGTGGTGATCCTTGTTTCTTTTCGTTTTTTCAATTAGTTCAGTAGCTAACAATTACATGTTGCTTCGTCCAAATAGCCTCATAATCTAGAAAACCAGCACAATGAAGATATGACAGTGCCATCACAATTGGCAGTTTATGTTTGGATATAATTGAAAATATAGCTGTATTGTCTTCTCTCTTTACATGCATGGCCTTTTGGGACCTCCACATCATCTGCACATTACTGCCTTACCTCATATGTGATTTTATTTGCTTGAATAACTCCGCTTTTCATCTGAGATTGTGTTCTGCGCTGTTGGTTGCTGTGCTTTGCCCAGGGGGGGGCATAGAGATTTGTGACCTATTGTGGGCTGATTCCCTAAACCCTGCACTCCTCTTCGTGTGTGTCTTTTCGGGCTGGGGAATGAGCACACCTCTCATGTGAGCCTCTATGTCATCCAATCTTAATTGGATGGGCACTAGAATGTCTGCTACTGCTGTTTCCACAGATGAGCCGAGCACTCTTTTCACACTAGACACCATGGACCGGTCAGGTTGCGATTGTACTCCTCCTACTGACGATTCAGGGTCAGAGTAGGCTGTCTTCTGAGCCATCCTTTTTCGAGGATATGGGGGCGTGCTTGTGAAACTCCTCAAACAGATCCCCCCAACAGAATGCCCCACCATAAAAAGATGCTTAGAATACCTGCCCTAATAATTTAAACAAATATCAAATGAATAGTGAGTAAAGGGGTACTAGAAAGAGAATGAAGCAAGACAGGAAAGAGCTTTTCAAGGGATGGCAGTTACCTATGGGTGCAATGGAGTCGGCTGGTTTCCTCAGTTATGCACTACAGATAGGAGTGTTTTCTGGGATATGTTTACTGTTACTTAGAGCTGGATTTCAGCAAAGGTTTCTAATTGTTTGTAAAGTTTTGTTTTGCTTATATCTAGCTGCTTGAGCTTCTACATCACAGAAAGGGAAGCATAATGCTCTGCTCCAGTCTGGACAAAGAATATAAAAATCTTACCTAAACCTCACAAATGACACAGGTCACCATGCAACTTGGCGGACCACTGCCACTCTACCTTGTGGAGCTGTACCTACAGCTTTTAGGGCAGGAAAAATAAAGGGCTTGTGACTGAAGGCCCTAAAAGATTGGAGAAAGAGAGAGGCCGCCCATAAACAGGGTCAGGCTATCCCCATGGGACCTGTCAGAGTCCCAAATGCTAAAACTGTATCAGCTGGACTCTCACAGCATCATCCAAATGCTCCAAATCATTAAGGAAGACCTTGAAAGCCAAATAACCATGTGCACTGCCATACCACCCTATTAAAGTTGGTTTCAGTACTCTGTATATTATTCGGCAACATGCTCCTTTCAACATACTTTTGTCAGGGTACATGGTCCAGCACAGCCAACATTCTCCTGCATACTCACACAGGTGTTAACAGGCCTCCTTCTACATGCAGAAGCACAAATTGCCCTACCTACAGCCCCAGAGGTCATCAATGCCATAAAAGGGTGATTTTACAACATTGCACAAATTATAAACGCCATTGGTACCCTAGACTTCACACAAGTGCCATTAGTTCCACCCCCTGCAAGGGAGTGTGTCTTTTGAAAACAGAAAAAACAGCAAAAACCTAATGTACAAATGGCATTTCATGTAGGTATGTCCATCACCCACTGCTGTGCTAGGTTCCCTGAGTCAAAACATTACTCCATAATACTGTGCAACATTACCCTGTCTGCATACCTGGCCACACATAGGGGACAGCAGACATGGCTCCTAGGTAAGAAGAACAGAGGGGGTGTTGTGGGAAGCAGGGAGGGACAAGAAAGAGTGCCTGGCAAGGAGGGCGCTGTGGCAAGAGCATGTGTGAGGTAAGAGATGGCATAAATGGTGTGGAAAAATGTGGGAGCTCCTTGACTGAGAATATTCTAAACAAGAATACGAACAGCAACCCCAGAAACATGTTCATGCCTTGTCTAGGGGTTGCTGTTGGCACTCTTGTTGAGATGAGAATTGCTTAGCATTTCATTGCTGGACTGGGACTATACTGATATGCAAATTAATATTTCTCCTCTGTTAAAGGTACAGTGAGCTAAAACGTGGTTGTATACCCGCCTGATAGAAACCATCCCATAGGACATTTTATTTGGTCATGTTCATTCTTAGTAGAGTAGAGATGAGAAGCTCTGATTGAGCGTTGTCAAGGATGTTCAACAACAGACTCTCATCAGTCAGGTTCAACAAGGTGGAGGGTGTTGCATTGGTGGAAACCGTGTACTGCATGAGGACCAGGGAACGCTCCTTTCTCTCCAATATGGCATACATAAATTGTAAACCTTGGTTAGTGGTGTCTGTGCTCTCCCTCATGTCCTGACCTAGAATGGCCAATGCACTCACCAGGCTGTCAACTCGTCCACACAGCCGTGAAAAATGCTATTACATATTTCGCGTCTGCCCGGTGTTTGGGCGATGTATGTGCTGAAGGAAGTGCTATTGTTTGTTCATGCAAAATGTCTTCCTGATGTTTGAGCCTTATCTCCATGTCGCGGACGTTGGTAGTAATATACTGGTATTCAGCCTCTTGAATGTCATCCAGTATGCCTGTCCGTCCCCCACCATGAGGGTGCATGTCATAATTTGGCGGGTAATCTTGGGATTCCAAACCTGTAACCCCTATGCCCACATATGTCACCTAATCCTGCACCAGTAGGTGTGGCAATTGAAGTAGCAGTGTCATCCCCTGTCATGTCTTCACCTGGACCCAGTAAAGTAGTTTGGAGGGGGGGTGAGCTAAATGACATCCTGGCTAACCTCTACAGGCACACAGCATTTCTCCATTGGTTGGGGAAACGTGTCTGGTTCTTCAGATGGGCCGGCCTGTGCAGACTTGAAAGTATTTGCTGCCTTCTCTGTGTGTGAAGCCTGAGCAGGTGGAACATCCTGCGCTGGCTGGGCAAATGGAATGGCATGTGCTGGCTGGGAACAGCCCTCTGCCTTCCCCGTCTCCCATTTGGTGGCATAGGTGGGTGCATCTATTTTACTAGCCTTTTGCCTGGTCAGTGCAGAGATTGCAGTGGTAGTGGTGCTTGAACATGTGGGGCCACTGATGCTTGCTGCTGTAGTTGTGGTGCCACCTGTTATTGAGCATGAGGCTCCCTCTTTATCACTGGTGGTGTTCTCTGTGGATACACATGAGTGGCATGTGGTTATTTGTTATGCTGAAAATGCATGCTAGCGTAAATGCAGTAGGTTCACCTGCATGCCTGACCGTTCTCTGATACCAAATTACCCTTTCATGTGATGCCTGGTATGTTATGTGCATTGGACACATCGCTGGATGTGATATGTGGTGTTGAGCACATGGCCACAGTTATGTCCCTTTGATTGTGGTGACTAGTGGGGTGTGTGATGATTTTCCAGGTATTGTCACTTCTCTCGAGGGGCGAGTCCTTTCCCATGAGGCTAGGGAGGTGTGACCGCTATCCAATAGTCCCCCTAGCGGTGCTTTAATATGGGAGGAACTCATGGGGAGGGACTCCCCCTCTGGGGACAAGGACGATTACCTAGGGTACTGCCCATTGAAGACCACCACATCCCAACCTTCCCTAACCTCCCCCTCCATTCCAATCCAAGCCATTTCCTTGAAAACAGACCCATGTATTATTGTAGTGCTCGGGATAACGAAAGAACTGAGACGAAAAAGAGCACAGAAAACAGGAACATCACTCACTGCGTTAGTACTGGTACGAGGTGGCCCCGAGATGGCCTGAAGATCAAAGCATCAAAAGCAACCAAGGACGTTGACAATCCTCCAGGGCGGGACTGGCAATATTGTATAAGAACAGATGATGGACGGGGCGTGGCGTGGCGGCCATGCAGTGAGCTGCTTGACTTCAGAGCTCCAGCAGATCCTGTAACGAATATTGTCATAACTGGCGTAATTCGCAAGTGTTTCGCAGCAGAACGCAGTGAGATGGTGTGGGAAGACCGGGGGTGCATCAGGAAAGAATCCTGAAGGAAACCGCAGGGGGACATCAGAGAAAACAGCGTGGAGAATAACCCAGACGCAGTGCATAAAATGGCGGCCATGAGCTGAGGCGCTTGCTGAGTAAGACCGGGGGGCCACGGCACTGGGAGAGACCCAGCACCGTAAACGGACACGGCCGCACCGAGGATGGCCATGCCACGGACGGTGGTGTATCAGAGGACACAGGTCTCACATACAGGTGGCTTGGAGTGTATCCGGCCCGAGGCAAGGGCTGCGGTACACCGGGGGCGGTGACAGCAGACATGGCACAGGACTCTGACCGCCAAGACAATTGGCAAGGAAGGCTGTCGGCAGGGTGGCGATTGAGCGGGACTACTGCCGTGGGCCTGGAAAGCGGGTGCCCCACGGACTCCGGGACCGGAGGGTGGAGTGTGCCCTGAACCTCAGTGTCACTACGGCTCACTGAGCGGGGAGCAGCAGCGCACCCACCCTTGGTGGCGGAAGGCCGTGGTGGTCTCCCGGGACGGCGCTGAAGAGCCTAGCGCCGGAGGTGTAAGGAAAGAAATTGCAGAGTCTGCCGGAGGAGGAGCGGGGACCACGAGGGAACCTTGGCATACCCACCTGCCTGGCGTGGACACCTGAACTGGATTTTGGATGTCTGGGAGCTGAATCTGCGGAGCGGGCAGCTGGAGGGCACCGCAACGCTGGAAGTATGGCGCGTACCAGAGGACACCAGAGATGACGAGGGTCCGGCATCGGAGAGCACTCTGGGGGGAATCGCAATCCAGCAAGACCCTGATCCTGTATGGCGGCGGGGCGCCCATATCCGCCATCATTGCATACTGGGGGCACCAGGCAAGGGTATTGGACTAGGCTTGCAGCCCGCAAGATTCCATAAGGATACGGGGCTGGGGCGAGACAGAGCCACCCACCACCCTACAATACAGTATCTGCAACATTGCGCCAGACAGACAGCAGCCCGGAGGTACAGCTACTGTGGGGTGCTCTCTGTGGCGCAAAGGGTTCTTTGGCATGACTCTCTACTAACGGCGCACAACGCTGGGAGGGTGGCGGACCTGAGGTCAAGGCGAGGGGGCTGTAACTGAGACTTGGCACCCTGTGACTCACCGTTGTAGCCCCTTCATACAATATTTTCAAGTTGGGCCAATCTGTGCGGTGCATCACAGACCCAAGCAGTCTTGGATAGTGCTGGAAGCCCATTTGAGTGGACCCTTAGCGAACTGGCGGAGCAATGCAACCCCCCCACCCCAGCTGCGCAGGGATCGGACAACCAGTGGAGGTGCTGGTCAGGTGAGGCCCCAGTGGGCAAATAACTGGGGCAAGATCAGGACACTTATCATAAGGAGCATCGCAGTTCCATTGAACCCTCAATGTGTAACAAGCCAGCGGGCACATGGGAGACCTGCACCACGCATTACCCTCCAACACCCAGCATCAGCACTAACGCGGAGCCAAGACCACGCCGCATGAGACCGACAGGGATCCATTAGACTGGCAAGCCATTGGGGAATAATGGGATCCGAGGGAGCAAACAGGTCTGGCCACTGGGGCACGGCGGACCCGCACAAACTGGGGCGTGGCCTGACGACACGTCCCCCAGCCTGCACCACGAGGAGGACACACCACACAGCCGTGGTGCACACAGAGATCCAGACTCAGCTCTACAGGACGGACCAGTGTTCGTTTGGGGTGCTGTAGGAGAGAGGCTGCCACGGGATACCGATATAGTGGTTCAGCATGGTGGCGCGAGAGGCCTACATGCAGCAGCGCACCAAGAATCTCCATGGGCCCAGGCCCGCACCGGAGACAGCTTACACCAGACACCTGGCAGGCACATCAAACATGGAGGTAAAGGCGATTTGCAGCGCTGGGGGGAACAGACTGCCTTTCTCCACTGTCGTCCAACCACCGAGAAGTAGACTATACCAGCGATCCCACTGCAGCATAGGGGGCCCATTGCCAGCGCAGATACTGTGGTGCTAAGAATGGTTCCCCCTAGGGTCCACCCCCTAAACAACTCAAGCAAGTGGGAAAACAGCGGAAAGATGTACACGGCCGCGTTCCACACTACAGTGCTGTCCACGCATATGGAATGATCAGCGAGCAGGGAAGGACCGTAAAGACACGTCCTGCAAGAACAACAAAGCTGACTCTGCACCCTGTGTGCCGGTTCCTGCCGTGGCCCGGTCCTGGGGAACAGTTGTAACAAAGGCAGCATCACTGCAGCAAACGCCTGCACATTGGTGTCGCACTCTGTAACATTGGACAAACTTATCATATTGCACAAATCAGGGCTGCATTAAGGGCCAGCCAAAGCCCTTGCCACTATTAAAGGCAGTCTGTACTGTGAAGCCAGCGGGCACATCAAGTGCAGAGGTATATGGGATTCATAGCGCAGCATGGGGACAAAAGGTAATGCTTGCAAAACAGGCAGTGAGTCATTACGTGGAGGCATAACCCGCGGGGTTCATGTGGTGCACTGAACTGTAGCAGCAGAACTGGGCTACCAGAAGACGTGGGAGAGCACAACCCACTCGCTGGACAATATAGGGGAACAGAAGGCTGAAGAATAGAGCGCACATCTAATGATGGAGGGATGAGTCTGGGATGAGAGCAGAGCCACGCCACAGACAGCAAAGAGGACATACTCCGCGGTAAGCTGCTCAGGGCAGAATTAAGGTTAGAGAAGACTGCCAGACGGGGGGACACACAACCCGCTCAAGATAAAGGAATGCCAGGTAAATCAAAAGTGGGCAGAGGCAAACAATCCAGCATTGAGCCTTTTGCCAGAAAGTCAGATAAGGGCCAACCTACTCCATCGGAGGCAACCATGGCCTCACCCAGTACAGTACAGCCGGAGGACAGCGAGAGCCCAATATTGGAAGCTATAATGGCCCTGAAGGCATCTCTGGAGATCAAGTTGGATACAGCTATAGCAGCCCTAAAGAAGTCCCTGGAAAACAAAATGGACACAGTGAGGGTGGACGTGAGCCTCCTCCGACAGGACGAGCGGACCCTGGAAGACCTTGGGGGCACGGTGGAATAACAGGTGCAAAAAAACACCACTGATGTTGCAACCACTCAGACTCAAATGTCAGACGTGCCCTGAAGGGTCAAGATCCTGGAACAGGGCGGAGGACGCAGAATGAAGGGCTCGAATGGATAATATTCGGATTGTTGGACTACCAGAGAGAGAAGAGGGCCAGGACCCTATGAATTATGTCAAGACTCTCCTGCTCCAGGAGATTGGGGCAGGGGTACTATCCCAAGGCATTGCAGTGAAGAGAACCCACAGGGCCCAGACCAGAAGACCCCAACCAGGAACCCCCCCCCCCACGCCCCGAGATCAATGATCGCAAGGATCATGAACTTCAAAGTGCAAGAGAAAATACTGATGTTCTCCAAAGAAGGGAGGACGATAACCAGGAACTCCTCCAGAATAACAATCTACCCGGACTATACAATCCTGGTGCAGAGACAATGAGCACGCTATGGCCCCACAAAGGAACGCCTCAAAGCTGCGGGTATACGTAACATGCTGCTATACCTAGCAAAAGGTGATACGAGGGGGCAGATCGCATTTCTTCGATACAACAGAAGACACCCAAGCATGGATGGACCAACAGGGCATCCCGCATGGTAGACCCAGGAATGCCGATAATGACACAAATCTACCCAGGGGGCAACATGAGTGAGACTGCCATGGAAAAGATGGTCCCGACACCATTAATACTACATAAGCCATATGGAATATAATTAAAGGAGCAACACGTGAAGGTATTGCCGCAGATGACGACAGGACACTCAACCCCAAGACTTTCGTTAGTCAGGATGCCAGTTTTAAGGCATCACGTTGCTGCGGGCCTGCCCCACCTCGGTGGGCAGAGCAAGAGAAGCAGCAGAGCCCGAGCAGGGTGAGGGAGGCTGGGTTTTGTTTAATAGTTAGTGAGTGGTTGGTTAGGAGGAATGAAGGCACGAGTGGGGGAGAAAGCACCAAGCAACAGGAACGAACCGCAAATGGCAGGCAAACAGACACATATCCCGATGGCGGCTACCGCGGAAGCACAACATGGTGGCACACTCGCAACACATCTAAATGTGTAAGACACAGCATGAATGGGGAGGGTCAGACCCACCCCATGAGGGAGAAATCAGCGGACGATGGAACAAGAATGCCCACCAGCAGACACAAGCCGACAGGCAGGCCTATGGGAACAGATGGGCCACAGGACAATGCAACTAAATGGGCCAAGAAAAAGCAGTCATAGCCACCTGGAATGTCAAAGGACTAAACGCCTATGTTAAGAGACAAAGGGTCTACGCCTGGCTGAATAGAGCAAGAGTACAGATTGCTATGCTGCAAGAAACACATTTAACTGCGGAAAAGCAAAGTAAGATAGCTAAGAAGGACAAATGTATAGCTCAACACACTCAAACTATGCCAGGGGAGTTCTGACATGGATAGCTCTGGGAGTTTCCTTCAAACTAATAAAACAAGAAAGGGACATAGAAGTTAGAATGGTGATCGTACACGGAATGTTGGAGAGCAAAGAGGTGTGCCTAATAAACACGTACGCCCCCAACCACGACCCAACAGAGTTCATTAAGACGATTACACCCCGGTTAGCCCCCTACAGAGGAGCGTCATTCATATGGGCAAGAGACTTCAACTGCCTGCTAAACCCGCAGGTGGATAGATCCGACAGCAAGCAGAAAAAAACAGCTCTGCCAGCCAGGCCCCTACAGAAGACTCTAGATCAGCTGGAATTGGAAGACGTCTGGAGGAAGGTACATGCCAATACCAGGGGATACACACGCTATAGCGCCCCACACGGCACACACACCCACATAGATTACTTTACGGCAGGGAGTCCCTCAGGAAATTCACTGGGACACATATTAAGGCAAGAACGCTATCCAACCACGCCCCGATAGTAGCAACATGGACATACACATACAGATGAGCCCCCATACCCACCTGGAGACTGAGGGCAGAGGCACTGTCAGATTAGGTCTTCCAAGAATATATCAGAGAGACCATCAAGGACTATTTTGACCATAATGTGGGGAGTGTGGACAGCACTGGCATGGTCTGGGAAGCTTTCAAGGTGGTGGTCAGAGGAGCGGTGATAGGGAAGGCGGGAGGACCCAGGGGATCCATTATGGCTGATCTGGGGGAAATAGAAAAGGAGATTGAACGGGCAGAAGCACGGGCAGGGGAGAAGGGGGAAGAACCGGAGGAGATCACAGGGCTGCGATTGCAGTGTTGCACAATCTGTGAAAAACTGGGAAGATTAGACTATGGGAAATACGTACAGAGACTACAAGCTGAAGGGGACAAGCCTGGCAGGCTCCTAGCCTGACTCACTAAAAAAGAGAACAGGCACGAACCGATAACCGCAATCAGGGATGAGCGAGTCGAGGAAGTGAGGACCCAAGACGAGATTAATGGGGTGTTCTCACGGTTCTATGAAGAACTGTACTCCAGGAAACAGGAAACAGAGGCAGAAGATATAACCAATTCCCTAGGGGAGATTGCCCTCCCCAGGCAATCGAAGGAGCAGGTGCAGACATTGGATGCGCCCCTTACGCTTGATGAGCTGACCGCATTGATAGCTGACCTCCCAACAGGCAAATCCCCGGGACCGGATGGGTTACCCGGGGAATTCTATAAGAAATACAAAGACACCTTGGCCCCACGGCTGCCAGAGATGTTTCAGGAGACATATGAGGAGGGAAGGTTGCCACAGAGCCGATCAGAATCGGTCATCATACCCATATTGAAACTGGAGAAGCTGCCTCTTGAGTGTGGCTCCTATAGACAGATTTCCCTAATCAATCAGGACTCCAAAATCCTGCCTGCAGCCCTAGCGAACCGACTCAAGTGGGTCATATCTACGCTGGTGCACGCAGACCAAACGGGATATGTGCCAAGGAGAAACACGACATGGAATCTGCACAGACTCCAGCGCGTTATTGAGAGCACGAACCAAGAACAGGGGGAACGCGCTGTGGCATTGCTAGATGCCATTAAGGCATTCGATTCAGTGAACTGGGATTGGTTCCTGGCGGCTCTTGCCTATTTTGGGATATGGTAGGGGTTCCTCCTTTGGATCCGACTTCTTTACAGGGATCCCAGAGCAAGGGTGAAAATGAGTAGGCACATATCGGAGGGGTTTAAGATTGGCAGGGGTACGAAGCAGGGATGCCCACTATCCCCGATGCTATATATACTGGCTGTGGAGCCATTTGCCGTTTTCCTCAGGGCTGAGTATGGGAATGCAGGAATAGAAATAGATGTGGTGGTACACTTAATTTCGATATATGCAGGTGACATACTCCTCTATGTTAGGAACCCAAGGGAAAACAAGCCAGACCTGCTAGAAGCACTGGGGCATTTGCCAGACTGTCGGGTATCACGGACAGCTACAGAGCCTAGGACTCACATGGACACCAACCACTTTCCGCTACTTGGGAGTGGACATACACCACAGGACCACAGTAACGCACACGGCTAATAAACAGGCGGCTCTAGCCAAAATTGAAAATGCTATGATGTTCTGGAAGACACTCCCACTGGGGATAATAGGAAGAGCAGCCTTATTGAAGATGACAGTCCTGCCCTACCTACTGTATTACTTTACTAATATCCCATATAACATTCCCAGGCCCTTCTTTGGACAGCTACACACACTGGAGAGAGTTGCTGTGGGGCGGGGGGAGGAACAGGATAGCACTGAACACACTACAGAGAGATTATGAATAGGGGGCGGGGTCAAGCTACCAGACTTTGAACGCTACTACCTGGCGGGACAACTCCAATTCGTTGTGAAATGGTTGGGGGATGACACATCTATAGATACATTGCTCTTTCAGCCAGCAATACGACACTATTATCTGAGGGAACTCCCATTGACAGACAAGGCTGTAGCCAAACCATTACCTACTATAGTTCAACTGGGCCTGACTCTCTGGAGGACAGTGTGGAAGATACAAGGGGCACGGGACCCCTACTCAAGACAAATCCCTCCGCGGGATTAGTCGACACTCAAACGGCATCCCTGACCATCTACCGCACGCTGTGGGAAGACAAGGGAGTGGCACAGACTGGAGATCTATGGAAAGAAGGACAGTGGGTGGATTTTCAGACCTTAATGGATGAACAGGACGTACACAGCGGACAATTCCTATTGTACAATAGCATGATACAGATGATCAAGAAGAGGTGGAGTTCATTGCCGGGAGAAGGAGACAGTGAAGGAGTACTGGATGTGTGGTACGATGTGTCGGAGGGAGGACACACGATATCGAGACTCTATGAACAGCTCCTGCGTAGCAATAATGAAAGGGCGTTGCAAGCGAGAGCTAGATGGGAAGAGGAACTCCATCAGACCTTCATTGATGGGTAATGAAGCAGGACACTTCAGTATACAAGAAAAGTCTCCAGAAATGCCAGATTCAAGCACATGAAGCTGTACCTCATGCAGAGGGCGTACCTCACATCCAAGAGAATGTCACACATGGGACACAAACAAACCCAAAGCTGCCCATGTTGTGCGGCAGAACAGGCGGATATGATACATATGTTCTGGTCCTGCCCGGTGATACTTAACTTTTGGGACACAGTGAAAATGAGGGCGGAGGCAGGAGGGATCCAAATGCAAGCATGGTTGCCGGAACCTTACCTCCTGGTGCTGTTCCCGAGGGGCGGCAAACAACGGACACATATAGCGAAACTGAAAGACCCAATGTGTATCCTGGCGAAACGCTGCATAGCGATGGCATGGAATTCGAGCACAGGGCCATCAGCAGAAATGTGGTGGGCAGACCTGAAAAACTTGACAATAGCGGAAACATCAGTGTAGACCAGAGCGACGCAGAAGGAAGACGGGGAGTGTGGAGCCAAACTACTTGCATGGAACTCTCTCATACAAGACCTGTTTAACAGCACAGAAGGGCAAGGCACGGTAGGCCCTAGTGGGCCGGAGGAGGATTGAACTCCAGGCGACAATGTGAGCGAGGGAACTCGGAGGAGGCTGTGGACATGCCGCAAGGGGCCTAACGCGGGAGCCAGGGATGATCAATACTGAACATGATGGACAGACAAGGAGAGAGCCAAGCCGATGCGCCATGGAGACAGAGGATAGAGTGCGGATCCCAACATGAAGTGCCGGTTGTAATGTAATGTTTGTTGTTGTTGTTGATGTTTGGTTGTTAAGTGTTGGAAATCAATAAAGAGTTTAAAAAAAATAGATGATGGACAAAGGAACTTGAGAAGCCCAGCCGGGTGAGGTAACAGGCGCAGAAACTCTCCAGAGCAGGAGTTTCATATTCTGTCAGCTCACCAGAGACAGGAGAAGCAGGACGCTGGTGAGCCGCTGAGGGAGTCCTTGTCGGGTCTGGCAGGAGCTGACCAAAGACCCAACCCAGCTGAGAGAAGCAGTGGTGTGACCTCCAGGAGGTGGGCTGTTTGGCTGTACAACGACGCTGAGCCCGTAAGAAGCTGGGAGCCGCAGCAGAATGTCCACTAGCCCCAGTCCCAGGAAGAACCAGAGATGTGCCAAGCGCCCAGAGAAGGTAGCGTGAGGAACAGGCATACTGGTAGGGAAATGGGGGTAGTGAGAGGGTTTGCGCTTAGCCCTTGGTAAACTCGTGATAAGACAAACTTTGTGAAGAGGGTCGCTGACCCCCATAGTGAAGAGTTGTGCATCAGAGGAGAGTTTCCTTGTCTCAGTGGTAGCCCCAAGGTCGTTGAACCTCAGAGAGAATATTTGTGCGTCCAGGAAATGTATCCTCTTTGCAGTGGCAGGGATAAGTTCACTGACAACCAGAGAAGGGTCTGGGACCCCAACTCCAGCGAAGCAGACCTCTGAGAAAATCTTCCTCGTTACAGTGGAAGAGAAAGGTCCACTGAAACCCAAAGGAGGAGATGGAACTTTGCTACTATCATGAAAGAATGGCAAAACAAAAAGCAAGTTAACAAATGCAGATATGAACTTTCAACCACGAGGAGAAGGGAGTCATTCTCCTGGAGAATGAACTTTCTGGTGAGTTATTCTTTTGTTGTAGTAGGGATAGAACCGGTTGTGACACAGGATGGTGAGTTTGATTTTGATGGACATTCTTACAGCTCCTTTAGTTTTAGCGTGATGCAGGGAACACCCTCTCAGAAGATAGGGATAGAGAGGGTTTCCTTTTACTATAAATAAAAGTGTATAGCAATAATCATGCCACCCTTGTGTCAGCTTCCTTCTTCGACACCCTTACAGGCGCCATGCGGCAGCAAAGGGCAGGAATCATGCTTTTGGTTTTTGGAAGTCATGCTGTCTTTATAAGTGCTATTAGAACGTACATGGTGTGTTCTTTCTGTGTATTACATACTGTAGGACCCGTCTTCTTCTGGCCTTAATGTGTGGCATGGTCATGGCGGCTCTGCTATGTTATCTTACTATTGGCAGGGTGCACATCCACTTTATGCTACACCGGTCTTTCACCTTGTGCACTGAAGTCTGAGCATCCCTATCCATGGTATTGATAACAGACTATGTTGCTCATTAGGACTTCGGCGGTATACAATAAAAGTGGTGGTAACGGAATTACCGCCACTTTTAGCACACCACTGAAAATAGAGTTGCTGCTAATTCCACTGGTGGAATTAGCCCCAGTGGAATTAGCGCCAACATCAGGTGGAATTATTATCGCCAAGATTGAAAAAAACAGCATTTCCACTGTATCACAAGTTCAAATACCTATGTAATACTGCTGAAAATGGGAGGTAATTCCACCAAAAACACAGTGCAGTTACCTCGGAGGTAAATGCATAGATCTGATGGAAAACACGTCACAGGTGCACCCAATCCACTCTGAAAGATTACAAAAGATCTGCACCTGACCCAAACAAACTTTCCAACACCATGCTGGCTCTAGATGTCGTAAACTGGGAAATGCAGCGCCTCCTGCTCTACTTTGAGCTTCAGAGGCAGGAACAGCAGCATAGGGCACAGAGAGGAGAAGGTGTTAGGGAGAATTCTCTGTAAAGACTAATTTCCCAAACCTAGTGAGTCCCCCAGCAGCTTTGCTGGATTTTTGGGGTTTATTTATTTCTCCTGCTAAGAGAGAGACTCTTTTCCTCCCACTCTTAGACATGATTTGAGGTGTTCCTTTGACTTTGTTTGTGTTTATGGGCTATGGGGTCCTTTACCCCATAGGGTTTCATGTGTTTTTGGTATGTGGGTTACACAGCACCCTGCGTGCAGTAACCCAGGGGTGTCGTAGCGACCCCCAAACATAGACTCCATACCCTGGGACTAACTACTGTCTCCCAGAGCATGTAAAGTCACCATTGACTTTACTAGTCTCAAATTGTGAACAGAACCAGTACAAACCATCATATTGTGGACGTACTGGTCGGGGCAATTCGATTGCCCCGGAGTCTGTTGTTCGAGGGGGCACTGTCCAGTCCCCTCCGACCGAGTTGTTTAGCAAAAGTAGTGGATACTACTTTTTATATTCGACCGCGAATATATTCCTATGGGATTTTCCCATTGTTTGAGGATACCACTTTTTAAAATAGCCTCGAACATACCGCCGGTTTATTAAATTAAATTAATATAAATTGGCGTTTGTGTTCGCTTCTGTGACTCCAACCGAAGTCGAGCCCTTTGTTCCACTTTTTGTCGGGCTTCTCCACAGAAGCCTCCAAAAGTGGTGCCACTCTGTCTGGGTACCACAGGGGGTGTGGGAGGGGGTTTAGGCACCCTGGACTGAGTTGCCTCGGCAACTCAAGTCGCACTCTTGTGTGATTGGCCCAAGTGGTGAGCCGCCCGGCTCACCACTTAGCATGTTTGATTGACAGCTAGGCTGAATGAATGGGGGTTTTCTGCATAAAAGCAGGGCTTTGGGGACTGGAACTTCAGAAGTCGTCACAGGACCTAAAGAATCCGAGGAGAGAGAAGCTGAGCCGACCTGCAACGACGACACCACTGGTGGAGCCCTGCGAAACAGTCTCGCCACTTTTCCCGACGACAGAGGAGATCTCCAGTCCAGAGAGTATTCTTCCTTTGACTGGTGGGGATAACCAGTTTGCCCATCTTTTCGCCTTCCTGGACGATCTCGTGGCCGCCTTGCCCGTGCCAAGCACCCCGGCAACCGGAATACCACGGTTTACCACTACCGCGAAGAAAAGGGTGGTACCTTGTAACCGGGAAACTCCACGGCTGGTTTCTTCCCTGGCAGTGTAGCGACCTTCAGCTTTTCTCCTCTTCCTCTGGACGAAACACCGACTTGCGCCCGCTGCCAGGAACAACTGCCCCCGCTGGAGCGTTCTTCCTACTTTCAGGTACTGTGTCCTGCCTGGCTTCCCTTGCGACAGATCGTTCGGGTGACAGTAAATCCTTGACTTTCTAACCTGGGTTAGCCTGGGACCTGTTAACTAACTTTTCCTGACTTGATCTCAATTTTTTGTGAACTTTCTACAAAGACTCTTTGGGCATAACCCCACTGTGTGATCCCGGACACATTTCCCTTGCTCTCTCTAAGAGTGGGCCTGCCATTTGAACTTCCTTGCTCTCCAGTAGACTTTACCTAACCTGCCTCACTGTGGTTCTTTGAAAAGTATTGAAATGTATGTGCTTTCATAACTCTGCCTTTTTCCCTCCCTTTTTAATAACTTATTAGAGTACCATCTTATGTTAAGCGCTCACCTCGGTCAGAAAATAAGTGGTGTTTCTCATTAATACTTGTCTAATAGGTAATTAGGGTTGTATATATATAGTAGTAACTGTGTGTTGAATTTACTTACCTCTTTGTGCTAGTGTAATTTACAAGTGTGTCTTTATATAAATAATTATATACTTTTACACCAAAGCCCTGGTCAGTGTTTGCTTGTGCTACTGTATCTCTGTACCTATTGTGTATACTCTATATACTGCCTAACTCATCTTGAGAGAAGTCTGACTGCTCAGCCACAGCTACCAGGTAAATCTGGGTGGTACAGACTGCTACTAATCGGGTTTACTGCCAACCACCTGTAGTCCTAAATCATTTGCAGTGGTCCCTAAGGGAACTGCACAGGTGTCTGCCTAACAGAAGGCTATGCCATGCAAGGCGTGTTCACATTCCCCGGGTCATGCCCTCACCCTGGACATTAACTCATATCCAGCTGATTATGCTGTACCGGCTGGGCTTTGCAAGAGGGGATTGGTCATTATTGAACTCTTAGCTCCAGTCTGCCCTCACTGTCTTCGGATTCACACAGTAAGACTGTTGCTTTGCTTTTCTGTGATGGGAAAGTGTTTTATTACCCTTGATTTTATTTCCTTTAAGGTGCTGCCTTACCCACACCACGGCGCGTGACTGGGCGCGGCATTTCTAGCACACATGGAATCCATTCTGTTTTATTTTCTTATTATTATTTTAGTTTGGCCTTATTTTTCTTTCTTATCATCCTCTGGTGAGAGGGTTCCTGGCCTCTCTGGATGCCGAGGCTTGCACTCGGGTTACAAGTCCTGTTTTTGTTTCTTACTCCCAAGCACCATTTGCCGGAAGTCCCACCCCCTGGCTGGCCATCACAGGAGGACATTGGTCTTTGTAACATAACATGTGTAGACATAACACCTATGGCACCAGACAGTGCAGCGATGTAGAAGTTGCGCCAGAGTGAAGCCCGTCTGGTTTCTGGCTGGGCCCTCTGGCTTTTCCTGCTCCACTGATCTTCACTATTTGCAGTGTCTCCTGACACTGGCGCCTTCAAATACTGCTTTTTGTCTGCCGTTTGGGGTGACTAGCTCGGTCGCCCTGCACAAAGGCAATCTTACTAACACTTCTATGAATGTTCTGCTGCTTAACTGTCGCTCCTTAGTGACACATGCTGCAGGTGTCTTTCATTTACTCCAGGACCATAGCCCTGATCTGCTCTGTATTACAGAGACATGGCTGTCCGATACCTCAGCGCCTATCTTCCCTTAATTTCTGCCTGATGGCTACAAAATCCTCCATTTCGATCGAATTGCTGTCCATGCTGCTGTGGGGATAGCTTTCATATTTAGGACTGCTCTCCGGATAACCCCTCTGCCCTTAATACATGAGTTGGGGATGGAGGCTATGCTGGTGCACCTAGTCTCGTCCGCCTCTGAATCTTTAAAAAAAATTTTAGTCTATCGCCTTCCTGGCTCTTACGCGCTATTCCTCCAGCCTTTCCTGTAGCTTATAGACTCACTGCCTGGGTGAATTTAGTACGAGGCTGAATTTGCCTCGGCCTCCGATGTTAGGCCAATTCTGTGAGACAGTTCTTGATATTGGCTTAACTCAACTTGTGGTTGAGCCTACCCACCTCTGTGGGGTTATTTTAGATCTGGTCTTCTCTTCATTCCCTGATTTGGTAATTCTGCCTCTTTTTCTTCCTATTCCCCGGTCTGATCATTTTCTGGTCTCATCCTTGGTATCCCTGAGATCCCCTCTTCCCATACCAACATCATGTTCAGTAGTGAAAAGAAACTGGCACAATGTGAATATTTCTCACCTGGCGCCCGTGGTCATGACTAATTGTCCAGCCGAAGGGCCCACAGATCTGTCTCGCCTGTCCCAGGCACTTCTTAAGGCTGCTGATTAACTGGTGCCTCTGAAAGTGGTTCAATTGCGTCACCGCCCCTCCCAACCCTGGTTCTCTGCCGAACTTAGACTGGCTAAACTAGGGCTGTGTCAGGCTGAACGTGAATGGGATTCTTAGTATTGCCTGGAGGCTAAACTGCTTTTTGTCTCCCAGTCCAAAAGCTACCACTCGGCTATTAAAATGGACAAGCATCGGTTTTTCACCTCTCAGATCTTCATCAATCCAAGGAGCTTTTCTCGGTTGTTAAGTCATTTTCATCTACTGCTCGCTTTCTGACTGCTGTGCCAGCTTCCCAGTCGCAGTGTGATGTTTTAGCCACTTTTTTCCACTCTAAAATTGAAAACATTTGTCATCATATACAGCTTTTTCAGGCCTCCATAGTCTTACAGACTAATTCCACCCCTGTGCCTGTTACCCTGGGATGCTCTGCCTTTCCGGTGTTCACTAAGGAGATTGTTTTAGCTGCCATTTCCCATTTAAAATCTGCCGCATCCTCAGATCCTGTCCCTTTATTTGTTTTAAAGGATCTTATGCCTGAAATCACCCCTCTGGTGACCCAAGCTATTAATCTCTACTGTGGCTCGGGAGTTATTCCAAAGGAACTTAAGCAGGCCATCGTGCTCCCTCTCTTGAAGAAGCCGTCACTGAATGCTTCTGTTCTTTCTTACTTTCCCCCTATCTCATTGCTTCCTTTCTTCATGAAACTACTGGCATCTCTTATTTCACCTCTTTTATCTTCTTTCCATGAGAGTTCCTCTGTACTTGACCCCTCTGCCCCTCTGGTTTCCATCCCAGGAGGGAAACCAAGAGCATGCTAGTCTCAGTGATGGATGATATGGCCAGGCTGGCTGTTAGCGTGGGGGTGGAGGAGTTGGGGCCCGGTTCTTGCTTGATCTGTCAACAGCCTTTGACACCGTGGACCACGCCCCTGCTTCTCGCCCGCCTGGCCTCATTCGGCCTCTTTAGTCCGGTCTTGGCTTGGTTTACCCTTTTTTTGACTGGCAGGTGCGAATCAGTCTCTCTCTCTCCCTATTTCTTTCCTCTCTGTATTCTTTTTCCTGTGGGGTCCCCCAGGGCTCCGCCGTGTCCCGATGTTATTTAACATCTATATTCAGCCACTGATTGTCCTCATCCGCTCCCTCTGCTTCAGGTGCCACTTGTATGCTGGCGACACTCAGATCCTGGTCCGATTAGATCTTGACTGGAGTGGGGTGTCGTATCGTCTGAGGGATTTCCTGCTGGCCGCGGGGGATTGGATGAGTGCCAATTGGCTTAAGCTGAATGGGGACAAGACAGAGGTTCTTGTGGTTGGTACCTCTCCTAATTCCAGTCCTTGGTTCTCTGACTTCTGGCCTTCTACACTGGGTGAGTTTCCGGTTCCAGTGACGGTGGTGAAGAACTTGGAGGTCTACTTCTCGGCATCTCTGTCCATGGCCCCGCAAGTTAGTGCTGTCTGTCAAACTAGGCTCTTTATATTGAGGGTTCTGCAGAAAGTTCTGCCCTTTCTTCCCCCTCCTCTGCATCCTGTGGTCGTCGCCTCTCTTGTTTCCAGTAGGCTAGATTATTGTAATGCTCTGTATCTGACCCAATCAGCTGGCCTTATCCATCGGCTTCAGCTGCTTTAAAATCTGGCCGCCCAGGCAGCCACAGACACTCTGTATGGCTCTCACTTCAGCCCTGTACTTCATTGCCTGCATTGGCTCCCGGTAAAAAAGTCCCTATGCCTCGTTCATCGGGCCTACCATGAGGTTGGGGCAGATTTTGTTTGCGATACATTTCATTCCAATTTACTCTTACGTCCCGTCCCCTTTCCTCCATACTGCATGGGCGTCCCTTCCTAGGGATGGGAGACAGAACCTTTTTCACCAGAAAAACCTTCTTCCCCTTTATATTTAGGGGCGTGCATGGGTGCAGCCTTGGGAGCATGCGCTACCCTGACTTAGCCCACCGGCGCCACTCCTCAGTTCCCTTTTCCGTGTCAATGGGAACGTGTCAATTTCACCAGAGCTCCTGGGTTTGTCCTTGCTAAGTAATACCACTTGCTCTTCCCCAAATTCTTATTCTATCGTTTTTTCTTTTGTCATCTAGGTACTTGGTCCCCAGCGCATGTCGACCTTGGATGGCTTCTTCAGGTGTCCAACCTGCGAGGAGCTCTTCCCCACGTCTGACCCCCACGCTCTTTGCCTCCGCTATCTTGGCCCTGACCACGGCTGGGAAGGTTGTACTGCGTGCGACACATTGACCCCACGCGCACTCAAGAACAGACTAGCTAGGTGGAGGGAGCTCTTCGAACGATCGCCCGCAGAGGACTTGAAGAACTTCGTCAAGCAGAGATTGAGGCCCTTCCTGAGGAAACGCCAGAGCGGGAGGAACCTCTCGGGTTCTGGTACCAGCACCCACACCGAGGCTAGCCCAGCTACCGGCCTTACGGCAAAGGGGTCATCAGATCCTTCCGGAATCAATGCCGAGGGACCACAAGGTTCTTTTACCGGGTGTACACCTGAAGGGCTACACCCTAGAACCTGCTCTATGTCATAGGGGGCGCCTGCACGCAGCACTACCAGCGACAGCACCGAGGGCCGTATGCCTTCCAGGTCTAGATCTGAGGTGCCGGGTAGGTCTCTCCCTCCACCACCAAGAGTATTGGAGGAGGCCGAGCCCAGGGAGCCATGCACCACGACTTTGGCACATGGCTCGCAGCTCGACAAAATGGCTGCTGGGCTAGACAACATGGCCGCTCGTCCGATGCCACTCCTAGGAACAGAGGAGGGGGGCGAACGAGTTTCGAGGTGGGACTGGTGTTAACCAGGTACGTGGCCTAAAGTGTATCCATCAGCGGTGCAGGGCAGGTTCCCCCTGCTACATAGGCAAAGTGCACTCTGGCCCCAACAGCCCCCAGACACTCCGTCAATATCTCCTGCCACTTCTTCAGCCTCCGAAGACAGGTTCTTCTAAAGGTTCCTGGCGCTGCTGCGAACCCCAATATTGGGGACATGTTATGGGATGCAGTCAAGGACTTGCTCCCTCCGGTCACCCCACCGGCTCCCATAGCCATTCCTCCCATGGCTCCGGCTCCACAGGCCCCAGTGCAACCCCTGCTGCCCCTGCCGGCCCCTTTGAGCCAGCTCCCTTGCCAGTTCAGGCGGTTCCCCAACAACCTCCGCAACATCTTCCGGCTCTGATCCCCACACCGCAGCCCACAGCGCCCAGCACTGGACCAGATGGACACAGAGGAGGAGGACGATCCTGACACGCTGTCATCAGCGAAGGCCTTCCACGACAGGCTTGCGGGATTGGCAGAATATTTGGGCCTTCCTCAACCCGAAGTAGAGCAGCCCGAGGTGGGGGTCTTTGCAGAAGTCCTCAACCTACTACCCCCTACCAAAACGGGTATCCCAATGCAAAAAGACGTTGTTGCCTTGGCAAAAAAAAGCCCTCCGCCCAACCTGTCAATAAGCGCCTCAACGCCAAGTATAGATAGGCGGAAGGTGATCCACTCTTGCTGTCGACGCTCCCTCAACCGCATTCTTCAGTGATCGCGGCAACGTCACTGTACTCTAAGCCTCAGTCGCCCTCGGCCTCCTCGTCCTCATCACTGCTAGGCAAGGAGGAGAAGATCTTGGAGGCGTACGGGAGGAAACTGTACGCCAACACCTCCCTGCACCTGCGTCAAGCCAACGCAGATGCCATGTTGGCAGCTGCTAACCAGAGGCTTTGGTGGGAAACAGCGGACTTCCTTCCAGAACTTCCGGTGCAGAGCCAGGCATGCTTCAAGGTGGATCTAGGAGAAGTCAAGCTGGTTGCGTAGGACATCATGGAGTCCACGGTGGCCCACATTGATACCTCTGGCCGGGCCATCTGCATCGCCACAGACATGAGAAGGACGGCCTGGCTTCGGGCTACTAAATTTAATCCTGATGTCCAGGAATGCATATTGAACCTTCCGTTCGAGGGTAGTGACCTCTTCCACTCTACCACCGATGAGGAATTAGATAAACAGACAAACAGCTTGCAGACTGCAAAGTCTTTATCTATCCTGAAGAAGGCCATGCCCAAGGCATACACCCAGTCGCATCAACACTCCGACAAGTGATGTTTGTTCAGCGGGTTCCGGGGCTTCTAGGAACGGAGGTTAAGACAACCTGAACGCTCACCCAGTCAGCACCGGCGCAAACAACAAACCGGGGTGGGGGTTGGGCAAAGGCTTCTTCCAGTCCCCCTCCTCAGCAGCAGCCCCAGAAGGAAAAAAGGCATGACGCGTCCCTTCGGGTCCACGCGTCTCCAGTGGGGGGCAGGCTTGCCTTTCACATGCAATTTTGGTGCCAGAACTTTGCGGGCCCCATGGATCCTCTCTGTAGTATCCTCGGGGTACTGCCTGCCGGTCTCTTCTCCTCCTCCTTCCTCCCCTCCACTCCCACAGACTGGTACAGCAACTCTGTTGGTCGGGAGCCAGGCAGTGGAAGAAGTCCCAGCCTCCAAGAGAGGACTGGGATTGTATTCCAGGATTTTCGCCATACAAAAGAAGAACCAGGCTGGCCTCAGAGTTGTGTTGGACCTATCCGCCCTCAACCTCTCCCTCACTCTTCAGAAATTCAAGATGGTAACACCAGCACTTATTGCGGAGACACTAGACAGGGGAGACTGGATGTGCTCCCTGGATCTGAAGGACACCTATCTGTACATCCCGATTTGGCATCCACATCGCTCCTTCCTGCGCTTCAGGATCATGGGCTGCCATTTCCAGTACAAGGTGCTACCCTTTGACCTCAACTCTGCCTGCAGGGTATTCACCAGACTCATGAATGTGGTGGCAGCCCTCCTCAGGGCCCAGGACCACCACGTCTACCTATACCTGGACGGCTGGATCGTCAGTGTGAGATCTCAGAGGGGGGGTTACCCACACTTCCTCTGCACTTATGAGCACTCTCCATGACCTGGGTTTTACGATCCACCTCAAGAGGTTTCAGCTGAGCCCACGCAGAGCCTCACCTTCCTGGGCCTCATCTGGGATATGAGCTCCTAGAGGGTCTTTCCCTCAGAGGACAAGATTACGGCCATCAAAAGCACCACTACGCACTTCCTTACCATACCAGTGGCCTCGGCCTGGTGGTACAAGCACTTACTGGGTATCATGGCCGCGGTTCTACAAGCACTTACTGGGTAGCATGGCAGCGGTTCTACTGGCCGTGCTGCACACGAGACTCGGGAAGAGGAGGTTACAGCTGCACTTCGCAGTCTCTTGGAATGAGGAGACGGGCTCCCAAGTGGAGCTGGTCAGCATACCTCCTTCTCTCCACTCGGACCTCACATGGTGGTCCAGGAACTGCAACCTACGGTCGGGCAGGCCCTTTCGGCAGCCACCCCTGCAGGTCATCATCACTACGCACTCCTCCCTGGAAGGCTGGGGAGCCACTCTGGACAGCCACAATGTCCACAGAGGCTGGACCCGGCAGGAGCAGGAATCACATATCAATTGGCTGGAGCTCAGGGCCATCTGGCTAGCCCTCAGAGCTTTCCTTCCGCTCATTGGAGGCAGGACCGTCCTTATCCAGACCGACAACTCCACCAGCATGTACTATGTCAACAAGCAGGGGTTACCAGGTCCCCTCCGCTGTGCAGGCTAGTGGTCAGTATGTGGGAATGGGCCCTTGAGAACAACATCTACCTTACGGTCATCCACCTCCCAGGTAGGTCAACTTGGAAGCAGACAGGCTCAGCAGACTGGGAGCGGACAATTACAAATGACAATTGAACGACCAGGTGATGCAGGTGGTTTTCAACACATGGGGCCACCCTGAGGTGGATCTATTTGCCTCCTTGAAGAACAGGAAGTGCCATCAATTTGCGTCTTGGCAGGGGCAAGGCCCTGGCTCCTTGAACGACACATTGCATATTCATTGGGAGGGCATGACAGCCTATGCCTTTCCTCCCACACCCCTGATCCTGAGGAAGCACAATGCAATTGAACGCATACCTACACTTTGAATGTCACCGTTCAACACTGCACAAAGACAATGCAATACTGTTTAAAAAGTAATGCCATACAATATGGTAACCATGTATGTGAATCCATAATGGAAGGAACACAGACACTGCAAACATGCACTAGAACATCTAATCACACATCAGGGAACATACATGAAAGCAAGGCACAGGCCTAACAAGGCAAGATGCATTCTGCTATGCCAGTCACAGACAATGAAAGTAACGACTGCTGGTTGTAAGATGTTTGCATGGTGTAACACGACAATGCACATGTTCCCCCCATAGTAAATGACTCTACATTCAATTACTGGGATGGAAAAGCATGTTGTAAGACAGTTTATGAAAAATGCATGCACACAGTGTCCATCAACATGCCATTAGAAAAGGCAATACATCTGCAATGCACTGTGACTGACACCTCTGACCTTTGCCTTTGCAGGTGACTCTGGAAAACCCCAGCTACCATGGCTAATGACACCTCTGCACAATCCACGTACATCACAGAAGGTAGCCTACAATGAGGCACACATCAGGACCAGGCTGTGCATAGAGCAGCCCTTTAGCCTGCTGAAGGGTCGTTTTTGGTGTCTACACTGGACCTGAGGAGCCTTGATGTACAGGCCAGAGAAGGTTGGACAAATATTACTTGACTGTGCCATGCTGCACAACATCTGCCTCAGGCAAAATGTCATCCTGCCCCCTTATGAGGACATGCCACGCTCAGAAGACAAGAACTCACTACCTGCAGGTGCAGTGCTGCCACACAGTGAGCAGGAGGAGGGAAGGGATCGTTGTCTGGTGCGGCAAGAACTAATCGACAATTCTTTCTGAACACATTGATAATCACCCGTTGTTCACCTTTGTATATAGCCATTTTTTGAATACATCACATTCACACCAAAAGGATTGTCCTAGCATTGCTTCAAGTGAACTAGTATTTAATAGTTAAGTGTCAAAAACATGCATCCCCAATACCCCCCCGACCATCCCGACACCTCTCCCCACCCACCTCCCTCATCCCAACACACTAGCCCTAGCATCCCTCTCTACCCACCTCCCCATCCCCAACACACCATCCCAACACCCCTCCCCACCCACTTCCCCATCCCCAACATCCCTCGATCCCCAACACCCTTCACATCGTACCGCCCGATCCCCTACACACCATCCGCATCACTCCTCCCCACCCACCTCCCCATCCCCAACACCCCTTCCCTCCCACCTCCTATGAAAATAGTGTCATGACATGTCACTTTGTGGGCTCTTGCCCTCAACAGCCTGCTTGGGCAATGTTGGGGTCAGATGGTGCAATGAACACCAGGTTGGGGTCCCGGGCAAGGACCCCTTAGTGGGAGTGACAGAGGTGGAGGGCTTGGATTCCTGGCCCCGGATTTGCTGCAATGTCAGGAGCATGCATGAATGCAGGGAATCGGCAAAGGCTGGCATGCTCTCGTGTGCTCCCTCATCCTCTGCCCATCAGTAGTGATGGCAGTAGTTGATTGGGAGAGCTGCTGGCACTGTTGGTCCAGGGACCTGGAAATCCTCCTGGATGATCCTTAGACACTGTCCTTGATGCTCTGCATGTGCTGCACCTGCAGCTCGGCACGGTTTTCGATTGACAAATGCCTCTAGGGTAAGACATCAAACCTCTCCCAGATTGCAGCCAGTACGTGCTGTGCCACAGTGTTAGGGAGAATTCTCTGTAAAGGCTAATTTCCCAGACCTAGTGAGTCCCCCAGCAGCTTTGCTGGATTTTTGGGGTTTAATTTTTTCTCCTGCTAAGAGTGAGACTCTTTTACTCCCACTCTTAGACTTGATTTGAGGTGTTCCTTTATCTTTGCATGTGTTTTATGGGCTATGGGGTCTTTTACTCCATAGGGTCTCATGTGTTTTTGATGTTGGTTACACAGCACCCTCTGTGCCGTAACCCAGGGCTGTCGTAGCGACCCCCCAACATAGACTCCATACCCTGGGACTGACCACTGTCTCCCAGGGCATGTAAAGTCTCCATTGGCTTTACTAGTCCCAAATTATGAACAGAAACCAGTACAAACCATCATTTTGTGCACGTACTGGTCGGGGCAATTCGATTGCCCCGGGGTCTGTTGTTCGAGGGGGCAGGTCTCCGTCCCCCCTGATCGAGTTTTGGCTGGTGGCAGTGGATACTACTTTTTATATTCGACCGCAAATATATCTCTATGGGATTTTCCCATTGTTCGAGGCTACCAACTTTAATTATTTAATTCTTATAGCCTCGAACATACCGCCGGTTTATTTATTTAATATTAATTCCCCGGTTGGCATTTTTTGCCAGAACTCGATTCTAAAATGGTGTTTGTGTTCTCTTCTGTGACTCCAACCCAAGTCGATCCCTTTGTTCCACTTTTTGGTGGGCTTCTCCACAGAAGCCTCCAAAACTGGTGCCACTCTGTCTGGGTACCACAGGGGGTGTGGGAGGGGGTTTAGGCACCCTGGACTGAGTTGCCTTGGCAACTCAAGTCGCACTCTGGTGTGGTTGGCCCAAGTGGTGAGCCGGCCGGCTCACCACTTAGCATGTTTGATTGACAGCTAGGCTGAATGAATGGGGGTTTGCTGCATAAAAGCAGGGCTTTGGGGACTGGAACTTCAGAAGTCGCCACAGGACCTAAGAATCCAAGGAGGGAGAAGCTGAGCCGACCTGCAACGACGACACCACCGGTGGAGTCCTGCTGAACCGTCTCAACACTTTTCCCGACGACAGAGGAGATCTCCAGTCCGGAGAGTCTTCTTCCTTTGACTGGTGGGGATAACCAGTTTTGCCTTCTTTTCACCTTCCTGGAGCATCTCACGGCCGCCTTGCCCGTGCCAAGCACCCCGGCCATCGGAATACCACGGCTTACCACTATCGCGAAGAGAAGGGTAGTACCTTTTATCCGAAAGAACTCCGTGGCTGGTTTCCTCCCTGGCAGTGCAATGACCTTCATCTTTCCCCCACGGCGAGACCTCCTCTTCCTCTGAACGAAACACCGACTTGCACCTGCTGCCAGGAACAACTGCCCCCGCTGGAACTTCCTTCACACTTAAGGTACTGTGTCCCGCCTGGCTTCCCTTGCGACAGATCTTTCGGGGTGACAGTAAAGCCTCGACTTTCTAACCTGGGCTGGCCTGGGACAACCTAGCTAACTTTTCCTGACTTTAATTTCATCCTTTGTGTGCAAACTATCTACAAGACTCTTTGGGCATAACCCCACTGTGTGAACCTGGACCCCTTCTGCTTGCTCTCTCCAAGAGCTGTGCCTTGCAATTGACTTCCTTGCTCTCCAGTAGAACTCTGCCTATCCTGCCTTACTGTGGTCCTTTTAAAAGTATTGAAATTTGTGTGCTTCCATAACTCTGCCTTTTTCCCTCCCTTTTTAATAACTTATTAGAGTGCCATCTTATGTTAAGCGCTCACATCTGTCTGAAAATAAGTGGTGTTTCTCACTAAGACTTGTCTAATAAGTAATTAGGGTTGTATATATATATAATAGTGACTGTGTGCTGAATTTACTTTTCTCTTTATGCTAGTGTAATTTACAAGTGTGTCTTTAAATAAATAATTATATACGTTTACACCAAAGCTCTGGTCAGTGTTTGCTTGTGCTACTGTATCTCTGTACCTATTGTGTATACTCTATATACTGCCTAACTCTTCTTGAGGGAAGCCTGACTGCTCAGCCACAGCTACCAAGTGAATCTGTGTGGTACAGACTGCTACCAAGTGGGTTTACTGCTAAACACCTGTAGTCTTAAATCTTTTGCAGTGGTCCCTAAGGGAACTGCACAGGTTTCTGCCTAACACTGGTGTACAGCGGTGGGATTTGTATTGAGTATACATTTTAGTGTGTTTATAGATACCTTAGTGCAACTAACCACAAAGCTTAGCACTAAAGAAGTATTTTCTAAAACATGTCAACTATGGAAAGTTATAGTCAAGAGTCCCTTGCTACAAAAACTGCTGATTGTTTAAGAGTTCTCTGTAACCATAAGAATCTCCTTACTAAAGGCAAGAAAATGGAGCTAATAGAAAGGTTGTTAGCAAACCAAAGTCTGGATGGTGGTTCAGAGGAACCTACCACTCCAGCAACTGTAGACAACAGCAATGATATTGATATGAATGTTAGTATTGATAACTTTGAGTCAGAAGCAGAAGAGGAGGGGGAAGCTGTTAGAGTTGTCTCCCCTGGGGCTCTACCTGCCCTGCCAGCTGTACCTACTGGACCCTTACCAGGTCCCACACTTAATCCTCAATATATGGAACTAAAAAAAATGAAGCTTGAATTAGAATTCAAAAGAATTAATGCTCAAACAAAACAACGGCACCAAGAACTAAGACTCAGAGAAATGGAGCTGGACCATGAGTTAGAAATGAAAAAAATTGTCTGTGGAAAGTGCTTCTCTCTCCGAATCCTCTAGGAGTTCCAGTCCCAAAAGACCCCGGATGCCGAAGGAGTTGGTGGGTATGTATGAGCCTAAATTGGATGCGTTGGATTGGTTGAGTTTGTTTGAATATAATCATGGGCTCCAGAACATTACAGGAAATTAGTTACTTTCCTGGTTGTTCCCTAGGCTCCCCCCTGTTGCAACTGATGTGGTAATGGAGTTGGGGGAGGAGGATAAGAAGGATTATGAATGTGTGAAACTAGCTTTGATAGCTAGATTTGGGAAGACCCCTTCCCAGTACCTTAAGAGGTTTAGGACCCTCAAAAAGCATGATGGTACCCCTTGGGCTACCTGGGTGAGTGAAAGTTTGAAGAACTTAGAGGGATGGATTAAGGGTTACAAGGTGAACACGTATGAGGGAATGAAGAATCTTGTGATGTTGGAGTCAATTTATGATGCCTGCTCTCCTGAGCTCAGACAGCACTTGGCTGATTCAAAGGAATTAGATTCCAGAAAACTAGCTAAGGCTGCTGACTTGTGGATTGCCAACAGGGCTACTCACAAGGACTCTGGGGTAACTCAGAAAAAGGATGAGGGGAAGCCGCCAAAAAAGGACTCCAAAGAGAATTCTAATAATTACAATCCCAAAGAGGGCCCCAAACAGAACAATAAGGGTAAACCACAAGGGAAACCAAATCAGAGTAGTGTACCCTCTGGTGGTAAACCAGAAGGAGGTCAGAGCAAGCCACCATTTCAGAAACCATTTGGTAAATGCTTTGTTTGTGGCTCGCCTGACCATGTGAAAGGAGAGCCCAGATGTAAGGGTAAACCTTCAGGGGTCCAACTTGTCTCCTTAGCCTTCGCTCCAGAGGAGGAAGTACAAATGGCAAGTGGAAACTTTCTACTGCTGGCTGATGAACCCATTGGAGTGTCATGATGCCTGCCCCCGGAAGACCAGACCAGGCCCAGCAGCCCCGGAAGCAGGCATCATGCCACTTGGAGCATGCCCAAAAGCCCCAGTTAGGGGCTGTTTGGGTGCAGTCCTGGCGCCTATGGCGCCAGGCTCATAAAGATAAAGTCAGTCCTGGTGCCATGGGCGCCAGGCTCATTATTGATAACTTACCTGAAGCAGACCATGCTGCATACTCACCTGAGGCAGACCATGCTGCATGAAGACTCCAGCCAAATGAGGCTTAGGAGGGACTATTTTACTGAAGGGACTATTTTGTTACTTGGGCGGGGCTGTGGAAGAATACTTACCTGGATCTTCTTCCAAAGCTATTTAAACCACGCCCAGACAGCCACATGTGCTTCGCGTTATTCTGCTTGCTGCAGCGTAACGCTCACCGTGTTTTCAGCAGCTCCAGTCTTCAGCCACGCCCACTTCAGTCCTGGGACTCCTGAAACAAGAAGAAAAGAAGGATAAAGGTTAGAACAGGAGTTTTAACTTTAATCCTTACCCGAATCCTGATCCATTTCGCCACAGAACTGAAAGATAGAAGTCTTTGAAGCATCGCTTCGCATTCCTACGGCGCCACGCTGAACTCACCTGCTTGGCGGTACTTCAGCATTCCATCACGCTCTCTCAATCTCGCGGCCGCCCTCAGACACCTAAGGAGACAAAGACAGCAAGGTGAGCAAGGGGACTCTCTAAGGCTATACAAGCTACCCCCAAGGACTTACAAGATTTACCACGGGAGGTACTCACCTCATCTCGGGTCGGCGCAGTCAACTCTGCTTCATCGCCGTACCCCGGCCCCTAAGGGGAAAACCACAATAGACTTACCTGAATCTTACCGAGTGCATTTGGAAATCTTCGAGTGGATTAATCGGCAACCTGCAAGGAATCGGACAGAGTGAAGATCAGACATTTGAACTCTTATGAACAAGTGGACTTTAGAGTCAATACTGGAACTCACCAATTCCTCTACGCCAGTGAAGTAACTGGTCATCAACGCGCCCCTGCGGTCGACGCAGGATGGAGAGCTCATCCTTCCAAATCATCAGGTGAGACTAAGAAGGGGACATCGAGAGTGATCTGTGGGAAGACAACGGGAGTGGGGAAGGTGGGTTGACACTCAATTCCACGGGTGGTTAATTCCTCTTCTCCTTTGCAGAAGAATATTCTTGCGAGCCAGACAAACTAGGCTGAGCGGGCCAGTCCAGTCAGTCATCTCGGGGCTACACGTCACGCTGGTGGAAACAACAGCGGCCCAGTTCCGGTCGACGCCCCCGTGGGAACCAGGTGAGCGTAACATGGAGTTTCAGCCAGTGTTTCTTAAATGTCTCTGGGTCTGTGTGTGGGAAGAACAGAATTTAGATGTCTATAACTCTATCCCAGATAATACTAAAGAGTATTATAAGGACAGTGTCCAGGTGAATGGTCAGGAGACTCCTGCCATTAGGGACACTGGGGCCAGCATAACTGTGGTGGATAAATCTTTTTTTTCAGGCTGAGGATGTTGCTAAGGCACCCAAACGCCTCACCAAGTTAGCTGGCGGGCCTGTGCAGATGCTCCCCCAATTACCAGTTCTCATCCAGTGTAATGACATGACTGTGAAGATACCTGTCAGCATACAAAGTGAGGTACCAGGAAGGGTTCTGTTGGGAAATGACCTGAAAACTCTAGGAGTAGTGTCACATACCCCCAGACCTCCTAGTAAAAAGGTTACATGAGCTCACCAGACCTGCAAGGGAGAGAACCATGAGAGGTACTCCCAAGGAGATGATGAAGAAAGATATCAATCCTACTCCACTGGAGTTACAACTTGCTATCTCTGAACAAAAAGAAGCAAAGGGGAAACCCAAGACTTCCAAAAAACAGCCAACAGCAAGCACTCCAGTGCTTCCAACCAGGACTTCCCCTAGGTTGTCCAAAGTTACACCTGTAACTCCACCTCCAGCTGAGGCTGAGAGGGAGGTACAACCCTGTATGGTGGAGCTAGCATCTGAAGAAGAGCTAGTGGAAGGCCAAGAACTCATTGGAAATCTGGATCCTGTTGACCATCCTGAGCTGCAGTCTTTACTGGCAGAAGGTGGACCCAACAGGGCAGATTTCAGTAAGGGACAGAGAGAATGTCCAACTCTGGAAGGTCTTCGCCAAGAGGCAGCTTCTCAGGCTGATGGGCAAGAGCCTTGGAAGTATAGGTTGCACTGGGAAGATGGCCTCTTCTACAGTGAATCAACTGAGTCTGCACCTGGAGACTACAAGCGGCTTGTAGTACCTCAAGAAAACAGACAACAGTTCTTGCAACTGGCCCATGAGATCCCTTTGGGTGGTCACTTGAGTTTCAAGAAGACCAAGGAAAGGCTCTCACTCTACTTTTATTGGCCAAAGATGAGGGCTGAGGTAGATAAGTTTTGCAAGAGCTGTCATACTTGCCAGACTTCTGGTAAGGTTGGGTCCAAGAATGTGGCACCTTTAGTGCCTCTCCCAGTTGTGGGAGTCCCATTTGAGAGGGTAGGGATTGACATTGTTGGTCCCCTTGATCCCCCAACCTCCTCAGGCAACAGTTTTATCCTTGTTGTATTAGACCATGCTTCTAGGTACCCTGAGGCAATTCCTATGAGGACTGTTACAGCTCAGGCTGTGGCTAAGGCCCTCCTTGGTATTTTTACCAGGGTTGGGTTTCCTAAGGAAGTAATCTCTGACGGGGTCAAATTTTATGTCCCACTACATGAAAGCCATGTGGAAAACCTGTGGAGTTACTTACAAGTTCTCTACCGCCTACCACCCTCAGGCAAATGGGTTGGTAGAAAGGTTCAACAGAACCATGAAGAGCATGATAGGTGCTTTAGAGGATCTCCTTAAAAGAAAGTGGGAACTTCTATTGCCATGCCTTCTCTTTGCTTATAGAGAAGTCCCTCAGGAGGGAGTAGGTTATTCTCCCTTTGAACTTCTCTATGGCCATCCGGTCAGAGGTCCATTGGCTCTGATCAAGGAGGGGTTGGAGAGTGCTCCTTCCCCCAAGCCAGTCAGAGTGACTGACTATGTGATAGGTCTCCGAAGGAGAATGTCACAAATGATGGCAGAAGCTAGTGATAACCTGAAAGCTGGACAAGCCTTGGTCAAGCATTGGCATGACCAGAAGGCTAACATGGTTGAGTTCACCCAAGACCAGCTGGTTCTAGTTATGATCCCAACAAGGCAGAGGGCCTTGCAAGACAAATGGATGGGACCCTTCAAGGTTGTGGGTAAACCTGGAGAGGTGAACTATCTGGTGGACTTGGGCAAACCCGAGGAGGCTCCTAGAGTCTTCCACACCAACCGACTAAAGGCGTATGTCTCCAGAAGAGAGTGAAGCTCTACCTGATCTCCTCAGAGGCTTACCCTTGGACGAAAAGATTGAAGGAGTAAATCTCTCTTCAAATCTGACACCTGAGCAACAAGAAGAGTGCAAAAGCATGTTAAATCAGTTTGCCTCTCTGTACTCACTTTCACCAGGCTTGACCCCTTGGGGACAGCATGATATACTCACTGGTGACTGTCTGCGAGTCAAAAGCAGAGGATATAGAATGTCAGAAAATGTAAGGACCCACATCAAAGGGGAGGTCAAGAAGATGCTTGATCTCGGGGTAATATAGCCCTCTTCTAGCCCATGGTCTAGCCCAGTTGTGTTAGTACCAAAGGCAGGATCCAAAGAATTGAGATTCTGTGTGGATTATAGAGCTTTTAATGCAGTCACCAAGACTGATGCCCACCCTTTGCCAAGGACAGATGAGTTGGTGGATAGACTTGGTTCAGCCAAGTTCCTCAGCACATTTGACCTTACGTCAGGCTATTGGCAAATAGCCCTGACAGACCATGCCAAGGAGAAGACTGCATTTTCTACCCCAGTTGCCTTTGGCTTATACCAATTTAAGGTTATGCCTTTTGGATTGAAGAATGCACCTGCTACATTCCAAAGAATGGTGAATCGGCTTCTGAATGGGATGGAGGACTTCTGCATGGCATACTTGGATGACATTGCAGTATTCAGCCAAACCTGGGAAGAACATGTGAACCACTTAGGGTATGTTTTGCAGGCTCTTGGACGAGCCAATCTGACCATAAAGGCAAGTAAATGCCAAATTGGTCAGAGTAAGGTGGTCTACCTTGGGTGTGAGGTAGGAGGTGGAGAAATAAGGCCTTTGCTCAGTAAGATTGAAGCTGTGCAAAATTGGACAACACCTATACTCAAACCCAGGTGAGAGCTTTCCTAGGCCTCACTGGGTATTACAGGAATTTCATTGAGAACTATAGGACCATAGCTTCTCCCTGTCATGATCTCTGCTTCCAAAAGATCAGGACTTGCCCGACTCCCTTGGAAGCAGACCCATAACCCCGGTTCCGAGTGCCAGCCAGTCCCAATTGGGACCTTTTGGACCCTGTCCTGGCGCCAGTGGCACCAGGCTCATAAAGATGCCCAGTCCCAGCGCTGGAAGCGCCGGGCTCATAATGCTTGGGTGGACTTACCTGCAGCAGACCATACTGCTTACTTACCTGCCAGTTGAACCCCTGATCCTCTTCTGTTTGGGACTACTTTTCCTGTTGGGTGGGGCAGGAGCCACTCCCTAGGTTCAGAACACTGGAACTCTTCTGGAAAGCAGGAACTCTTTTCTTACCTAGGCGTGGCTGTGGAAGGAGACACCTAAGCACTACAGGAGGCTATTTAAACCACACCCGATGGATGAATCTTGCTTTGCGTTATTCTGCATTCTCTGCAGCAGAACGCTCATCGTGTCTTCTGCTTCTGATCCTGGGCCTAAGGGAACAAAGGCTTACCATCCTGGAATCCAGTCTTCAGCAGCACCTGTAAAGACAAAGAAAGAACAGGTTAGCACTACGGTCTTCAGTGGCAGCGCATCTCTTACCTGGTCCATCGGCTGTCACCAACGCCTCGCGCTGCATTCCGGCAACTGAAAGACAAAGGCTTACCTACTCTTCGCATGCTCCGGAGGTCTTCGCACTGCATTCCGGCATCTGAAAGACAAAAGCTTACCAGCTCTTCGCACGCTCCGGAGGCCTTCGGCGCTGCATCCCGCATCTGAAAGACAAAAGAAGGTGCGTTTAAAGACATTGGGCAACTTTATTACTCACGTGCCATTACTCCTTCCCACGCCGAATCCAGTGGGTATTCCAGCACCCTTCAGCTTCTCTAAATCTCTGAACTTGTACCTGCAAGATAAAAGGGACAGTTAGTGCGCATCGTGAAGCAGGCTACAAGCGCTTACTTACGTGCTTCCAGGAGCTTCTATTCCTCACGCGGGTTCGATCCTCAACTCTCATCAGCCCGCCATCCGCCATCGCCGGAACCCTGCAAAACAAGAGATATCATTACCAAAGACTTTTAAGACATTTGAAGTGCCCAGAACTTACCGTTCGTGCAGTTAACGACTGACAGCAGTCCTCTGAGGTCAAGAGGCCTGCACCCTTATCCAGTGAAGAAACTGGTTACGGCACCCTGCCCCGAGGCAGATGGAGAGCTCGGCGTTCACTTACCTAAGGTGAGGGCGTTAACCTTTGGGGTTCTACAGGAGAAGAGAAAGGGAAGAGGAGAGAGGCACCCAATAACCCCAGTTCATTAATCCCATATTTTCTATCTGCAGACATCTTACTCTTCGAGTCAGACATACAGTGCACAGAGGTCCAGCCCAAAGAGCCAACCGTGTGTTACACATCACCTTTGAAGATACGGCATTCACCCAGTCAAGACCGGCGCCTCTGCGGGAATCAGGTGAGCGTTACACTCCCCTGAATGTGATCTCCTCTCCACAATTCCCTAAGAATGAGGAATGCAATCAGGCCTTTGAAAACCTGAAGAAAGCTCTTTACCAGGCACCAGTATTGAGAGCTCCTGAATATCACCAAACTTTCATTGTGCAGACAGATGCTTTTAATGTAGGTATAGGTGCAGTCCTTAGCCAACTGGATGAGAAGGGTAGGGAGCACCCCATTTGCTTCATCAGTAGAAAACTGAAGGATCCTGAGACAAGGTGGGCAACAATCGAAAGAGAATGCTTTGCTATTGTGTGGGCACTGAAGAAGTTTAGGCCATACTTGTATGGTTCTACTTTTGTCATACAGACTGACCACCAACCCTTGAGATGATTAATGCAAATGAACGGAGAAAATCCAAAACTATTGAGATGGTCAATCTGCCTGCAAGGGTTTGATTTCACCATTGAGCACAGGTCAGGGTGTCACCATCAAAATGCTGATGGACTCTCTAGGATGTATGTCATCGACTAGAGGTATGAGGTTCATCCAGGAGTGGATTAAATCCTCCTGTCCCTTAGTCTGGGGGGGGCCAGTCTTAGGGAGAATTCTCTGTAAAGGCTAATTTCCCAGACCTAGTGAGTCCTCCAGCAGCTTTGCTGGATTTTTGGGGTTTAATTTTTTCTCCTGCTAAGAGTGAGACTCTTTTACTCCCACTCTTAGACTTGATTTGAGGTGTTCCTTTATCTTTCCATGTGTTTTATGGGCTATGGGGTCTTTTACTCCATAGGGTCTCATGTGTTTTTGATGTGGGTTACACAGCACCCTCCGTGCCGTATCCCAGGGGTGTCGTAGCGACCCCCCAACATAGACTCCATACCCTGGGACTGACTACTGTCTCCCAGGGCATGTAAACATGTAAAGTCACCATTGGCTTTAGTAGTCCCAAATTATGAACAGAAACCAGTACAAACCATCATATTGTGGACGTACTGGTCGGTGCAATTCGTTTGCCCCGGGGTCTGTTGTTCGAGGGGGCACGTCTCCGTCCCCCCTGATCGAGTTTTGGCTGGTGGCAGTGGATACTACTTTTTATATTCGACCGCGAATATATCTCTATGGGATTTTCCCATTGTTCGAGGCTACCAACTTTAATTATTTAATTCTTATAGCCTCGAACATACCGCCGGTTTATTTATTTAATATTAATTCCCCGGTTGGTATTTTTTGCCAGAACTTGATTCTAAAATGGCATTTGTGTTCTCTTCTGTGACTCCAACCCAAGTCGAGCCCTTTGTTCCACTTTTTTGCAGGCTTCTCCACCGAAGCCTCCAAAAGTGGTGCCACTCTGTCTGGGTACCACAGGGGGTGCCGGAGGGGGTTTAGGCACCCTAAACTGAGTTGCCTTGGCAACTCAAGTCGCACTCGTGTGTGATTGGCCCAAGTGGTGAGCCGGCCGGCTCACCACTTAGCATGTTTGATTGACAGCTAGGCTGAATGAATGGGGGTTTGCTGCATAAAAGCAGGGCTTTGGGGACTGGAACTTCAGAAGTCGCCACAGGACCTAGGAATCCGAGGAGGGAGAAGCTGAGCCGACCTGCAACGACTACACCACCGTTGGAGCCCTGCTGAACCGTCTCACCACTTTTCCCGACGACAGAGGAGATCTCTAGTCCGGAGAGTCTTCTTCCTTTGACTGGTGGGGATAACCAGTTTTGCCTTCTTTTCACCTTCCTGGAGCATCTCGTGGCCACCTTGCCCCTGCCAAGCACCCCGGCAACCAGAATACCACGGCTTACCACTACAGCGAAGAGAAGGGTAGTACCTTTTAACCGAAAGAACTCTGCGGCTGGTTTCCTCCCTGGCAGTGCAACAACCTTCATCTTTCCTCCACGGTGAGACCTCCTCTTCCTCTGGACGAAACACTGACTTGCACCCGCTGCCAGGAACAACTGCCCCTGCTGGAGCTTCCTTCACACTTAGGGTACTGTGTCCCGCCTGGCTTCCCTTGCGACAGATCGTTCGGGGTGACAGTAAAGCCTCGACTTTCTAACCTGGGCTGGCCTGGGACAACCTAGCTAACTTTTCCTGACTTTAATTTCATCCTTTGTGTGCGAATATCTACAAGACTCTTTGGGCATAACCCCACTGTGTGAACCTGGACCCCTTCTGCTTGCTCTCTCCGAGAGCTGGGCCTTGCAATTGACTTCCTTGCTCTCCAGTAGAACTCTGCCTATCCTGCCTTACTGTGGTTCTTTTAAAAGTATTGAAATGTGTGTGCCTCCATAACTCTGCCTTTTTCCCTCCCTTTTTAATAACTTATTAGAGTGCCATCTTATGTTAAGCGCTCACCTCTGTCTGAAAATAAGTGGTGTTTCTCACTAAGACTTGTCTAATAAGTATTTAGGGTTGTATATATATATAATAGTGACTGTGTGCTGAATTTACTTTTCTCTTTATGCTAGTGTAATTTACAAGCGTGTCTTTAAATAAATAATTATTTACTTTTACACCAAAGCTCTGGTCAGTGTTTGCTTGTGCTACTGTAGCTCTGTACCTATTGTGTATACTATATATACTGCCTAACTCTTCTTGAGGGAAGCCTGACTGCTCAGCCACAGCTACCAAGTGAATCTGTGTGGTACAGACTGCTACCAAGTGGATTTACTGCCAAACACCTGTAGTCTTAAATCTTTTACAGTGGTCCCTAAGGGAACTGCACAGGTTTCTGCCTAACACACAGGCTGTGGACTCTGGAGAGGGCCAGGGCTGAAGTAGTGTGACCTGAAGCCTGTGTCTTACTCCACATCGGGAGTGCCATCAGTACCCATGTCTTCCCCAGCCTGGTGCTGATGATGCCTGTCTGACACAGGTTATGAGGCAGAATCAGGGGGCAGATGGGTGGGTGCAGGTGTGTGAATGGTATCTTGTTTCCCATTGGAGGTATCCACATAGGCCTGCTGTGGTGTGGCTGTTGCAGCTGCTTTGGTTGCAGCACCTGTAGCAGCATGTGTAGTGCCTCCTGTGCTATCTGCATAGCTGGTTGAGGGGCCAATAGGCATTTGTATTTTTGTATTTTTATTGTGCTTTATATAGCGCCTTTGTCCAAAGCGCTTTATATAAGACGATCAACAGTACATAAAATCAGTAATGCAAATCAGCGTTCAGATCCTGCCGGTATCAATCAATCAGAGGACTGAAGCAAGTGATTTTTTAGAGAGGAACGGAACAAAGGATAGGAAGTAATAGAACGAAGAGAGAGAGGGAGCAGGTTCCAGTGAAAAGGGGCAAGGAGCTGAAAAGAACAAAAGCAGGATTGAAAACGGGGGGGGACGGCTAGATATTAGGCATAGATATTAGGACAGTGCGTGTCTCCACGCCTAGCACAGCTGACTCTGTGCTGGTCTCATGTGGCCTTGGTGCCTCCCTCCCACTACTCCCCTGGCCGGCCTGTGATTGAATGGAAGTGTATGCACTGCCAGTGGAGGTGGTCTCCTGGGCAATTGAAGGCCCCACCTCTTCAGCCTGAGTCGACTGTGAAACTGTTGGGTGGATAATGACATGCAGTCAGTCATCATGCATACTAGTAAGTGGACTAGTGAGACACTCGTGCAACATGAAGTATGATCTTCCTGCGCACATGTTATATGATGGGCAAGGTCAGTTTCAGGCTAATGAGTACAGCTAATGCTAGGTGGGAGAAGTGTCTGCTGAGGATGCACATGGCACATACATGTGCACATTGCCTATTGGCCTGCCAATATAGCAAGTTGTTGCGGTGGTGCAGGGGGTTAGCTTTGCAACATGGACTGTCACAGCACGCATGATATGTCTCATGGTTACATGGCTTCACATGCACATTTCACCTACAGTCCAAGTGCATTACAGCAGTATCCCACCTTCCCTGGCACATGTATGTAGTCACTGTGCCTTTGTACTGATTGCTATGTGGTTGCCCATTCAAATAAAATAAAACATATTTATCATTCCCCTGCCCATTGTCCTCATCTGTGCTGGAGGATACATGCTTTTGGCCAGTGCATCCATATGGGAGTGGAGACTGAAAGACTCACTGCCATCCCCTGGCTGCTTGCACCAGATTCTGCGCTGCCAATCCCCTCAATTCCTTCCATTTGGAGGATGGAGCTGGCCTTCTCCCATGGAATTTGGACAAGGGGTTGCACTGTGCCACCTCCTGTGACTGAGGTCTCTCACCTGTGCCTGGCAATGAGGCTGCAGACCCTGACCTTCAGGTCATTCTACCTCTTACAGCAGTCTTCAATGTCCCGTGGGACAATGCCCACTGCCATAACCTTGGCCCAGATGGCAGCCTTCCTCTGCCCAGAGGTCCTGCACTGTCTGCTCCCATACAGCTCTTAAGCAGTGCAGACAACCTCATCCACCAGCACCTGGAGTTCTACCTTTTGTTTATGCAGCCTCATTTCTCTTGCCGCTTTGCTTTTGCCTTATTCTGGAACATGATTGTGGCAAGTCTTGTCTCCGGATGGCAACAAGAAATTGGAGATTCAGAGTGGAGTGTACTTTTAAAAATGGCTGCCTCCAGATTTCCCGTTCCAGCGATGATGCTATTTCGGCCAGTGATAATTGTGCCGGCTGTAATTCAGCCATCAGAATTAGTTCCAAATACGCCAACGGGACCAGTATTTCTGCCAAATATGGGCAGAATTACTGCCTGAAATCCATGTACGGCAGTCATTCATCTGGAAGGAATTAGCGTTCTCCAGCATTGGATCTTTCATAGATTCACATGCTGTGAATATATTTCCTGTCAGGCTGGGAATCCTCAGTAACATAGAGCAGTTCAAATTTAAACTGAAACTTTCAGTCGCTTTTGTGCTCTAGTACAGTCATCTTTGGGTAATACTGCCCACAGCCAATAGGAACATCTCACTTAACTCCACTCCTGTTGGCCATCTTCAAATTGTTTATCTCACTTTCGTGTTGGGAGTCCTCAAATTTTCTCTCTACAGATTATCTTAAAAATAGAGTTTAATTCCAATTTCAACCTTTTTCAGTGATTTTTCGACGACTGACTTAGACCATTCCTGGCACTGGTAAGCCACGTGGAAGAGCCTGTTCAAGGCATGTGCCCGCTGTGGTCTGAAGAATGTCTTCATAGAAGACCACGACCATGACTATCTCTAATGTCTTCATCCTCACTATGTGATACAAGACTGCGAGATCTGCCAGTATTTCTACAACAAAACGCTGCATGCTCATCACCTGCGTTTTGTTGTTCGAGGATGCCAGTGGGGCCTCTGACTCTGCTTCTGTATGGGGCCATGCCTCCCTACGGCAAGGCAGGACAGCCCAGCGAACCACCTCCAGTGAGAGGTTTAGATCGCATGAAGGCCCCGCCAGCAGCAGGAAGAGGCACAGGGAGATGGACGACGACGAGTCAATGCCGGTCATCACCTAAGGTCAGTGCCCAAGGGTGTTCGCAGGAAAAGAGCAGACAAGACCTTTTTCCCTGCCCGACAGCGGCAACCCCTTCAAGGAAGTCTTCTTCTAAGTCTGGGGGCCACTCTTTGTCGTCAATGGTCAAATCTACCCCATCGACGTCGTCCTCGAAAATGGCACTGACTAAGTCTTCATCGACACCCAAGACTTCCTCCGGCTTGTCCACGCCAAGACCATCTACACCATCCACGAGTGCACCGACAACTAAACGTACTCCTACGTCCCGTCCCCTTGCCTCCATACCATACATACTGTATGGGGCATCCCTTGCTAGGGACGGGAGACAGAACCTTTTTCACCAGAAAAAATCATCTTCCCCTTTAAATTTAGAGACGCGCGGGGCCGCGGCCCTGGGTGCATGCGCGCCCTTGACTCCGCCCACCGGTGCCACTCCTCGGTCCTCTTTTCCGCGTCGACGAGAAGGAACTGCTTTCACCAGCGTTTCTCGGTTAGGCCTCTGGCCTAGTCATTCCATGTGCTCTTTCCCAGAGAAATACTTTTGTCTTCTTTTTTTTTATTGTCTTTAATCAGATACCTCTCTCTTCTGGCACCACGCTCCTCCGCGGGCGCATGTCGACGTCAGCAGGCTTCAGCAGGTATCCAGCCTGCAAGGGGCACTTCACTACATCCGACCCCCACGCTCTCTGCTTCCGCTGCCTTGGCCTCGACCCCGGCTGAGAGGGCTGTACCGTGTGCAACGCACTGACACTGCACGCTCACTGAAGTGAAGAACAGGTTAGCTCGGTGGAGGGAGCTCTTCGGAAGGTCTCCTCCAGAGGACTTTATAGGAATTTGTCAAGCACAAGTCCAGGGCCAAAGTAGGGGCATTGTTTTCATTCGCACCCTGCAAAGGTGACTCTGTCCCCAGGAAGCACATGAGCGGGTGGGAAATTTCAGATTCTCTTACCAGTGCTTGTACCGAAGCTGCTTCAACTACTGTCTGCCAGGACGAGGGGTCACGAGATCCTACCGGTGACTGCGCTGAGGGAAAGCAAGGTTCTATTACCGAGTTTCTGACCGAGGGGCTACGCCCTAGTACCTGAAAAATGTTGGAGGGGTCGCCTGTACGCAGCACTACCGGCGACTCAGCAGAGTGCAATCTGCCTTCCATGCCCCGTCCTGTGGTGCAGGGTAGCCCTCAACTTCCACCGCAAGAGTCCTGGAAGAGGCCGGGCCCAATGCCGCAAGTGGCACGACACAAGCACGTGGCATGCATCCCGACAAAATGGCTGCCGCTGGGCCAGACAAAATGACGGCTCGTCCGACACCATCCCCCTTTGGGGACCAGGTAGGGGAACGAGTTTCCAGGTTGGACTGGTCTTCACCGTGCACTTGACCCACGTCATATCCTTCAGCGTTGCAGGGCAGATACACCCGGCAGGCAGCAAGGCAAAGTGTGCCCAGGTCTTAGCACCCTCAGGGCCCTGCGCCCATGTCCATGCCAACAAGTGCTCTGCCGGCCTGTGAACACAGGTTTTTTTCCTGACTTTCATGTGATCAGGGACATGCTCCCTCCGACTCCAATGCACCCCAGCTGCCCATGCCAGTTCCCACTTCACTGGCTCCCATGCCTCCGACAGTTTTGGCAACCCAGCTTCCACCACCGCAGCAGCCACCGGCTGCTGTTAGTACGCTACAGCCCATGGCACCCAGCACTCTTCCAGCTGCAACTGACCAACAGAGCACATTGGTGGACACGGATGAGGAGGAGGAACCCGACACACCATCGTCAGCCAAGACCTTTCATGAACGCCTGCGGACCTGGCAGAGTATCTGGTGCTTCCACAGCCTGAGATGGAACAACCAGAGGCAGGGGTCTTGGCAGAAGTCCTCACTCTACACCCCACAGCTAGAAGGGGGATTCCAATGCAAAAGGACATAGTAGCACTCGCCAAAAAAGGATGGTTTAAATCCCATTCTGCACAGCCTGACAACAGGCGCCTCGATGCAAAGTTCAGGCAGATGGAGGGGGATTCACTCTTGCTGTCGTCACACCCTCAACCACACTCCTCTGTGATTGGCACAGCTTCAATCTACTCCAAGCCACAATCGTCCTCCGCTACTTCAGCCTCTGCATTCCTCGGTAGGGAGGAGAAGATCCTGGAAGCATACGGAAAGAAAATATTTTCCAACGCTTCCCCTCACCTTCGTCAGTCCAATTCGGATGCTATGCTCGCTGCAGTCAACCAAAGGCTTTGGCGGGAAATCGTAATCTTCCTTCTGGAACTTCTGTTGCAGAGCCATGCACGCTTCAAGGCGGGGCTTGAGGAAGCAGAAATTGTAGCGCAGGACATAATGGAGTCCACGGTGGCCCAAATCGACACCTCAGGTCGTGCCATTTGCATTGCTATGGACATGAGGACGGCCTGGCTACGGGCAACCAAGTTGAACCCTGACGTCCATAAGCGCATCCTGGGCCTTCCTTTTGAGGTTGGCAACCTCTTCCATTTCACCACGGACGAGGAACTTGATAAGAAGAAGAACAGTTCCCAGACTGCCAAATCCTTATCGATCCTCGCTAGGGCCACTCCCAAGACATATAGCCAGGCGCATCAACGGTCATATTTATGTCGGTCTTTGGAGGTTTCCGGGGCTTCCAGGAGAGACGGTCCAGGCAACCGGACAAATCCTTGAGCCAACACCAAGCAGCACAGAGCGGCGCACAAGGGCTTTTTTCATTCCCCCTCCTGAGCCTCAGGGCAAAAAGGCATTACACGTCCTTCCGGATCCACTAGTCTCCGATGGGGGGCAGACTTGCTCTTCACACCCAACACTAGCGTGTGAGGTTCGCGGACCCCTGGATCCTCTCCGTAGTGTCCTCGGGCTTCCACCTACCTATCCCTCCTTCTCTCTTCTCCCATCTGCTCCCACAGATTGGGAGAGCTACTATGTTGGCGGAAATTCGCTCGCTCGTAGAGAGTCAGGCAGTGGAGCAAGTCCCAACCTCCCAGCGGGGTCTGGGCTTCTATTCACAGATTTTCGCCATACAAAAGAAGAACCAGGTGGGCCTGAGAGTTGTGCTAGACCTTTCCACCCTAAACCTTTCCCTTCCTCTTCAAAAGTTCAAGATGGTAACCCCAGCACTTATAGCAGAGACATTGTGCACGGGAGATTGGATGTGCTCCCTGGATATGAAGGATGCTTACCTACACGTCCCGATCTGGCAACCCCATCGGTCCTTTCTGAGGTTCAGGATCATGGGCTTCCATTTCCAATACAAGGTTCTACCCTCTGGCCTCAATTCGGCCCTAGGGTCTTTACAAGACTGATGAACGGGGTAACAGCCCTTCTCAGAGCACAGGGTCACCACGTTGATCCATACCTAGACGACTGGCTTGTCAGGGCAAGGTCTCCGGAGGCAGTCCATCACACTGCCTCCGCCTTAATGAATACACTACACAAGTTGGGATTTTCCATCAATCTCAGGAATTCACATCTGGAGCCCAGGCAGAGTCTAACGTTCCTGGGCCTCATCTGGGATACAAGCTCCGAGAGAATTTTCCCCTCAGAAGACAAGATTGCATCCAACAAGAAGGCCACAGGGCATTTTCTCAGCAGAGCAGTGACCTCGGCGTGGGGTTAGCAACACCTTTTGGGCATCAGGGCGGTATGTCTCCTGGCAGTGCCGTACACCAGGCTCAAAAGGAGGAGATTTCAGTTGCACTTCGAAGCCTCCTGGAGTCAGGAGAAGGGTTCACAGGCGGAGCTGGTCACCATCCCACCTCAGCTCCACCAGGACCTAGTCTGCAGGAGCACAGACGACAGCCTGCGGATAGGCAGGCCATTTATTCAACCAGCTCCGCAGGTTACCATCACCACAGACTCATCCCTAGAGGGCTGGGGGGCTACCTTGGACAGCCACAGTGTCCATGGGGTATGGTCCCATCAGGAGCAGGTTGCCCACATCAACTGGCTCGAGTTGATGGCCATCTGGCTCGCTCTCAAAGCCTTCCTCCCAATGATCAATGGCAAGGCGATCCTCATTCAAACGGACAGCTCCACCAGCATGTGCTACATCAACAAGCAGGGCAGGCAGCAGGTCTCCTCCCCCCTGCACTCTAGCAGTCAACATTTGGGCGTGGACTCAGGTAAGCCGCATACACCTAGCAGCAATTCACCTTGCGGGGGAGTCCAACCTGGAGGCGGACAGGCTCAGCAGGCTGGGTGCTGACAAATACGAATGGCAGTTGGACAAACAGGTTCTTCAGGGGATCTTCGACAGATGGGGTCCTCCTCAGGTGGATCTCTTCGCCACCTGGTCCAACAGGAGGTGCCTCCAGTTCAGATCCTGGCAGGGACAGGGCTGGAGCTCGCTGGGCGACGCGATGCAGATCGAGTGGAACAACATGAACGCGTATGCCTTCCCTCCCGCTCCCCTGGTCCACTGGGTAATCTGCAAGATACGGGAGTCCCGGCACCTCTGTATTATTCTGATAGCTGCTTGGTGGCCAGCAAGGCCATGGTTCTCAGAACTTCTCAGCCAGTTTGATCAGCCCCCAGTGCACCTTCCACTGGGCCCAGCTCACCTGCTATCACAGCAGGGAGGCACAACCATCCACCACGCCCCCCCAGATGTTAGCCGTTGCAGTGTGGTTCCTGAACAGGTCACACTAAGGCATCCTAGACATCATACAGGGCCATTGGAGCAATACTAACAGTAGCCAGTACAAAAGGAAGTGGACTAGATTTTGTCACTGGGCGAAGTCAAAGGAGGTCGATCCACTGACCTGGACGTTGGACGATGTGCTATCCTTCTCTGCACACCTCGTACACTCGGGCGTGTAGGTAGACACATGCCGCACCTATCTGGCGGCCATCGGAGCCTACCGGAACTTGGCAGAGGAGGTATTTTCTTCCTTTTATCCGGTGGTTAAAAGACACCTGGTGGTCCTCACCAGGCTCTACCCGCCTATCAAGAAGCCATACCCAGTGTGGGACCTCAACGTGGTCTTGGGCACCCCGGCGCATAAATCATTTGAACCAATGACATCTGCGGACATCCGGCAAGTCACCATTAAGACAGCCTGCTTGTGGGTCTTACCTCTGCACGCAGGGTTAGTGAAATCCAGGCACTGGTGGCTTCAGAGCCGTATACTACTTTTCATAAGGACATGGTGGTGCTTAGAACTCATCCCCATTCTTACCTAAGGTAGTCTTCTCTTTTCACCTGAATGAGGAGATAGTGCTAATTACTTTGTTTGCGGACCCTAAGGACAAGGTTCAGAGGGAACTGCACTGTCTAGATGTCAGGTGTGCTCTAAAATTCTACCTGGACAAAACCAAGAGCTTCCGCAAATCAGAGGCTCTGTTTGTCACCTTCGATGGGTTAAAGCCAGGCTATCAGGCTTCCAAGGCCTCCATAGCAAGGTGGATGGTTACAGCAAACAAGGAGGCGTACGAGGGGCAGCACAAACCTCTCCCGGCAAATATGCATGCCCATGCTATCAGAGTCAAGGCCACGGCGGTTGCGTTCCAGGGGCATGTTCTGTGGCAGGTCATCAGCAAGGCAGCTACATGGGCTACATCTTCGGCCTTCTGCAAGCACTACTGCTTGGATGCCAGCTCCAGGTCGGATGCGGCATTTGGTCAGGGAGTATTAAGGAACTTGTTTTCTTAAGAGGGGCACCTCTCCACCCTGGGGCTACAGTCAGTTGTAATCGCCCATAGAGTGTGCAGGAAAGGGGACAGGATGTAGCAGTAATTATATGTACCTCACCATAGTAACTAACATACTCCTAGTCTATAGCCCCTTTCCTCCATACATCCCACCTTCCTCCCCCTAATAAAACAGGTGTCGAATTAGCTCTGGTGCAGCCTGCTCAGCAACTGCTTCCACCAAGGGATGTGTCGCTGGCCAGTTTATCCACCCTTACTACTCTGGTGGCTGTATTACAGCAAAGGCTTCCGGCACCATCCCTAGTACCGCCACAGTGTCCCCCCTAAGATGTCCCTGGACCATCCAGGGAGGATGACGTTCCACGACCCCCTAGAACGGTTGAACCCCAGGCAAGACCCTGTCAACTGTCAGAGACAGGAACGGACACAGACCCAGACCACCTGGACGATGTGGCTTCAATGCACACATCACATACTGATGAGTTTGAGGATTTCATCAAGGTCGATGTGGAGCCGGATGAAGCCCCTATTAGAAACTCCCCACCAGATGAAGTGGGTGTTTTTCATGCGTTCATGGGCTTAGCGACAAAATGTACGGCCTCTCCCTGGAGTGGCAATGCAAGGACAGTCTCTTATACCAAAGAAGGGGGCAACAGAGGAGATTGTTCATGTCCATTCCACTATTAGAGGATGTCTGAGAGGATGGCCTTGTCACCATGGCACATCCGGCCACTATGCCTTAGAGAGGCTCAGCTTCACCTCACTGAGGAGGCCCAACAAGGCCGAAACACGTGTCTGGGGTTGCTGATGGTACTCTTGTTCAGAGGAGAATTCCCTAGTATTTCGGTGCGGGACTGCTCTTGTGGGTGGGACAAAGATTGGTATGCAGATGGATATTTCTCCTCTGAAGGGTGCAGTGTGCTAAAATGTGGTTGTAGACCCTCCTGAGTGGAAGAAATTCCATAGAACAGGGTATTTGACCCATGTCGGTTGTCAGTAGAGGGGCTCCCACACTCCTTTGTCCTTTTTAGATAAAACCACCATTTTTTTTATATCTATCGCTCGTATATGTGCATACACAGCCATAACCATGTCCTGCACCGGTCCCATATCTGGGCAAGCTTGACTGGAGGACATTTAGCCATCAGGTGACCCTATTCCAGCGTGCCTCCTTAGAAACCTTCTTTATTATAGCTAGCGCCTGCTCAGATAACTTGTTTTTCCGCTGCCTCCCATCAGATCCTTGGCTGCCTTTAGAGTCCTCTGACTGCTTGCTGATGGTAATTTTTAATGTATAGCATTCTCTGGCTGTGATATCAAAGGAATTCAACTCCTATAATTGCCACTCTGTGAGGTGTTTCTTTTGGCACGTGTTGTATTTTCGCTTATGGTAATGGTATTTCCAGATGAAGCGCTGCAGTTCTGTTATTTCCGAATGGGATTATGTTGGGTCTTCGCTTCCAGTAATTACTGTTACCACATGCATAGCGGTAAAGTCCTAATTGTCCGGTAGGCCTCTTTTTACTACATGCAGTATCAGTATTTACCAAACATTCTTTTCCAAATTTTTAACCACCTTACTCGTAATCATTAGAATTATTGCCATTTTACTGGATTCCACATTGGTTACTGTGCTAATATATATATTTCTTTTATTATTATTTTTTTATTGTTTTAAAATACAGAACAACAACAATCATTAACCCCGTCCCCAACTCCCCCTCCCCTCTCCCTCCCTCCGGAAGCACGTTCTCTGTTCCTGTGGAGGCTCGCTTAAGCAACGAAAATGTCCAAAATTCTTATTTTGTGTGGACAACATTGTTCCATGTAGTCTGATTGTAGGTATTCCAAAACCACTCCCCATTCTTTCACAAAGGATTCTTTTGTACCCTGCAGGGTATGTGTTGACTTCTCCATTGTCATCAATGTCCAGACCTTCTGTAGCCAGCCAAACACCAGTGGCGGATCCCGTCGTCTCCAATTCTGAGCTATAGCTGCCCATGCCGCAATGACCAGGCCCATAAAGGTCCTCCACTGTGATTTTGTATATTTCCTCGCAATAGGGTCCTTGATCCCACACAACCACACCCTCTCTCCCAGTTGGGCCACATTTGGAAACATTCTTTGCATTTGAGTCTTCACTTCTGCCCAATATCCCTGGATCGCCTTGCAGTCCCACCACACATGTCTCCAACTGCCCTCACCCGCACAGCCTCTCCAGCAGAGTTTGGACACATTCGGATACATCATGTTCAGCCGCATCGGGTGTAGTGCCATTGTGTCACCACTTTAACCCACATTTCCCTCATTTGGACCGATCGGGTCAGTTTAGGGATGCTCCCCCAGAGTTCCCCCCACTTAGGTTAGGTCACTTTACCTCCTCCTTTTGCACATTGATAGACTTATACAGTGCCAAAGCCTATTTCTTGGATCCCGAGTTGGTCAGAGTGAATTTTTCAAATGGTGTGAGATCCCTCGAGGCGGCCTGTTTGATGTGGGTGGTCCCGAGCCAGTGTTTAAGCTGTTCATATTTATATCTATCCTCCTCTTTAAGATTCAGGAGCGCTTTGCATGCCTCGTAATTTAGTACTGCATTATCTCTCCTATGTTTGTGCATTCAGCTTTTTCCCATCTACTGAACACCCCCTTCTCCATTCCCGTTGGGAATTCTGGGTTCCCAAACATGGGTTTAAACAGGGCTGGTACTTAAGGCAGGGTGCCCTTCCTCGCTTGGTTGTCCCAGGCTTCAAGTGGAGCCCTCATGACCAAGCTAATACGGAGATTAGGGTGCCTATAACATATACCTTTCCTCAACATCTCCCCCAATGGCGATCTTCCCACCGCCCTGTCTTGCTCTGCCCAGATTTTCCCCTGTTCCTCCCCCATCCATTCCCGCAGGATCCATAGTTGCGCCGCCTAATAATACTTAAAGAAATGTGGCCGAGACATGCCCCCCACCTGGACTGGAGCTGTTAGCACTGCTCTAGCTGCCCTTGGTGGTTTCCTTTTCCTTATGAATGAGGATATTGCCTTCCTACGTGTTCTGAAAAAAGATTTCGGGACCTTTATCGGAATGGCTTGGAAGTAGTACACCAATTCCGGAAGAATAGTCATCTTTACCGAAGTGATGCGACCTCACCAGGAAATGGCCAATGAATTCCACCGCTTGAGGTTTTTCTTAATTTTCTCAGGTAGTTCCGGATAATTTCCCCCATCCTAAAGATCCACCCTACCCGTGAGTGTTATACCCAAGTATTTTATCCCTTTATCCGCTATCTTTAAGTTAAGGGTGGCCGCTACCCGCTTGATCTCTCCTCCACCCCCTTTCAGGATTAATATTTCCATTTTGCTTCTATTAATCTTCAACCCTGAGATTGGGCCAAATTCCTCTAGCTCCTGTATTTATTTCTGGGAGTGTACGGGACAGATCTGTGAGGGCAACCAGTATATCATCCGCATACGCAACCATCTTGTGCTGCCTTCCGGCCATTTCTATCCCCGTTATGGAGGGCGACTCCCTAATACTTATTAATAGTGGTTCCAAGAAGATAGCGTGTAGGAGGAGTTACAGCGGGCACCTTTGTTTAGTACCCCTTGTTAGTTCTACCTTGCCCGTGACTTCCTCATTCATGGCAGTTCTCACGGAAGGGGTGTTATAGTTAGTCCTGATCATTTTCATATATTGCTCACCAAATCCCATACTTTTTAATGTTCGAAACAGCATTGACTATTCCATGCGGTCGAATGCCTTTTCGGCGTCTAACGATAATAAGATTGCCAGGGTTTGTTTTATTCTGATCTTGTCTACCAAGTGTATTATCCGCCTCAAATTATAATGCGTCTGTCGGCCGGGGATGAAGCCTGATTGATCCATACTTATCAACTTGGGGAGGAGCAGTGATAGTCTCGCTGCTAATATCTTTGTATATAGTTTTGAATCCAAATTGATTAAAACAATCGGGCGATATGACCCTGGCTGGGTTGGGTCTTTCCCTGCTTTGTGGAAGACTAAAACCTTGGCTTCATTCATAGAACGTGTTAAATAACTTTGTTAAAAATGGACTTAGGATGTCTGCATATTTCTTATAAAAGGCGGCCGTATACCCATCTGGACCCGGTGCTTTGTTCATTGGGAGCCCTGCTATTGCTTTCTTCACCTCTTCTTCCGTAATTTCCCCTTCCAAATTTCCCTCTTCTCTTTCGTTATTTGTGGTATGGGAAGAGCCCTCAAGTAGGCGTCTTGGTCTGAGCTGTCCAGATCCCCAGTAGCATATAAGTCTTTATAATAGTCCCTGAAAATCTCCCCCATATCACTGTTGCAAGTAAGTGTCTCTCCCTGTGCGTTCCTTATGCTCTTGATCGACATTGCTTGCTATTTGGCTCGCAACTGTCTCGCTAAAAATGTATCTGCCTTTTTGTCCTTCGTGTAGTACCAATGTCAGAGATGAAGTAGACCCTTCTCTGCTTTTTATGCACGGAGCGTATCTAACTGGCCCTGCACATGTCTCATCGCCCTCTTCAGGGCTACCGTGGGGTTCCGCATGAGTTCCCTTTGTATGTCAGTTACCTTCTGTTCCAGCTTCTTTTCCCATAGGTACCTTTGCTTATCCTTAGACGCCTTCATGGCAATCATATGGCCCCGGAAAACTGCCTTGAATGCCTCCCACGCCAATCCCGGCTTGACATCCCCCGTGTCATTGTGAGGGAAGTATTCTTCTATCTTTCCCCTGATGCCGTCTCCTGCGACGGGATCCTGTAACAGTCCCTGTGGGAGCCTCCATCTCCACAACCCATATTTCCTGCCTGTTAGTTTTACTTCCAACCACAGGGGGGGCGTGATCTGACAGCGAAATTGGGCCAATTTCCATCCCTTGTACTACTCCCATTAACCCCACTGATACCCAGAAATAGTTGATCCTCGACATAGAGTTATGTACATGAGAGTAATGCGTAAATCCACTTTGCCGGCCCCTTGGCTCCCGCCACACATCACAAATAGCTAAGTGAGTCATCATTTGGCGGAGATGCTTTGAAGGGGCCCCCTGCCCCTGATGTCCTCCTGTACTCCTATCTATTGCTGGTTGCCATGCCAGATTCAAGTCCCCTTCCAGAATTATCTCCCCCATGCAAATTCCTCCAATTTCCTTAAAGTCTCTCGCAGGAAGCCATCTTGCCCCGTATTTGGTGCATATATAGAGGCCAGTGTGAGTCGTGTCCCATCTAAGGAGGCGTTGACAAATACATATCCCCCCCCCCTTGTCCACCTGTGTGTTTTGGAGCTGTATATTCCTACCAAATCGAACTGGCACAAGTACCCCTGCTTTTTTGCCTATGGCATTAGATTGCGCTATCTGCTTGAAGTCCCTTAACCTTGAAGCCCCTTCGCCTTGTCCTGGAGTCTGATGTGGGTGTCTTTCAGCATTAAAACATCCCCTCCCTCCCTTCTCAACATGTCCTGTACTTTCCTCCTTTTTACCAGGGTATTTAGACCCCTAGCATTAAACGTAAGGATTCTCAGATTCCCCGTGTACCCTGTCCACCATCACTGTAAATGTCAAAGATGTTACAACTGACCTGAGGAGGACCCAGGTTCTTAAAGTTGCTAGGGCGTATGGCCCTCTGCTTACTCAGTATTAACTCCACGGGGGATCCTAAACCCCACATTACCTTTAAGTATGTAGAGTCACGGCGGGAATACCCTCACCGGGCCGCAAATCCAGTTAGTCCATAGGATCGCTTACTTCCCCCTTCCTCTCCAATCCGCTTCACAATCTCAGCCATAAGTCTTCTGTTCTTGTCTTGTGTTGTGAATGACCTTCCGCTCAGTGCTTTCCTCCCTCTAGCTGCTTTTTATATTGTACAGTTTTCGTTTCCCAAGGCTTCCTTCGAGTCTTCTCCTTTGGCCGCCAGCTCCTGTTGTCCCTGTCCTCCTGTATGTCCATCACCTATAGTCCCTCCCCTCAGGACGTTACCCTTCTCTGCTTCCCCTCCCAGGAAAAATGGAGACCAAACGGGAAGGTCCATTTGTATCTAATCTTTCTTGAGACCAGTTCCTTGACCACCGGAGCCATAGCCCTTTTCTTCTGTAATGTCACCAGGGCCAGGTCTTGATACAATTGGATTTCCACCCCATTCATCCTGGTGTGGTCCATCTCTCTTGCTTTCCTCAGAATCAGCTCTTTCTGGGGGTACGAGGACGTGGCCACCAGCACATCCCTGGGGCGTTCCCGTGGTTCGCCCGACCTTTTTGGGCCCACCCGGTGCACCCTGTCGATTTTTATGTCTTCTGCCGGCAA